>NC_090935.1:232003754-232358754 GCF_040938575.1 Ambystoma mexicanum | reverse complement strand
GGGGTTACTTGTGTTTTAGGCTTTCCCCTTGGCGGCCAGGTAGGTGCACCCACACATGTCAGGTACCGTTTTCATCGGGACACCTGTGGGAACGCGGGACGGTAGGCCATGTGTTGTTGGGGGCGTGTTTCGATGGGTGAGCCGAGCGAAATGTGCGGAAAATGAGTTTATTTCCCACATTTTGGACTTTGCAGGGGTGTCTGGGTAATAAATTTGGGGGCGATTTGCGCAAATCATACCTCTGCGGATTCCCACGGGTGTCTTCTTTTCGGAAATGCCTGGGGGTCCCTGTTTTTCTTGGTGGCTGCAACACCCCAGGCCTAAATCTGTAGGTTGGCTCCCCAAACCCTTTGTGGGGGATAGCAGTGGTTTAGCCTTATTCCTTTGCGCCCAGGTAGGTGCACCCACATATGTGAGGTACCGTTTTCATCGGGACACCTGTGGGAATGCGGGACGGTAGGCCATGTGTTGTGTTTGTTTGGTTTTCATAACGTTTTGACCCATTTGCTGGTGCCCTTTGTCACACAACCCTTTCATTTCCCAAATGTGCCCTACATTTAGTCGCTGCTTTAGGCACCATACACTTTTGTAACCTGCACAAGTCACCTATCCTTGAAAAGGTCTGCCTGTGCTCGTTCAAAAAATGTATGCTTGCTGTTCCTCACCACATTGGTTTTCCAGATTTACACATGCTAAGTGCATCTGTTCAGGCCGTGAGCGTAAAACTCCTGTGTACCATGACTCAGTGTTTGGCTTGTGGTAATGCTTGTTTTGTAAAACACTACAAAAAATTTGTGCTTTACTAACTGCAAGAGTCTCGGGGGAATGTAGCGGAGCATTGCTTTTCTCAAAATTCATAGAAACCATTGCCGTACCAAGCCAACCATGTCCAACACATAACTTCTTTTTCGGTTATTTTCCCGCTTTTCCCCCAATCTATGGCATTTTCTCCTACCTAGTGTTTGCCTGACCTACGCAAGTCACCCCTTTCTAAACTTGGAATTTTGTCTACTTTTCAGAAATATATGCCTTTCCGTCCTCCAATTCGGCTTTCCTACCCTTTTCTCCCATTCCGTCCATGCATGTCCAATTGCCAAAAATGGCCAAAATCGCCTACCTCTCACAAAACGGTTGATAACCACATCAAAATATTTTTTTTTCCGTTTCCTCTCAACCTGTTCTTGGAAGCCAGGAAATTGGGAAACTCAGCACAGCAAACCATTTGTTCCTAGCTCTTACAAGGAAAAAAACACAGGCTTCTTTGTACATCATTTTATTGCCATTTTTTGAAGAAAAAAACACGTTCGCCCTTTTTGCTTATTTTCTCCACCCCCCTACAGCAACCTAGGATTCCTGGGTGGCGTTACGACCGCCTACATGTGGGGGAAAAAAGGAGCCAAATTTGGCAGACATATCTCATGTAACAAAAAAGATAAAAGCTATTGAATGGCCACATACCGAAATCACCAAAAAAGGCCCTGGCACTGGGGAGAAATACCCATGGCACTTAAAGTGTTAATCCGCAATAGTCACTGGGATCATCAGCAAGAAGTTATTCTCAAACTCGGAGGTGGCAAATTCCCCCATAAAGTGACTGTGAGTAACTCTGACCTACTCAAGACTTACAGCTGGCAGGGCTGATTGAGTTATTCAGAATCGCTTCTTGTGGGAATAGAATCGTCCTCTCCAGGAGAGTCAGTTACTCCTATTAACTCCTTTGGAAACTTTGAAGCCGGCCAGAACTCTTCCCTAACAGATCACATATTCCTGAAGTCCCTGCCATAGTAGGTGGCGCGTGTACTCCTCTTTATGCCACTGACTTTATTGAGTGTGATAGGCTGAGTCAACCCATCAGGATCTAACTGATGACCTTCCTGATAAACACTTATCCCAGCACCAAGGGAGTTAACCACCTGAGCTATGTTACCACTGTACTTGAAATGCATGGGAATCTCGAATAGCGTGAATTCACACAGGTCCAGACAACGTGAACTCTTTACAACTCTAAATCGTTTTCTGGCCCACTACAAAATAAAGGTGTGTGAGTGACGAAGACGCACGTACTGATACCAACACAAAACAAAAGGCGAGCAGATGCCGGAAAGTCTTTCTGGGTTGATGTCATGGAGGCAGAGGAATTTGGACCCACAAAGACTGGGAGCTTCATGGAGAAGGGTCGAGATATCGTAAACAAATAAGGAATTGCCGAGGATCCACCCACAAGCAATAAAAGGTGTCATAAAGTCCTCTAGATAAGAGACAGGGCTGTGGGACTAGCAGACTGAGAGTCACTGGCGCTAGGAGCATGTTCTAAGTCTGCCTGCCTGCCTGCGCTGGAGAAATGCTGCCAGCCACTACAAGGTAAGAGGATCCCTACATCGTGTTGAAAATATTAGGGAAGGGAAAGGGGGTGTGTCTGGGTGTGCAGTAACAGCAATCCATACAATGCCTCCGTGGTCTGCTTCTACTAGACTCAGTGATCTGCTACTAACACCCTCCTTTGGATTGACATTTTTAACGATATGTTAGGTTGTTTGATATTTGTTTAGCGCCTACTTCCATTGTTATGGCTTCAGAGCGCTGTGGTGGGGAAGGCCCTTTGGAAGACCACAGTCTGTGCAAGCATGGACATAAAAAGAGCATTACATTGCATGGGAATAGTAAGTAGAATTAGGTGACTACCCAATTACTAACAGCAATGACTTAAAGATTCTAAAAAACATGCGAAGCATTGCGTTCAGATGAAGACCCTGATTTATATCTGTTGTCTGGGGGCAGGTATCTGTGTCGCCCTAGAGGTTTTGGCCTACAACCCCGTTACCAGTAGTGTTTAGTGCCAATGTTGAGGCATCATGGGTGATGCAGTCCGAAACATATGGGGAGCCGCAGGTTGCCTACTGATGGCTTGGGGGCGCCATGTCTGTTGATGCTATGCATGTAGTCCTACCTTTATGTCACAACTTGGAGTGAGACATCGATATGCATATCTTTCTTGAAACGACTTTCTCATCAATTAACGCGTGCATGGTATTTTACTGTAAAAGCTCAATGTATTGAGCGCCCACTGATAGAGAGAGAGAGAGTGTGTGTGTGTGTGTGTGTGTGTGCGCGAACACGCGCGCGAACGCGCCGCGCACACGTGCGCCATTTATTGGTCAACCTCACTCATATCATTTCAGAAATACACTTAGATCTCCACAATGTCTTATAAAAAGGAATCTAATAGAAAATATTTCTATGTTTACTATATTTTAGCACAGTGAGCAATGCTTCAGCAGTGGGCATAGCGTATACATTTGAAAATCCATTCAGCGTCATTCCAGTACGTAGGTGCAACGATTAATTCAGCCACAAAACTGTAACTATGGGCCCCGGGGGTATTACCTTATGCAGTAATGGCCCGCAGTCTCAGGGCTTATTGGCTAAGTGAGACCCCACGTTCTACCATTAAAAAAATATCTTTAGTGACTTTCACGTTTCTGCTGTGCGCCTGTCTTCAAGCCTGTTTCTGAATTCTGTATGTTTTCCCTTGCAGGTGTGGGTTATAGAGTTTTCGATTAGCGTGTTTGTATTTTTATTTTAATACTTTTATATTACCTTGCTAGGACACTCTTCTATTTTAGTACTGCAGTACTAGTCTTCTTTGCCAGTCCACACTCCTCCTGAAGGGTATAGCTTGCCCTCGACCTGCGCTATCCTGCAAGGCATACCTGTCGGGCTGTGCCTGATTAACCTTTACGATTGGCATCACTGCTGCTTTAGTAGTGGGGTGAGGCTCAGCAGGAGTATTATTTACCACTCAACCTTACCCACTGGCCTAACAGGGGCCCCGCCACCATATCTCCTGGAAGGAGGGCCTTCTTGGACTAAAATTAAAAACATTTTTTTAAAAAAAAGTGTTTAGCTTTTTGTCACTCTGCTTTTAGAAAGAAATTATTTCTGTTACAGAAATAATTTCTTTATGAAAGCAGAGTGACTAAAAAAAATGTAATATTTCTTTTTGAAGTCCGAGGGCTCCCCCACCCATGACATGGAAACCTCTAGGAGGGAGGCCCCGTGTCATGGGGTCAGGGAGCTCTATGACTTCATAAAGAAATTTCTTTTTGAAGTCACTCTGCCTATGGTTCGGTCCTTAATGGAAATCATTTCTTTATGAAGTCGGAGTCACTATTTGAAGTAATAGGGCTCCCATCAACCCCATGACGCGTGCGTGTGTGAGTGTATGGTGAAATGGTGCCCACTTAAATGTATAGGTGGCTGCCTGTGTGAGTGTATGGTGAAAGGGTGCACAATTACATGTATGGGCGGCTGGGTGTGCGTGTCGAGTTTCTCATGAAAGGGTGCACACTTAAATGTATGGGTTGTTGCCTGGGTGTGCCTGTATGGTGAAAGGGTGCACACTTAAATGTATAGGTGGCTGCCTGTGTTAGTTTATGGTGAAACAGTGTACGCTTAAATGTATAGGTGGCTGCCTGTGTGAATGTATGGTGAAAGGGTGTGTGTGTGTCTGGGTGTACTTAAATGTATGGGTGGCTGCCTTGGTGTGTGTGCCTATATGGTGAAAGGGTGCACACTTAAATGTATGGGTGGCTGCCTGGGTGTGCCTGTATGGTTAAAGTGTGCACACTTAAATGTATGTGTCACTGCCTTGGTGTGCCTGTATGGTGAAAGGGTACACACTTAAATGTATGGGTGGCTGGGTGTGCATGTGTGTGTATGGTGAATGGTGTGTGTGCTTGGATTTAGTGGTGCAACAAAACCTACATTTTGGGGGGATGCTAACCCTCAAATGTTGAGAGAGGTGCTAACTTCATAGGCGGTGGGGAAGGGGCAAGCTTATTTGTGTGGGGCATCTAACTTCTTAATGCATCTAATGAGACTATTCTAGTACAGCTTCAATGTTACAAGCAGTTAACTCTCTTGTTTAAGTCTGAAAGCACCCACTTCTGAACCGCTGTGAGAATAACCCGTCTCCTGTCCCCTCTCTACCCTTCCAATCACTTCCCTGGCATGCACATACTAAACCCAGATCAAGATTTCAATTGCCTAAAGAATTATGCATTTGAATGCAGGTACTGACAGTGAAATTCTTTATGTAAGTAATTGCTGGGCCTTTGTTAAGAGCGAAATCCAGGTGCCTTTTAACATCTGTGTCCTGTTCTGTCCGGCAACGGCTATGTAGGTCCGCCAGGTCGAGTCAACATAGCCCAAAATTTCAAGGGGAGGAGGTGAACTGTAGCCCAGTCAGCTCAATGGTGGTGTGTCACTACTTGTGTTTAATCCCTTGGTTACTTATTGGTAATCCTCATTACTCATAGACATATTCTTCCTCAACCAGTACTTGTGTATGAGGCACTTTGACTCATACACAACTAATGCGATGAGGTAGAGGGACATGGAGGTAATGCCTGGCTTAGTTACCTGGAATATTCATTACTCCTAGTCCCACTCTTCCTCATCCCAGTACTTACGTATGAGGCAAGGAGCCTCATACACAAGTACTGGGACAAGGAAAAGCGATGTTGAGGTAATTCTGGGCCGAGAAGTGATTTTGGGGGTTGGAACAGGGGGTGACAGGGAGAACGGATGTGTGGCAGGGTGGGGTGGAACAGGGATTGTGCGATAAATCGTAATGGCCATCCATGTCCAGGCAAGCAGGCATGATATGTGGTATTAGTGGCTAGAGAGTCATTTTGGTGCAACCAGTCTAGTCATTTCTTAATTTGGCTTGACCTTTTTTAACTGGGCATCTCTTATAAATCAGTCCTGCTTAATGTAATTACCTGGCTAGACTGACATTTGGGTGCTGCATTCTAGCCGTTTCTTACCGCAGCATTTTATATTTTTCTGGGCATCTGAGATAAAATAACCATGATAAGTGTTATTGCTTTGACTGGCATTTTGGTGCAACCAGTCTAGGTATGTCTAAATGTGGCCTGGCATGCTTTACTGTAATATGTTATTACGTGTCTAAACTGATCTACATTGTGCAGCCAGTTGGACATGTTTTCACTGTGGCATGGCATTTTTTGATAGCAAAGCATTATATTAATTAAAGAATTAATGTTCCTGTGCACTGTTGGTGACTTGCATGTATTGGATTTTTGGATTGGTGTTACCCTACCCTACAAAAAATTTGTAAAAAGCAATTTTTTCTCAGAAAGTGTGCTGGATAATGCATTAAAACACATATTTAAGTCTTTCTTCTAGTGCAGTGTGCGCTGTACCATTGCAGCAGCATGCTTGTGCTTATTACGCAAGTGTGGTAATTTAGGCCGGCCCGGAGTGTGGCATGACCCGTGATTTGTTGCTGAGTTGGGGGGTCCCCCTCAGCATGGCTTGCAGGGGGGCCCCCAAATTTTGTGTCACGCTACTGACCTTACCGACCCCTCTCACCGATAACGCATGCACATTTACCAAAATATCGCAGACGTTAGTTAAAAAAATCTTCACAATCTTAAACAGGGTGAAAAGATGTTAAAATATTTCCCAGGATCCCATAGTGTGGTCAGGTCAAGTAGCCAGGATTAGATCCCAAAGATCCGATTCATGGAATTTCCTTCACAGTTCAAAATGACTTTGCACTGCCGACACAAACCCTGATTCATGGAACTGTGCAAAGCGTTATTTCAGAGTGCAAAGTGAGTGCAATCGGGCAGTTCCACAGTCTAGAACTGAGCCTCTAGATCACCTTTAACATATGCTGAAACAGACCCTGCTCACTAGATATAGAAAGTATTCCAGGTGTTGTGTTACTACAAAGCTAAAAGGGGAAAGAGGCAGAAAGGGCCAGCAGGGTACAGCGCATAGATGGCAACTTTAATGACTGTGGGCGGGCTGCGGCTGAGAGCAAGAGTGGGAACCTGCCAATAACCCACTGGAAATGGACAATGAGAAAAGAATGGGTTTGCTCTCAAACTGCGCTCACACATGAAGTAACAAGCATATTGCAGATTAATTAAGTATAATATCTAATTGACTACACTAAGTCTTAATTCTAGGGATCGGGCATCCGTATCAGAATACAGGTGTCCTTGCCCTTGTATTCTGGTTGCCGTCCTGTTTAACTATATGTTACCTAGACTAGTCCATCATGGCGCATTGCTTTCCACCGCTTTTTGCTGTGTTTTGTCTGCGCACGGGCGTTTTCGCTGTTGCTTCCCTCCCTGGTCCCAGTTAACCCAGGACACAGAGGGTCGCCGTTTGGCTCCAGTTCCCCGCATAGCAGTGAACGCGCTGGTGAGTCAATGATGACAATTTGCACACGAGCCCTATCCGTGAGCATCACTTTTTCGATCATTCCTTGCTACTTCGGATGATCGCAGAGATAGCCCACTTAATTGGCTAATTGACCCTTTGTTGTTTTTTCTTGTTTTTTCTTGCTTTCTTTCACGCAATTTTACTCCTGGAACATCGCCCGTGCTACAGCAATATAATAATTTACAGATACGGTTTGCGTGCAACTGCAAAGTAATGGTATGTCGTTTTTTAACTTATTATGACTTCTATGTGCTAATTTAGTCAGCCAGATTAGTTTTTAACATAGGCATCCCTTCTCTACCTTTTAGGGAGCCCACGGTTAATTAACCTAAACATTTAGCCTCACCTATGGTAAGTGGGGTTCAATCTTTTCCCTTGTGCAGTAAAATTACAGACCTTGTATTAGTACAACCTATTCTACTTTTGTTTTCTCTCCAGTAACTAGATTTAACATAAGCCAAGATCAAGGTAAAATCATACTGGCTTTACACATGTATCTCTGTCTGATCACCATGAACATCTTTTCTTTTATTTAATAATTGTGTTTCTTTTTCTTTCCCCCCCCCTGTATCTCTAATGTATTATGTTATCTTCCACCGAAATGCGCACCTTATGTTAAAATCTTTTCTCTTTTGTCTGAATTGGGTTGAATTGAATTGTACATTCGGTGTATTTGTCTATTATCATAACCTATACTTCTGTTTGATATACCCTAACTGCCTTGTTTGCCCTGGGTCTGGGCCTTTGTCTATTTTATTATTGAACTACGCTTGTTATATGCTTTTGTCTTTCAAAAATGTCTTATAATTTTGTATAAGCAGCCTCAGTAGAAGAGCTGGAAGCTCGAAACACGTGTCAGGCTGCAACGGCACTGATTAAAAATACTTAATTAATCTGCAATATGCTTGTTACTTGATGTGTGAGCGCAGTTTGAGAGCAAACCCATTCTTTTCTTACTACAAAGCTACTCTGCCCCTTGACAGTCCTTCCATCCCTCGCAGAAGGTAGGCAGGCTCTACTCACTTGGTTTCCATGCGCGGCCCCCAAGCATTAGGTTTGGGTGCCTCTTTTCAGACCCCTACACAGAGTACATAAAATGCATAGAGAGCTCTATACACCAGGAAACCCCTACACTTCCCACATAGGAAATCCAGTCGCTGAATCCATTCCCACCTAAGGTGGCTGTTGCAGTGAATAGAATTTAGAGCCCAGCTTAACTACATTCATAGTGCGCTGTCACCCCAGGATGCAGCCTGCCGATTAACATATTTATTAAGTACATGTTACCATGATACATAGCTGGCATTTCCTTGCTCCATTTGCTGTTTGTCTTAAGGGGCCGTCTGGGTCATTGTGCAAACATTGCATCAGGACCATTAGGCCAGGAACAGATGCACAGAGATCAGCGTATAACAGATGAGGGACATAAAACCCAGCAGGTGTAATGAAAACCCACTCCTGGGGAGAAAGTGGCAATTGCACTTCCTGCATCTGCAGCACATCTTCCCATTTCTCAAGTTGTGAATCCCTGGGCTGAATAGATTGCTCATGCTTCGGCGACAGGAGACTTGGCGATGCGTATGTGTGGGTAGCCTCAGGACTGCGGGTTCGAAGGCCGGCGGCGAGCCATCGTTTCGCGATGGATTAGTGTGGAAGCACTCGCGTAATGAAGTCATGCATGACAGCACACTGCAGGATGACCCCTTGAGTCGGCGCCACCAATAAGGTAGAAGGTTTTAGTGCTCTTGGGAGATGTCAAAGTGTCAACTAGTCCGATCATCATCCGCTTATTCGCCTTTAGACATTATCAATAATGATAGTGTACATATATATATATATATATGCAAACAAGAGGGGTGCAACTCTGGGTCCTAGCTGCAGTTAGCTCAACAGTCTCGGGATGTTCTCCGCCTAGCACGCTTTCATGCCTCAGCAATCTTCAGGGAGGCTAACTGGATTTGGGTTTGCAGGGTTGAATCCCCCTGGGAAGTACCAAGATGTTGCAGCAGGGAATTCTGGTATCTGTAGTTTAGAGCCTGCCGGGATCCAACTCTCCCCCATTTCTTTAGCCCTCAGTATGTATATATATATATATATATATATATATATATATATATATATATATGTATATATATATATATATATATATAATGTATTTATATATAAAATTTAATAATGTATAATTAAATATATAAATATCTTATAAATATGAATATATATATTTCTTTATTCGTGAATAAAAAGTAATGACACAAAGAAAATAAATCGATGCATTACAAAGTCATTTATTTGCAAGCTTTCGGGCTTTTGAGGCCACTTCCACGGGCAGAGATTCCCTGTGGAGAATGTTTAAAGCAGCATCAGATGGCCCATAAGGAGTTAAATTAACCAACACCCTTAATCTCAGTTGCAGTGCTTACCTAAGTATTCACTAATGGGTAAACGTGCACTGTGGGCCTGCTCCCGTGAGGACATTGTGCACATTTTGTATTCTGACAAACCAAAAGACATCACAAAAAACGAACAAATCCAGGGAGTCCGTGTATAGGAGGCAGTCACATCGTCCATCACACGTAGACACATTATTTTGCTGGAAGTGAACGCTATATAGACATGGAGACAGGGTTTTTAGCAGCTATTAACTGGTGCGGTCATTGGTAAATGAGAATGACGTTTTTATTTAAATTGTTTTTAATGTTACTGAAGGTACGTGGTAGTGATGGTCTAGACCCCCAAAGCAGTTATGACATGATTGGTTAATTATAACGTGCTTAATACCCAGAGGTTTCTAAGTGCAGACTGGGGATCGCACCTGTGCTGTTCCATGTCGTCTTGCTTCCAAGGAGAGCAAGTTCCCCTGAGCTATCCACCCGAGATTGTGAGAAAAGTTGTTTGAATTTGAACACCTAGGTGATGTAAGATGTGACACTGGATTAAGGCTCACTTATCTAAAATCGAACCCATAGTCAATGGTTGCTACCAGCCAACTCCATATCGGGCAGTTGAAACACACCCTGCCCTGGTTTTTGCATTGCTTTTGTTTTCTGGAACGTTTGCTGATGTGAGGGGGGTGTGGTTTGGGTGTGATGAGGGCATATTTAAGGTTAAACGATTCAGCTTGTTGATTGGAAAACTCAATTGAATCACTTTTACATGATGCGATGTTATGCAGTTAAGGAAAATAAGGCATTATAAGGAAAAATGATATGCCCAGGATCACGCAATGTGTTCAAGTAGAGGAGCCATGAATCTTCCACGTTACAGAGTCTCCCATTTACCGAGCAGACTGCACATCATGCCTTCCTAGAGTTACATAAATATAGAATGTCTGCATTGTTTTCTTTCATGAGCAGAATGAGCCTTGTGTTTAACAATGTGCAGTGAGGACAGGGCCCTCCCTCAAGTTATCTGGATGCAAGTAGCCCCATGTGCGTAGGACATGGGGGGGCGCGCCCCACAGTTTGAAGACCTCTGCCCTAGGGGCAGATGGGTGATCATCTGACCCCAGGGAAGGGGGCAAACAAAAAAATATATTATTTTTAAACGTAGTTTTGGGTGGGGGCGGGGGTGGGTGCGAGTGGGGCCACTAACCAACAGGGATTTTTGCAAGGGGGTGGCCCTTTCCCCCCACCCTAAGTGGATGGGGGCACCTTATGTAGACCTCCCTGGGGGCAGAGTTCTGCCCCTAGAGTTCTGCCCCTAGGAAGGGGTACATGAGATGCCCCCATCCATTTGGGGTGGGGGGAGAGGCCACTGCAAATATTGGCAGAGCCACCCCTCCCAAGCCTGGGGCAGTATGTTTTGAACCCCCCCGGGGGGCAGATGGCCACACACATGTGCCCATCTGCCCCTAGGGAAGGGGCAAAACAAAAATATATATTATAACTTGTTGTGGGTGGGGGTGGGGAGGCCCGGGGGCCCACTAGACCACCAGGACTTTTTGTGTTTCAAAGGGGGGGGGTGGCCCTCTCCCCCCAACCCTAGGTAGATGAGGGGGCACCTTATGTAGCCCTCCCTTGGGGCAGATTTCTGCCCCTAGGAAGGGGTACATGAGATGCCCCCATCCATTTGGTGTGGGGGGAGAGGACACTGTAAATATTGGCAGAACCAACCCCCAAGATTGGGGCAGTATGTTTTTCCGCCCCGGGGGCAGATGGCCACACATCGCTAGGGGCAATGTACCCATTTGCCCCTAGAGAAGGGGAAATACAACAAAAAACCCCAAAACTATTATAACATGTTTGGGGTGGGGGGCCCGGTGGGCCCCACTAGACCACCAGGATTTTTTTGTGTTTGAAAGGGGGCTCTCTCCCCCCAACCTAAGTGGATGGGGGCACCTTATGTAGCCCTCCCTGTGGGGCCGATTTCTGCCCCTAGGAAGGGGTACATGAGATGCCCCCCATCCATTTGAGGTTAGGGGGAAAGGCCACTGCAAATATTGCAGATCCAGCCCCCAAGCCTGCGGCAGTAAGTTTTGCCCCGCCCGGAGCACACACATGTGCCACACACATGTGCCCATCTGCCCCTAGGAAAGGGGCACAACTAAAATAAAACAAATTATAACTTGTTTTGGGTGGGTGTGGGGAGCCACTGAACCACCATGGATGTTATTAGTGGAAAGGGGGTGGCCCTCTCCCCCCACCCCAAATGGTTGGGGGGCATCTCATGTAGCCCTCCCTGGGGGCAGATTGCTAGATTGGGGTTATCAGTGGGTTAGCCTTTTCCCTTTGCGCCCAGATAGGTGCACCCACACATATGTGGTACAGTTTTCGTCGGGACACCTGTAGGAACGCGGGAAGGTAGGACATATGTTACTGGTGGCGTGCTTCGGTGGGTGGGCAGAGGGAAATGTCTCTGAAATTTGGTGGAAAAAACAAAGTTTTCAGACATTTCACTCTGGACACCCACCGAAACACGCCGCCAACAACACATGTCTTACCATCCTGCTTTCCCACAGGTGTCCTAACAAAAACGGTACCTCACATGTGTGGGTGCACCTACCTGGGCACAAAGGGAAAAGGCTAACCTACTGGTAACCACAAGCCTTTCGGCAGAGCAGATTTTGCTCATGTGGACGACATACAGATTTGGGCCTATGGTGTGAAGCCACCAACGAAAACAGGGAACCTCATGCATTTCCAAAAAGAGGACACCAGTGGGAATCCACAGAGGTCTGTCTTGCGCGAATTGCCCCAATATGTATTACCACCAATCCCCGGCAAAGTCCGAAACATTACGACCGCCTACATTTGGAGAAAAAAGGGGCCACATTTGGCAGAGATATCTTATGTAACATAAATGTTACAAGGGATTGAATGGCGACATACCGGAATCACCAAAAAAGCCCTTGGCAGAAATACCCATGGCAGTTAAGGGGTTAAGACGGTAAAGCTCCAGAAGAGATATAATTTGTAAGGTAGCTCAGTGAGTTAATGCTCCAAATGCAGATTGTGCACAGGAATATGTAACACCTGCGTTCAGCACCTGGCTTACTCTTCCGGTGGGACAAAATGCGGAGTGAATGCATTCAGTTTCCGATGCAACACAGCATTTTCCAGGTCAATTGGTTCAGAAAAAGTGGTGGAAAACACTATTACTGTTGCTTTTTCTAATTGGCCAGATTTTCGTGCATTTTCTGGGCAGAGTTCAGGAGCCGAGTGGACACACCAGGACCCCCTGTATTTCCCGCTCCATCAGACAAATTTGGCTTTACTGCCAGCATGGATTCTCATGCTGGAAATAAGGAGAGGGATTCCTCTGGGAACTCCTTGGAAATTAAACCTTGTAAAAGCAGGCGGAGTCCAGAGGAAGCCATTGTCAATTCCGCCAGCAATCACTAATTGCGCGAGGTATTTACACTCTTCCAAAGTGGAAAAGCAATGCGATTTCACCTGTCTTTTACATTAAAATCTTCCATTTGTGGCGGAAAAGTAAAAACTTGCGCCAATGGAAGTGGTCCACTCCATGCAGTTTACGTTGCGCCTTGATGCTTGTGGGTTTTCGTGATGCTACACATGTAATAAATAAATAAATACATTTAATATGACCCCAGATAAATGGCAATTCGTGAACAGAATGAGTGAGCATGGCATGTCGCTGGTAAGAGGGTGTCCTGTGCTTCTTGAGTGTGTTGGCAAATGCCCTTAATTGCCATCTCACATAAAACAGGTGCTTAAACCCATCAGTGTGGATTGCGCAATAATAAGTCGACAGAGGTATATCAAATGGCCAATTTAGCTCTTTGGGTGACATTGTCAAAGTGGGAGAATGTTGCCTAGAATGTGCCACTTTCTCTGCGGAGTGAATTGTGCCCACCCCGAGGAAGAAGTGTGAAAAACCCACAAGGGCACTGTGCCCTGCTCTTTCTGTGTGTGTCTTCCCCACAGGGCAACAGATCCCAACTCAGACATGGGTAAGTCTCAGGTGGCAAGCCTGTACCCTAGTTGATGTGGCAAAGGATTCCAGACTTCCGAGGCTGATAACATTAGTAGCATTGAGTTATATGCCACCTGACCGGTATGTGTGATAAAGTCTCAAAGCAGAGCTGTTAGTGGGCTAAAGCAGGAAGCAATGTCTGCCCACCCTCAAAGGGTACGTACGACCAAAAGTAATAAGCCCCTCCCCCCATCATGGCTGTAAGGGCCAGGCTCCACACCTGGGCAAGAATGCCCTCCAATCATCCATGCCCACAAGTAGGGTACCCCTCGTGCTCCAAGAACCCTGTTGAGCAACCACTATGCTTTCCAGGTGATACTAACTTTATTTAAAGCCAGAAGTCTAAAAGGTAATCGCTTAATTGCAGCTGGAAATTAGCTCCTGGCGTGATCAAAATGTCTTAACCAAGTGTGACATCATCCCCTTCATTTGTAAGCAATATGTGTGTTCTCACGTTTCTTCATCCACTGAATTACTGTTAGAAACAAAGGCAAGAGTTGTGTCTCTTGTGTAGGCATTAGGAAGGCAGTTGCTAGCCTCTAGCATAATATGCCCATGTTCTTCCAATATTGGCTAGCTGTTGTCCTCTTATGGCCAGGTAGAACCATTATGGCAGTGACTGGCAAATGTCTTTCCCCGGCAGACAGTAAAGCAGAAATAAGAGGCCAATTCAAGACATGGAACAAACAGAAGTTAAGACAGACTGCAGCTGCCTTTGCTGTGTTAGGGAGAATATGTTGAGTGTTCAAGCAAGGAGGTATGTATTAAACAAGCAAGCAGTGAGACAGGGGAGAGGCAAAGAAAGGCCATAGGGGCACTTTGAATAGTGTAACAGGGCAGAGGACCCATGCTCTGCCGTCCTAGTAACATATGAGAGAATCAAATAGATCGGGCTTTGCAGCAAATCTTAAACGAGAAAGGAAATTAGTCCAGCTCTACATTCAGAATAACAAAGGCAAAGAAAGGCCAGGCTCTAAAGCCAGCATGAGATGTAATAAGATGGACCAGACTCATCGTGAGAGGCTGGCCCGGCCCTCACAGGGGCGCTATAGCGGGCTGCCCCTCTGGCCACCCCCCTGGGTCCACAAACACCCCACCTACTAGGCATCCCCTGGATCTGACGCATCCGGCCGCGGAGCTGGAGAGTGCTTATAAGGGGGTGGGCTTGCGATCGCTCATCCTCCTTGTTTGCTGCACCCCCCAGCCTCTGGAGGACAGTCAAAGCAGCAGCATCACACACTGTTAGGGAGAATTCCCTGTTTAGGCTGAATTTCCTAACCTAGTGAGTCCCCCAGCAGCTTTGCTGGATTTCTTGAGTTTGTTTTTTTCTCCTGCCAAGAGTGAGACTCTTTTTCTCCCACTCCTGGACATGATTTATGGTGTTCCTTTGACTGTTAATGTGTTTTATGGGCTATGGGGTCCTTTACTCCATAGGGTCTCATGTGTTTTTACTATGTGTGTTACACAGCATCCTCCGTGCAGTGACACCCCACCATAGACTCCATACCCTGGGACTGACTACTGTCTCCCAGTGCATGTAAAGTCACCATTGGCTTTACTAGTACCAAATTATGAACAGAGACCAGTACAAACCATCATATTGTGGACGTACTGGCCGGGGCAATTCGGTTGCCCCGGGGTCTGTTAGTCGAGGGGGCACATCTCCGTCCCCCCTGATCGAGTTTTGGCTGGTGGCAGTGGATACTACTTTTTATATTCGACCGCGAATATATCCCTATGGGATTTTCCCATTGTTCGAGGCTACCAACTTTAATTATTTAATTCTCATAGCCTCGAACATACCGCCTGTTTATTTATTTAATATTAATTCGCCGGTTGGTATTTTTTGCCAGGACTCGATTCTAAAATGGCGTTTGTGTCCTCTTCTGTGACTCCAACCCAAGTCGAGCCCTTTGTTCCACTTTTGGCGGGCTTCTCCACAGAAGCCTCCAAAAGTGGTGCCACTCTGTCTGGGTACCACAGGGAGTGTGGGAGGGGGTTTAGACACCCTGGACTGAGTTACCTTGGTAACTCAAGTCACACTCTTGTGTGATTGGCCCAAGTGGGGAGCGGCCGGCTCACCACTTAGCATGTTTGAGTGACAGCTAGGCTGAGTGAATGGGGGTGTGCTGCATAAAAGCAGGGCTTTGGGGACTGGAACTTCAGAAGTCGCCACAGGACCTGAGAATCCAACGAGGGAGAAGCTGAGCTGACCTGCTGCTACGACGACACCACCGGTGGTGCCCTGTGGAACCGACTCACCACTTCCCGACGACAGAGAAGATCTCCCGGCTGGAGAGTATTCTTCCCCTGACTGGTGGGCACAACCAGTTTACATTCTTTTTTTCGCATCCCAGGACGTCTTGTGGTCGAATTGCCCGTGCCAAGCTCCCCGGCAACCGGATAGCCACTTACCACTGGACCGTGAACCAAAGGACCGCTCCTTTTAACTGAGAACTCTGCGGCTGTTTCCTTCCCTGGCAGTGCAACGGACTCCTGTCTTCCTCCCCAACAAGATCCTCTCTTCCCCCGGACGAAGCACTGACTTGCACCCGCTGCCAGGAACAACTGCCCCCGCTGGAGTATTCTCACCACTTTAAGGTACTGTGTCCGCCAGGCCTCCCTTTCTAAAGATTGCTACAAGGTAACAATAACCCCTTAACCTTCTGGACTGGGCTGGCCGCCTTGACCCTCTAACTGGTCCCTTTCATTTGGTCCAACTCTTTCTGAACCTTTTCGAGACTGTTATGCATTTTTCAACCGTGTGACCTTGGACACATTTCGTTCTGATCCTCTTAAAGTGGATCCGACCTTCTGAACTCTAACTTCACGGTTTTACTTTGCCTTTCTCTCTTGTTGTGTTCTTGTGAAAGTGTTGGGATCTGTTTCAAATTATACTCTGCTTTTCTCTCCCTTTTAAAACGAATTATTAGAGTGCCATCTGCGTTAAGCACTCACCGCTGTCTGAAAATAAGTGGGGCTTTTACTTTAGACTTGTCTAATATTCTTTTAAGGGAGTGTATACCTTTTAGTGACCGTGTTTTTGAACTGCTTAATATTAGTGCCTGTGTGTTTTACTAGATGTGGTTTTAAATAAATAATTATATCTCTTTTACACCAAGCTCTGTTCAGTGTTTGCTTGTTCTACTGTGTTCTTTTGACCTATTGTGAATACTCTGTATACTGCCTAACTCTTCTTGAGGGAAGTCTGACTACTCAGCCACAGCTACCAAGTGAACCTGTGTGGTACAGACTGCTACCAAGTGGGTTTACTGCCAAACACCTGTAGTCTTAAATCTTTTGCAGTGGTCCCAGAGGGAACTGCACAGGTTTCTGCCTAACACAGACCTGGTCCCTCTACTCCAATAACAGGGCTTACTCAGAGGTACAAGCAAGATTTCCTCTTTCTTTGAAATCCCTATCCTTCCATTCCAAGAGACACACACATCTCCTTGCCCCACACAAAAAAGGTAGCAACTTGCAGTTGGTAGAAAAGGCTGCAACTCCTTTATTTGTCAGGAATCCACCTACAGGTAATCTGCCTCTTAACAAGCTCATGTCCTAGCTGTGGCCCACTGGAAGTAATTGTTATTTCCTCTCTCTTACCATGAGCTCATAGTCGGATGACAAATCCAGAAATGCAACATATAAAGACATGTTTTTTGCTGCTGCATCCTTTAATTTTCTTCTGTTTTCTTTTCTTTTTTTCTCTTGTTTTATACAGTGATATTTGTAATTTAATACGTACTATTTTAATTTTAATTTTGGGAAAAGTCGAGTTCTTTGACTAAAACACAATAAATAAATAGAAAAAGCAAAGTCCCCAAGGAGTCCCCTGTCCCCCCCAGATTTTATGTGTCTCCTACGCCCCTGAGTAGCCCCCTGCATCAGGCACTACAGGGCGTTGGTCATATCTAGGACCTGAGCAAGAAGAAAGTATCCGACCAAAACCTTGAGATGCCTCCACCGAATCAGGTATCATTCAACAATACCATATGATATTATTTATAACGCGCTCAATACCCAGAGGTTTATAAGCGCGGACCCAGGGATCAAACCTGTGGTGCTCCATGACGTCTTGCTTCCAAGGCGAGCACGCGGCCCCTGACCTATCCTCCCAATACAATCTCGACCTCCTGGAACATTATCCTCAGGAGGCTCCATCCTTACCTAGCGCCTTCATGACAAGCTCGTCCCAGAGAGCCAAGGAAGAGCTGTACCTAAGTCCAGGTTAGTGTACAGGGAAAGCGGTTGTGACACAGTGCAGAACCCTGACAGCCAGTGCTGTAGGCGGGCCTGGCCAGAATGCCAGGCCTGTCAAAAACCTTGCCAATATTCCTTGGGCGGGAGCTTCTGTTGACGGCACCCTGCTCTGGCACGCATTTCAACCATCCTGCCAGATATCTTGTCAGAGATCCATTATCGGTAAAAACCACCTTAATCCCCACAGGTCTCTGAAGTTTATAGAAAGAAGGCCAAACATTGGCTATGCGCTTAAAAGTTGTGTACAAACTGACATGTTTCATACCAATTGATGGCAAAGTCTAAATTACATGGGGTCGCTGAGCAGTCAGAGAGCGTGTATATGTGTGTATGCAATGTGTTTGTTGTTTCAGACTGGCTCTGACTGTGTGTTCATTTCTCCTTTGCATGCCTCGGACATGGCAACACCTATACATTGATACACAAGTCAAATCAATTTGGCTTACATCCTTTGCGCATGAGGAAGGGTGAAGCAATGCAAGGGCGCGAATGAACATGTCCGTTGCCCTTTTTAAGTTGTAGGAAAGGCAGCAGAACACTCATATGACAGACTCAAAATCACACACAATACTTGTCACCAAATGTTTTGGAAGACTGAAAACAATTTGTTCTCATTGGAAAAAAAACAGTTCACTCAGAAACCGCGCGACTATCCTCCCAGGCAACCCCCAGAAACCAGGATCAAAATGGATGTGCACAAGGCAAAATACAGTGAGAAAAGAAGGAACAACTGACGTGTTACAAAAAACTCTGAAAAAGTCGAATTCATCTGATGAAAATAAAATGCTGTCAAAAATGTACACTTGACTGAGCAAAACACACAACCTCTCTCATAATGTTGCATTCTTACTAGATGACATCTTGGAGCATGTCAAAACAGGCTTCAATCCTTACACATCCCCTTACCCTCACGTATCCAAGATTCCACTCAGTGCACACACTGCACAAGAAAAATGCACCCATCACCTTAATGGCCCCTTATTAAAATACTCAAAATGCACCAAATGCACATGTAAGAACTGGTGGGCTAGAAGCTGCCCACAAGCCATGCACAAAACCACACACCCAAATTTAATCTCTGTCTAATTACCCGCCCGCATCTCCCAACTGCCTCACAATCTGACACACACCCAATTTTAATCTCCGTCTAATTCCCCGCCTGCATCGCCCAACTACCTCACAATCTGGCACACACCCAACTTTAATCTCTGTCTAATTCTCCACCCGCATCGCCCAACTGCCTCACAATCTGACACACAACCAACTTTAATCTCCGTCTAATTCCCTGCCCACATTGCCCAACTGCCTCACAATCTGACACAAACCCAATTTTAATCTCTGTCTAATTTACCACACGCATCGCCCAACTGCCTCACAATCTGACACACACACAACTTTAATCTCTGTCTAATTCCCCACCCGCATCGCCCAACTGCCTCACAATCTGACACACACACAACTTTAATCTCTGTCTAATTCTCCACCCGCATCGCCCAACTGCCTCACAATCTGACACACACACAATTTTAATCTTTGTCTAATTCCCCGCCCACGTCGCCCAACTGCCTCACAATCTGACACACACCCAACTTTAATCTCTGTCTAATTCTCCACCCGCATCGCCCAAATGCCTCACAATCTGACACACACCCAACTTTAATCTCCGTCTAATTCACCACACGCATCGCCCAACTGCCTCACAATCTGACACACACACAACTTTAATCTCTGTCTAATTCCCCACCCGCATCGCCCAACTGACTCACAATCAGACACACACACTACTTTAATCTCTGTCTAATTCCCACCCTCACCGCCCAACTGCCTCACAATCTGACACACACCCAACTTTAATCTCTGTCTAATTCCCCACCCGCATCGCCCAACTGCCTCACAATCTGGCACACACCCAACTTTAATCTCTGTCTAATTCTCCACCCGCATCGCCCAACTGCCTCACAATCTGACACACACCCAATTTTAATCTCTGTCTAATTCCCCGCCCACGTCGCCCAACTGCCTCACAATCTGAAACACACCCAACTTTAATCTCCGTCTAATTCCCTGCCCGCATCGCCCAACTGCCTCACAATCTGACACAAACCCAATTTTAATCTCCGTCTAATTCACCACACGCATCGCCCAACTGCCTCACAATCTGACACACACCCAACTTTAATCTCTTTCTAATTCCCCACCCGCACCGCCCAACTGCCTCACAATCTGACACACACCCAATTTTAATCTCTGTCTAATTCCTCGCCTGCATCGCCCAACTACCTCACAATCTGGCACACACCCAACTTTAATCTCTGTCTAATTCTCCACCCGCATCGCCCAACTGCCTCACAATCTGACATACACCCAACTTTAATCTCCGTCTAATTCCCTGCCCACATCGCCCAACTGCCTCACAATCTGACACAAACCCAATTTTAATCTCCGTCTAATTCACCACACGCATCGCCCAACTGCCTCACAATCTGACACACACACAATTTTAATCTCTGTCTAATTCCCCACCCGCATCGCCCAATTGCCTCAAATCTGACACACACACAACTTTAATCTCTGTCTAATTCCCACCCGCACCGCCCAACTGCCTCACAATCTGACACACACCCAACTTTAATCTCTGTCTAATTCCCCACCCGCATCGCCCAACTGCCTCACAATCTGGCACGCACCCAACTTTAATCTCTGTCTAATTCTCCACCCGCATCGCCCAACTGCCTCACAATCTGACACACACACAATTTTAATCTTTGTCTAATTCCCCGCCCACGTCGCCCAACTGCCTCACAATCTGACACACACCCAACTTTAATCTCTGTCTAATTACCCGCCCGCATCGCCCAACTGCCTCACAATCTGGCACACACCCAACTTTAATCTCTGTCTAATTCTCCACCCGCATCGCCCAAATGCCTCACAATCTGGCACACACCCAACTTTAATCTCTGTCTAATTCTCCACCCGCATCGCCCAAATGCCTCACAATCTGACACACACCCAACTTTAATCTCCGTCTAATTCACCACACGCATCGCCCAACTGCCTCACAATCTGACACACACACACAACTTTAATCTCTGTCTAATTCCCCACCCGCATCGCCCAACTGCCTCACAATCTGACACAAACCCAATTTTAATCTCCGTCTAATTCACCACACGCATCCCTCAACTGCCTCACAATCTGACACACACCCAACTTTAATCTCTTTCTAATTCCCCACCCGCACCGCCCAACTGCCTCACAATCTGACACACACCCAATTTTAATCTTTGTCTAATTCCTCGCCTGCATCGCCCAACTACCTCACAATCTGGCACACACCCAACTTTAATCTCTGTCTAATTCTCCACCCGCATCGCCCAACTGCCTCACAATCTGACATACACCCAACTTTAATCTCCGTCTAATTCCCTGCCCACATCGCCCAACTGCCTCACAATCTGACACAAACCCAATTTTAATCTCCGTCTAATTCACCACACGCATCGCCCAACTGCCTCACAATCTGACACACACACAATTTTAATCTCTGTCTAATTCCCCACCCGCATCGCCCAACTGCCTCACAATCTGACACACACCCAACTTTAATCTCTGTCTAATTCCCCACCCGCATCGCCCAACTGCCTCACAATCTGGCACACACCCAACTTTAATCTCTGTCTAATTCTCCACCCGCATCGCCCAACTGCCTCACAATCTGACACACACACAATTTTAATCTTTGTCTAATTCCCCGCCCACGTCACCCAACTGCCTCACAATCTGACACACACCCAACTTTAATCTCTGTCTAATTACCCGCCCGCATCTCCCAACTGCCTCACAATCTGACACACACCCAATTTTAATATCCGTCTAATTCCCCTCCTGCATCGCCCAACTGCCTCACAATCTGGCACACACCCAACTTTAATCTCTGTCTAATTCTCCACCCGCATCGCCCAAATGCCTCACAATCTGACACACACCCAACTTTAATCTACGTCTAATTCACCACACGCATCCCCCAACTGCCTCACAATCTGACACACACACACAACTTTAATCTCTGTCTAATTCCCCACCCGCATCGCCCAACTGCCTCACAATCTGACACAAACCCAATTTTAATCTCCGTCTAATTCACCACACGCATCGCCCAACTGCCTCACAATCTGACACACACCCAACTTTAATCTCTTTCTAATTCCCTACCCGCACCGCCCAACTGCCTCACAATCTGACACACACCCAACTTTAATCTCTGTCTAATTCCCCGCCTGCATTGCCCAACTGCCTCACAATCTGACAAACAATCCTAAAAGACTCTTTGTGAAAGAATTGAGAACATGGGTTGTTCAAATGAACACAACATAGCTGAGCATGTCACCCCACTGCCTACACCTGTGGAAGTATGGCTGAATGCCGCACATGTCACCCAACTGTCTACACCCGTGGAAGTATGGCAGAATGCCGAGCATGTCACCCCACTGCCTACACCTGTGGACGTATGGCAGAATGCCGAGCATGTCACCCCACTTTCTACCCTTGTGGAAGTATGGCAGAATGCCGAGCATGTCACCCCACTGCCTACACCTGTGGAAGTATGACAGAATGCCAAGCATATCACCCCACTGCCTACACCTGTGGAAGTATGGCAGAATGCCAAGCATGTCACCCAACTGTCTACACCCGTGGAAGTATGGCAGAATGCCGAGCATGTCACCCCACTGTCTACCCTTGTGGAAGTATGGGAGAATGCCGAGCATATCACTCCAGTGTTTTCACCATGCAGAATGCCGAGCATGTCACCCCACTGTCTACCCTTGTGGAAGTATGGCTGAATGCCGAGCATGTCACCCACTGTCTACCCTTGTGGAAGTATGGCAGAATGCCGAGCATGTCACCCCAGTGTTTTCACCATGCAGAATGGCGATCATGTCACCCCACTGTCTATACCTGTGGAAGTATGTTGTGGAAAGAATGTTGCAAGACCCACCCCAGGGCCTGCTTCCAAAACACAGACAACCATCAGCTCCAAGTGGCCAAGTAAATTGCACTTTAGGAATGCTCTGTAACATAAAATAATCACAAAGATTCGAAGCTTGATACCTTTTATTGGATTTACTAAAGATATGCTGAGATGGAATGATAGATTAGATTCCAGAGTACCCAAAGAACGCCTTCATCAGATGGTAAAAAAGAAAAATGAGGGTAACGGAACACTAAAGAGAGTTTTACATCCAAGGCGGGAGGAGTGCAAAGAAAGCAGGGCAGTGAAGGCGTCTATAGCAACTGTGCATCTCTTTATTGCTCAAATAGTGAGTGAATACATGTGAGAGACAAACCTAAACACTTTAGCAGCTGAGTTATACAAACATTTGTACAGGCATCATATAACACATTTACTAAAACATGTAGAACAAATAACAACGAAAGAAGACACCACAAGCAATAATCAAGGATTGTAACGTAATCTGTGAAGCTCAACACTATCAATGATGGCAGCACGGACGACAACTCCTTTCTGACGTCACACTCCAGCCCCCTCACTGAAGGCAGTGGGATAACGGTCGCCTTTATCAAAACATCAGGGGGTTTTGAGGCTGGACTAGGAGCACTAGAGCCCACCCCTGCTGGAGCACTGGTGGTGGGCTTAGCAGCCCGTTTCCGCCTCACTCCCTCAGCACTACATGGCAGCAAGGGGATGGTAGAGCGTGGCTTGCAGGGCTGGAGGACGAATGCTGATGGCGTAGGCTGGGGCTTGAGGTGGAATGGTTTGCCAGGGTCACAGACTCAGGAGTCGACCCTCTTCTGGCTTGGGCAGAGGTTTGGTGGGGGAGGTGTGCCTTAGCTGGATGTGGCACCACCTGAGGTCTGCTGTGCAATCCGTTGGTTTAACAGAAATTGGAGGGAGGTGACACCTATCCTTTCATCTCTTCCCTTCCTTAAATTATCCTTCTTTGCTTACCGTTTATAAGGGCTTCATTTATGTTCCCTAAAAAGCAACACATGTATTTAGGATATTTGTCCTGTATCCTATTCACCTAGACCTTCCAAAAGACACGGCTCATCCATTGGGATGACTCTGGTCAACCATGCTGTGGTAACTCAAGCACAGGAGTCAGACACGAAGACTTGATTCAAGGGTATTTCTGAACGAAAACAAAACCCCTGCTAGTTCTAGCTCTATGTTGAAGGTTTCCTAGTCGTCAAAGAAAATAACAGATGAGTGCTCATCAGGATGCCTCATACAATGTCTGTGTTCTGTCCAAAACCTATTCGGTCCTATCCTAGCACTCTGCTCTGCCTGGACTGCCCTGATCACTGTTTGTACTACTGTCCTGTTTCTGCTGTTTCCATGCCTACTTAGGTCATCTCTCTGCATTGCTGTTGTGTTCCTCACTGACTGCCCTGTTTTGCTTACACTGCCTGTATTTCTCCTTATATTCCTCCCTCATCTAGGTCCTCTTCTGCCGATTTCGCCTGTGTTGGTTTCTGTGGTTTTTGTATTCACCTCACTGACTGCCCTGTCTTATTCTGTACTGCCATGTGTTCCGTTGAACTTTTCCTTCCTCTAGGTTCTCATACGCCATCTATTTTGTCCTTGTTGTTTTGGTTTTGTCTTCTTAGCAAATCGTTCATTTAGCAAACTGCTCCACTATTGTCTTAGCTCTATCATATCATTCAATTGTCGACTATTGTCTCGGTCCTCCTTGTCTCGTCTGCTTGCACCCCTCCCTGTGTCCTTCCTAGTGTCTCCCCGACACCCTCCTTGCACCCCCTTTGTTCTTCTTCTCACCTCTCCCTACCTACTGTATGGTGCTCTCTGTTTCTCCTATCTTTTGTAACGGCTTCTCTATCAAGTATCCTGCTCTCCTCTCTGAATTTGGTAGGAAGAAGTTTAAAAAGGACATCCTGGTCTCCAACCCAGGCCTCCCTATCGCTGACACCTATACCAGTGCCTCCTCCGGGCAAACCCTCATCAACATCCTTTTTGTCATTCCCTCGCATACCTATGGGCTCTTCATATGGTCTATGTGCTTTCTCCCTTATCTTTTTCTCCCTTTAATGGTGGGAGGCCCTCATGGCCCCCCTTCCACTCCTCTAAGGTCATCATTAATGTTTACCTGAATGGTACCGTCTTGGTCCAAAGCCCTCAAGTCAACCTTCTCCTCTTTGATAGAAGCTTCCCGCGGCTCATCAATTTCCTTTCCTCTCCTGCTGTCCCCTCTCCTCCCCTCACAGCTTCTTTGCCTCCCCCTGCTGTCTCCTCCTTGGCTACCTTGCCCGCTCCTCCTTCCTCTTCTGCCCCCCCCCTTGGGCTTCTTCTACATCTCTGCAGGGCATACCTCTGATTTGTATCTCTCCCTGGAAGTCTTTCAAGGACAGCAACCTTCTCCATATTGCCACTCTCAACTCTCGCTCTGCTGTCAAACACTCCCCTGACATCTGCCACCTCCTGGAAGAACTTGATCTCGATGTCCTCGGTCTCGCCGAGACATGGTTCACGGCCAGCTCTGTCACAAGCTTCGACACTCTCCTCCCTGATGGCTACAAGATCCTCTCCGTGCCCAGATCCAACCGTTCTGGAGGGGGTCTAGCCCTTATCTTCCCTGAGTGGATTCCTGCCTCTTTCATTCCTATGCAGGCCTACTCCTCTTTCGAATGCCTCATCTTCAGGCTCTCTATTTCTCCTGGCCATTCCCTTACTGTGGTTACCATATATCGGCCACCTGGTCACATCTCCTCCTTCCTCTCTGAGTGGGCGGACCTCGCCTCTTCCCTCCTGGTCTTGACCACTCAACTCCTCCTTCTTGGAGACTTTAAAATCCACCTGGATGCTTCCTGTCCTTTGTCTGGACTCTTTCGTGACCACTGTGACTCTCACTCTCTATTCTCCACTCTGGCCTCACTCACTCTGCAGGGCACACTCTGGATGTTCTGATCTCTTCAGACCTTCCCCTTTCTATTTCTCTCACCGCTCCTCTCTCCTGGAGTGACTACTTTCTCCTTTCCTCCCAGCTCACTCTCTCTACCCCTCAGGCCAAGCCACCTCCAGCACTGCCTCCTACCTTCTCGGTTATCCGACCCATGAAACGTGTGTCAGTTGAGGCTTTCGCTGCACCTTCTCACCTCTCCTCACACCCTGACACAGCTCTTTCCATGCTCCACTCTGCTATATCTGATACTCCTGATGTTCTTGCCCCTGTCATGAGGAGCTGCTTAAAGCCCAAAGCCAAGTGCAACTCCTGGTACGACTCAGACCTTGTCACCCTTAAGCGCAAGTGCAGGGTGGCTGAAAGGAAATGGCATGCTTCTGGTACATCCTCTGACAAAATGGCCTGCTGCCTGCTCCAAAGGCAATACCGGCTCTATGTCCACACCAAGAAGAGAGCGCACATCCAAGCCTGCATTTCTGGAGCATCTAACAACTCAGCCAAACTCTTTCAAATCTACGATCAACCCTCCCAGGTCTAACATAGGTCCTTCCTCTCCTCTATCTCTATCTCTACATGTGGTGTTCCCCAGGGGTCTAACCTCTCTCCCTGGCTGTTCAACCAATACCTGGCACGTCTTGCCCACCGCATTGCCGCTCTCTGCCCCAACCTTCAGTGCCAATTGGATGACACTCAGCTAATTTTCAGGCTCCCTTCAGCCACCTCTTCTCCTTCTCTCATCTCTGACTGTCTGTCTGCTATCCAGGAGTGGTGTGTCGCCAATGATCTCTGCCTTAATGCCAGTAAGACTGAGAATCAGCACATCCGCTCCCTCGATTCTTGTCACTTTCTGGCCGGCCTCTCTTGGCCCTCTTCCTGCTCCCACCTGTCGGTCTAAAAACCTTGGGGTCATCTCTGCCTCCACACTCTCCTTATCTCCTCACATCTCTGATGTCGCTAAGAAGTCACACTACCAGCTGCACCTCCTCAGAGGTATTCTTCCTTTCCTCTCCTTCCCCCAGAAGCTCACTGTCTCCAGAGCTCTGGCTCTGGTTCTCTATAGGCTGGACTACGGCAACAGCCTCTTTCTAAATCTGCCTGCTTCTACTCTCCGCCCTCTGCAATTCATCCAAAACAGGACTGCGAGACTTGTACTTGGCCTGAAGCCCATGGATCGTATCTCTCCAGGACTGAAATCTCTGCACTGGCTCCCAGTGGCTGCTAGGATTAAGTTCAAACCCCTCTGCATTGTCCACAAGGCCTTCTGGGGCCTGGGGCCTCAATACCTTCAACTATCCCTTCCTAAATAGCTTCCTTCTCGAGCTCTTCACTCATCTGCCTCCAACTCCCTCAGGGTCAGTCGCTTCTCCAAGCAACGAGTTGGTGGTAGATCTTTTTATTCAGCTGGGGCCTCCATCTGGAACAGTCTCCCTGCCTCTCTGAAACTTGAGAACCATCTCTGGTTCCAGAAACACCTCAAGCCTTCCTCTTTGCTTCTGCTTTCTCTCCTCAACCCTGCTGAACTCCTGGCCGAAACAGAAAATGCACTGGTTACCTGGCTACCCTCTGTTCTCGGGCCCAGGTCCCCTGTCTGCCAGTTCCACACCTGCAATGCCCCCCCTGGCAACCCTTGCACTCAAGGACTGTTTCTGTATCCCTACAGCCCCTTACCAGCACTTGACACCTGATGTCTGCACTTACCCTTGCATTTGCCACCAGCTGGTGGCACTTCTTATTTATTGTTTTTATTTATTTTACTGTTTATGTACTGTACCGCCCCTCCCCCTTTCCCCATGCAGTGTTCCCGTTCCCCACCCCCTGCACTTGCACTATCTCAATATCACTTAGCCTTGTAAGATTGTTGTCTCTGTCACTGTCTTCCCTCTGTTCCCCCTCCCTTTCCTTGTTGTGCCTTAAAACACTTGTGTATAGGCACGTTACAAATTCCATATCATATTATATCATACTACCAGAACTAAACAATGTAAATGACCTATGCAAGTGACTTTCACTATACTTTGGCTTGGATGGCTGGTTTCAGACCGACACGCAGTTTTATCGCTGATTCTTCTCTTTCTTTCAGGCCCCAGCCTAGTGATAATGTTCAAGTTCAAAGTCCGGTCCTTTGAGTCTTTTACCCAGGACCCCCAGATAAATTGGGCCAATAGATCAAAAAGGTTCAGCTCTGCGTAGGCACTCACTACTTTGCTTACTTTGACACTCACAGTATGTCTTAATTATCCCCTGATAAAAAGGGAGACAATTGTTTTTCTCTCGCTTAGCTCTGTATGAGCTAAAGGACCATTTAGGCCACTGTTTTCTCCATCTTCTTCCACCCCCTTGTGAATTGTTTTTACTTTCTGCCCCTCATAGGTTTATCGACCTCTTTGGTTTTATTGAGTTCGGCTGGTATTCATCCCCTCCTGGATGCTTCATTTGGGCTTAAATTCACTGGGCCTCATTACACGGACGGCGGTAAGGGTTAACGGTCACCGTTAATGGCAACGGTGACCGCTAACCCTTACCGCCGTACTACGAGGTCCCTTAGCGGGTTGGTGCTTTAACGCCTGCTTTTTGCAGGCGTTAAAAACCAACCCGCTAAGGGACCTCGGAGCTAATTACGGCACCGCAAAATTGCGGTGCCGTAATTAGCGCCTTCCCCATTCCCATAGAGCCCTATGGGGCAGAAATGGGAATGGGGAAGGGCAATGGCGGAAGGGGGATTTACCGCCCCACCAACCTTGGAATGGGGCGGTAAATCCCCTTTCCGCCAAGGCGGTGCCGGTATTTTACCGGCATGAGCCATGGCGCTAATAGCGCCATGGCTCACCGCCTTCCGTGTAATGAGGCCCACTGTGTGTTATTTTCACTACTATCACCTCGTAGGATTGTTGGCCACTCTGGCCTTATGGCGCGCAGCTAGTATTCACCCCCCCTGGGGCGCTCTTCTTATTGTCGCTCAGAGATACTTTCATTGTGTTTCAGTAACCTGTGGAGTATTTTCACTCATAGCCCCTCATAGGATTGTTGACCTCTCTGGCCTTATTCTACTTGGCAGGTATTCACCCACTCCCAGGATGATCTCCTTATCAGTCCCCTCAAAGGCTCTTTAATAAATTAACTAATCTTTCTAACGCGCTATTTTACCAGACACCAGTATCTAAGCGTGGGACCGGGATTAGAACCTGTGTTGCTGTGCGTGTTTTGCTTCCAAGAAAAACGCATTGCCCCTGAGTTATCCTCTCGGCTCTTTCATTGGCCCTCATTACGACCCTGGCGGAGATCCATGGTGCAATTTGCACCATGGACCATGGCGCAGAGCTGCCAACTCCGCCATGGGGGTTGGCGGACTTACCGCCCCATTCCGACCTTGGCGGGGCGGTAAGTCCCCAATCCCCATTTACCCTTCCCCATTCCCATTTTTGCCCCATAGGGTATAATGGGAGTGGGGAAGGCGTTAATTACGCCACCGTAGAACATGGTGGCGTAATTAACGAGGGGACCCGTAGCGCCATGGATTTTTCCGCCCGGAAAATCCGGGCGTAAAAATCGCCATGGCGCTACGAAAAGTCCTAATCTGGCGGAGAGGTACGCCATGCATTACGCTGGCGTAAACCCCTCTCCGCCAGGGTCGTAATGAGGGCCATTGTGTTTTAGTCTCTCATGGGGTATTTTTACTCTTGGACCCTTGTGGGTTTCCGATTCTGTCCTTCCCACTTTCCAGGATATTTTGAATGTCCACTCCTCATAGGTTATGCTCACATTCCTTGTTTGATATTCTTACTATCAGCCCGTCAGGGGATTCTTTGGGGTTTTTCTGCCCTCCTCCCGCTCCCAGGCTCTCCTAACATAAACCTTTATTCCTGTAGTGGTTTGTTGTGGGAGATGGGGGCTTCGGTTGCTTCGAACTTCGACTTCCTCGCTGTCCGGACTTCAAGTTCAGTTCCTCCTGTCCTCTTGGACAAGACCAGAAGCTTTGCTAGGGGGGCTTAGGGTGCTATAGCCCTGGGTCCTTTGTCGGTCCTTTGTCTATAGCCCCGGATAGAAGCTCAGGGGCAACAACTGAAAGGCTACCTAGCCCCAAGTCCCGACAGTGCAGACAATAGCGTAGCCCCGGATCTTTTCCAGACCTAGCAACACCCCTGGACAAGACGTTGGCATTGGATTCTGTGGATGCCAGTAAACCCCTCTGATAATGGCAGCTTCCTGCTCTCAGCCTCCACCTTGGGCTCAGAAGCATTCCTCAGGCTCTCCATCCACCACAACTCCAAAGTCGTTCTGTCTCCAAGTGGTTGTGGGGGAAAGAGTCCCTCTTCTGCGCTCTGACTCCAGCGATGGATTGGTTCTCTCTTCAGGTGCATGTTACCTGACTATTTTCAGTTAATTTCTGGAATGAGCGAGGAATCACAATTGGTCCTGGGCTTCAGGTAGGGGCACCACCAACACAGGATCAGAAACCAAGCCAATCCCCTTTAGAGGGCCCTGCATGTTATGACATGGTTCAGTTGTCTTATACCCTATAAACAGTTGGGAGTCAGTACAATAGGAAGGTGTGGAAGCATGCCTTGTCCCCTAAGTGGGGGCTACCCCGAGTGAGATCCTGCTTGCCCTGTCCCTTAGGGAGTCTATTGCGTAGCAGGCTCACTTCCCTAGACTCAAAGGGGTCACCTCGTCCTTGGGGAGAAGAGACAAATTCCCTGGATTTGTCCCAATGCCCAGAATATAGTTAGGATATCCCAAGCGCATATCGAGTCCCGCACGCATCCAGATTTTACATACAGATTTACAATACAGCAATCTCTACCTACCTATCCATAACCCACTTACACAACTTTGCATGCTCTGTACCAAATTTAACTCATATCACACTTTTTCCCAGCCAATGTATCCGAAGCAGACTAATGTCCTGCTGTCCCTTGGTTGGACTATGCACTTTGACACTACTACAGTGGTCAGCTAGCGTAGTATAAAACACCTAATATCAATTATAACAATTTTTGATAGACAATGGGCCTCATTCCGACCTTGGCAGTAAGGAGTTAACGGCGCCGGTAATGGTGCCGGTGCCGTTAGGAGCCTTACCGCTGCATTACGAGGTCCTTTAGCGTGTCCTGATGAGGGCGAATGGTTTTACCAGGCGCCCTTAGTGGGAGCCGCTAAAGGACCAGCATGCTAATAACCGGCCCGTTGTTAACGGTCCGGTTATTAGCATGCTCTGCATTCCCATTGGGCCCTATAGGGGCTCAAATTGGAATGGGGAGGTACCGGGTAGAGGTTCCTTGAATGAGGAATTACCGGGTCCTCCAAGGTTGGAATGGCCTGGTAATTCCTCATTCGAGGAACCCGGACCGAGTATGCAGTAAGGGGGTAACCATGGTGCTATTAGCACCATGGCTACCTCCAACCTTGTAATGACCCCCAATACGTTCATGCTAATATGTGCCAATGAATGGATTCACTGATTTTACTGCTGTCAACGATGTTCAAAGATCAGTGGATCCTATAGAAGCAATTATAGGATATCTGATATGACCGATATATTTTAAAAAAATATCTCCGGAAGAGAAAAAGTGGCAGTGAAACAAGTATTAAGGAGATGCACCACAAGGCTGCGATGTGTACGGATTCTATGGCACTGGTGAAATTTGCCCTAGTGCAAACAAATCATATTCATTTTTTTTTTTTAATTTCATTTAGTTTATACAGACTTTTTGAAATATAAAAACTCATCACATTTACACTACTTCCAAACTTTAAGATTACTAAGTTTCCTCAAATTCCCTTGAATAACTCAGACCATCTCAAAATAACTCCACTCGATGCAATAGTGATAGTTATCACATATGTCCTGTACATTGATCATCATACTCATTTCCAATTTACAGAAAGTCCTCTCTATTAGAGTATGCTGACGTCGACTCTAATCGAGCTTGTAATTGCTCACGGATTCTCATCATTGCAATCATCAACGTTTTGCTTTCACCAATATGAAGTTGCTTCCACGATTCCTCAGAATTGTAAATCTGAAATCGATTCATCTTCTTCCCTAAACAATTCACACGTTGATCTTTTAGTTCGATGCAAGACAGAACAAGATGTTTTAAATGTTCTTCTTCCTTTGCACACAATCTACATTTGTAATTTCTTGCTGAAATCATCCGTCGATGTCTTAAAATTTCTTTTGTTTCAAAGATATTCAGACAAAATTTTAGATACAGTCTTCTTAAGCGTTTGCAGGGTGATAGAATCAGATATTTTGTGAACGTGTTGCGTTTTTTGGCTTCTGACGGTAAATTTTGCATGGATTTTTGGGATGATCTTTTCTCCCAAATTTCGATCCAATCAAGATCTAACAGTTTCCTTTTCACCAACTCAGGGTTATACCATAAAGTTCGATCATCTGGTTCTAGTTGGTTTAGGATCTCTTTGCATTGTTGTTTCCATTCACTTAGAGCAGATTTTCTTTGCAGCTTCGTTTCCATCAGAATTTTAACAGGTGGCAAATTTGCTTCTTCATGTGTCTTTCTGAACAACGCTAACTTGTTCCAAGTAATTCTCGCATTAAGAGAGGAGATCCCCACTTCGTACAAAACGCATACAGTCGGCGTACTTTGGGGAATCTGCAGAATTCTCTTCCAAAAGAAGCCTTCACATCATGACCATACTTTGTGATCACACTCAAACATATTCTCTGCTCCATATGTTAGAATTGGAGTGACCTTGCTTTGCTAGAATTTTCTTACTGGCTCACAAGAGAATTTTCTGTATTTTTTTTGTATAATAATACCTTGCGAAGTTAATTGTTTGCAGCTATTTAGGGGTTTTTTCATAATAGGATCATCATTTATGCTGGAGTTGATGAGTGTTCCTAAATATCTTGTATATGGCACTTTGTTCAATTTTTTCGTCCCTAGGGACCAGCTTGATCATAACTTATTGGTCTTCCTTCCTCTTTTGTTTTCGAGTACTAGGATTTCCAATTTAGCCACATTAATCTTCAATCCCAGATCTTCTATAAAGGTTCTTAGTGCTGTCAATTTTCTTTGGAGGCCGATAGGTGTACGGTCTAAGATCACCATATCGTCTGCATACAAGATGTGATTTATCTGAACTCAATTCACAAGCGGTGGAAATGACACCACGTTTGCCAAAGCTGCTCCTACTTCCGATATATAAAAGTTAAATAGGGTAGCTCCTAATGGGCACCCTTGTTTCACACCTCTCTCAGTCGCTATGGGGTTTGTTAAATTTCCTTTGCAGTCCAGATGTACTTGTATATAGGTATCTGAATATAGCTCTTTAATAGCTTGGATGAGACTCTCGTTACACCCTCTTTCTTTGAGTTTAATCCAAAGTGTTTCTCTGTCAACTCCGGCAAAAGCTTTCGCCATATCAATGAATGCCAGGTATATTTTTTGGCCTGTTCTAATTGCGTCAATTTTTTGCAGATTCAAAATAAGAAGATTTACGCTACAGCCTACACCTTTGACGAACCCAGATTGTCGGTTGTCATAGATTTCCTGCTGTCGAATCCAAGCTGTAAGTTGTGCGAGTAGCTGCGTTGCAAACACTTTCCCCACTACATCAAGTAGGGCTATTGGCCGATAATTTGCAGGGGCAGTACGGATGCCCTTCTTGAAGATTGGTACAATGATCCCAGATTTCCAAGTCGCTGGGATCCGTCCTTCTTTTATTATTGAACGGAACAAGGTGGCGCAGAAGTCTGACCACTCTTCAATGTTCTCTTTTAGGTCTGCGTTGGAAAGGCCATCAGGCCCTGCTGCACGGGAGGCACTGCTTTTTAGGATAGTTGTTCGAATGTCCTCGCCGTCTATTTCAATTTCCCACGGCTGTCTTAGAAGAAAATTTGTGGTACTTGGGCTTTTTCTTTTTTTGAATAGGTTTGTGTAGTGACTTTCCCACTCTTTTTCTATTACCATATTTGATAATAGCACCTTTTCAGAGTTCATTGAATCATTTATTATGGCCCAGAATACTCTAGAGTTCCTTTGATTTAGGGCCTTCAACATTGTCTCGGCATCTCTTTGCTCCATCAATGCTCTATGCTGTTTACACCTCATCATATTCTTTAAATGCATTGTTGCGGTAGGACAAATAACTATGACTAGGGCAGACATGGCCCAGGTGCAAAAATACATTGACAGAATATGATGGTTTGCACTAGGGAATTTTTGCCATAGGGCTAATTGCCTATGCCCAACTATCAGATCTATAGCAAAGAATGGAAATCGCTAGTGACGAAAGGAGGAGTACTGTACAAGGAGAGTCAAATCCAAGGTCGCCTTATTCACTGGCTTGTGTTGCCATGCTCATTACGTCCACTGGCCCTGCGCACTCTGCATGACCAAGCTGACACCTGGGAAGTGAACGGACATTAGAATTGGTACGAAATCGATTTTATTGCATCTGTTGAAGGTTTCTATAACACAACCCATATCTGCAAGCAACGCCAGATTGTCTAGGTACAATAACAATGGGGGGCCATGGGGGCAGGATAAAGACATTGTAAGGTGGATACGCTTGATGAAACAATCTTCTGGATTAAATCAATGGTCCTCAAGAAGAAGTTTACCTTTACCAGCTCTCTCTCAATGAGCGCATTTTGCAGTAATTCATAAAATATGATCTCGCTTTCCTTGCTGTGTTCCTTGGAATTGCTCTTATTCTCGGTATTGTCCTTTCTCTGCAGAGCGGCCAGAACTGAAGACGTCTCACTGGGAGCGACCATGAAAACAGGTGATGTCACTAGACAGGGCACACTAAGCTGACATGCCACCATGTGTGTGATTAATGGGACCCCGCGTTTTGCTAAAACATGTAGCATTGTTACTCGCATGTCTAATATGTCTACACATATGGTATGTATACATTCAGGCATCAAAGCCCAAGTGCATAAATTGACTTTCAAGTGTTTCCTGTCTGGCTAAATCCAGTGATCGAAGTGATCAGGAACGGTCGGAAGCGGTGTTGCACTACTTTTTTCTGTTTACCATTCCTCTGCTTTTTATGACCATAATCTCCATTCTATACAGAGGATTTGTCCATTCATGTCCCTGTGCAAGTGTAAAGTTGCAATAGGAAAGTCACTTTGCACCAGTGAAAAATCACTTTGCACCGGTCAAAAAATTCCATGAATCGGGCCCTTAAACTATAGCAATGCCCCGGCTGTAACATCTGGTCACATGTTGTACTGGGTTTCCGCCTGCCCTCTCCGTTGCCGAGACCACAATTCCTCGACATTTTTCGGTACACTTCTACCACTGACTAAATCATGATTAGTTCCCTGGGATATCCTACAGTTTGAGTGGTCCGACATACCTGCCCTGTTCGACTAAGTCTCACACCTCTGTACTGCCTCTAGCCTACCTATCTCTTACGAAGAAACCATTTCTTCAAAACAACCCCCTTTGAGAGATGAGATCTTTTTAAAAATATCACGCATTCACTTTTGACAAGTATGTCACTCTAGGATTTGCAGAACAAACAGATTCAGCAGCGCTCCTGCATGCTGCAAACACCTTCTGGCCTTCACATGTTTATCCTGTGTTCTTTCTTCGAGCATGCCAATCAGTCACAAGGTGGCCATTACATGTTAACATCTTTTAGAGACTTTGAAGCTGCTTATTTCTTTTGTATGGCTATTATGTCAAGTCTGATTTGCTTTATTTTTGAAATGCTACATTGCCTCCAAGGGCCCAGTCACCACCACCTAGCCTTGTGCCCCTCACCCACTCTTTTGACCTCCAGTAGAACACATAGCTGCTCAGGCGGCATCATGGGGGCCTTCATTCAGTAAGAGGTGTGGTGTTCCAGAAAGGGTGCCACAAAGGGCCTCTGGTTTGTACGTGTATTTTATTCCATCCTTACCTTAGATCTGACTTCTGCAGGACAGGATTGCTGGATTCATCACACTTCACTAGCCTTTTTACTCCCTCCTTGCAGGGGTGGATTTAAAGAGTGGAAAAGTCAACACAAAAGCAAAGGGCCTCACGCTGTGGCATCCGGCTTGGCTCCTGTGACAATGTTCACCTATGTCTCTGGGCCCCAGGGCCTGGTAAATCTACGGGCACAGATTAAACAAGGTAAAACGAGTTAGCAGTAACCATGCCCAGAAAACAGTCAGTTGTTCAGACCATAAGATGAGAGCAGTCTCTGTAGTTAAGAGGTCTCATTACGTTGCTATTGTAATAGCCAGTCAACTATTTGATTTCTGCAAGTAGAGTCTAGTTCAATGAGTTTGTCAACTTCTCAAGGACGACTTCTTGGAGTATCAGTGGGGCTCACTGGTTCTGCCAATCATTGGGTGCTCCTTGAGTAGGGGTAGAGATTGGGTGACTTTCTGCCTGAGCTGCCAACTCTAGGATCTGGAAACCAGGGCTTGATTCCCAGCGTCCCCCACTTGGCCACATTATGTAATGTTGGGAAAATGGCCTTACATTCCCCTACTTTAATGTGATCAATTGTGGTGTTTCAGTTCAGTGCGTGCTAAAGACAGACATGCGTTAACAGGCGTAAGTATTGTTCTTTGCATTTCACAAATGAGTCATAATATTACTACCCGTTGGAATAATAGCGGCCATTTCTAAAGAGCACAATGTAAGCAGAATTGTGTTTGAGGTCACTTATTGCAATGTCACGTGTGAGCTATGTGGCCTCCTCACAGAAAAGTGAAATAAATGATATATTATGTTTAATGGAATATGTGTGTTTGATGTATGTATATTTGCAAACACTCTATCGTTTGGAGTTAGTTTCCGCCCAATGTATGCTGTGCAAAGTTAATGTCTATTTGTTTTTTACATGTTTACTAGTTCTTGAATAGCTAACCAACATTTATTTCAAGTACATACATTATGGGCCCAATTATGAGTCTGCTGGTGCGGTAATAACGTGCTGTTATTACCACATACCAGCACATTACTGCACCAGCACACTCCAAGTTTGCCGGTGCGGTGGTGTATGAACCTTCAGCTCTGAGCTGGAAGTATATTCTGTCGTTAGAAAATATGTGTGAGCAGACAAAATGAGTGATTTCAAATTTCCCTGTCCACAAAATTGAGAGGACGACCTGAGGGTACACTTCCAGGCAAGCAGCCACTACAGAGAACACAGAAATCCATCCAAGCGAACCTGGATTTTCATATTAATGAATACAATTAACAATAACAATCCTAGGTAACCGACAGCCATTTATTTCTTTGCATGGTAGATCAACACAGATGCCTATAGAATTTGCTTGCTTTTGCAGATGCAAAAGACGTGCAGATTCCATAATCTACATGTTCACCACATCAAAATGGCATGCAGGTGGAGACGTAGTAGTTTTCATGAGGCAGAGGGAATAGGGCTTGCAAAGTTGTACATTTGGATCTGGGAACCACTCCATCACACAAATCATTCAATAGAGCATGTTGTTTGAAAAACATGCACACATCATTCGTTGCGTAATATGTACGTGCCGTGCGGTTTGCGACGCCATCATGGAAATTGCCCTGCAAATGGTCAGGCGCTCAATTGAAAAGAGAACCTTAAAAAAAGAGATTGCAACATTTACCCCTAAAATGCACAATGTTCACACGTAAGAACACCCCAAATTCTGTCTGTTCAAACCACCATATAATCAGCAGCCACACCTCCACACTTCACCCAACTGGGGAGCTTTATGTCATGGCCCATTGTCAGAAATATGCCACTGCTGCCAGGGCTTTCAAACAAACAACATCTCCTTTCACAAATCGGTTACTCACCTCCTGTTAGGGGGCCAAATTAAGGTTCGTGAACTAGTGGGGGGAGAGACTGATACCCCAGCCAAACGACTGTGGTCACACTGAGTGTGGAGGATCTTGGTGACCACCAAGACCCAAAGCAATGAATTTGGTAATGCTTCACTTCATTGCATTCATACCTTCTGTCTGCAGCTCAAGCGGTGCCGCAGGAGGGTATCATTTATAATGAAGGAGGAGCTTGAAGCGTATTGCAGGTTCAGGGATATATGTATATTTTTTTCATTTCTGCTGTACCCCTTAATCACCATATGTCAATAAAGAGTTGGGAAAAAAAATCAGGATTGTTAGCCTCGATCTGTAGAAACTTGCCATGAGACCACTGTTAAGGGTCTCAGACTATGACCATAACTCAAATCACAGTGCAGCTCAGTGACAAATGTCAAACCAATCTAAATTTAAAATAAAATTGAACATTGTATTTCTTGGGTGAGGGTCACCAATCAGTTTACATCCCAATCACCATGATATCCTCTCTTCCAGGTCAGACTGATCACACCTACGAGATCGTCATGGTGTCCATTGGCGGAAGCATCTTGCTGTTGGCTGCGCTTATTTTTGCAGTGCTACTCGTGAAAAAGTGAGTAGTTTGCATGTTCAAAATATTGCAAAGAAGATCATTTATTTAGTATTAACATTTGTTCTCAATATGCTATGTGCAAGAAACAGTAGTGCTTACTGTTCAAATGCCTGCACCAAATACTCTTCACCTGTGGCCCACTGATGGCTTGTCTGGTGACCCATTCTGTGGCACTCCAGATGTTTTGGACTTCGGCTACCATGAGCACCAGCCACTATAGTCCGGGGTGGATGCTGGTGGGAGTTTTGGTCTAAAATATGTGGAGATTCATATGCAGACACAATTACATTGTCAGTGATCCAAGGTCCAAGGGGATGCAGTGTGCTGCAGACAGTTTCAATTTATTTTATATACCAATATAGGCTTTGTTTTAATGTGGTAGAGTCATGTTATATCAGAAGTAATGTCATATGTCTGTGAAGATAAGGGAACTGGGTATAGTGCTGGTAGTATGTTTAACTTGATATCATTTATGCTTTTTAAGGTGGATTTCAAGAAGTGACATGCTATACCTGAGCTCCCACACTATTGTGTTCCCAGGTTTGAAGGAAGAGGAAAGAGAGCATGTTTTCATGAACTATACCTTGGTTCACCTAGGGGAAATATGGTCTGAACTTAAAACTAGGACAGAGATGCACAGGGAGGCAGGTTTAACCAGTTGAAGTGCAAACAAAGAGGGAAAGTACTAAAGTACAAACCGAAGATTTTATCCAAAATATTATGTGTTTTGCAAGTAACCACATAAATATCGAGAAATGAAACTTAAAGAGAAAATGCAGGAAAATAAATGTGGTCTATAGAAACTGGAAAATTGTATGAAAAATTCCAAGTGTTGCTCCAGTTCTTTTTTCCGTGGGATTATGACATTTTCATGCTAGCGTAAATGATGTGTATTATGTGACGAATCGGGCAATATTGCTCCAACAACTGTGACCAATTTATGCAGACTGCAACGAGGATGAGCAAAGAAGGTCTCATAGGAACTAATGGTGGAGGAACTTGGATGAGGTGTGGGGTTTAATCAAAACCCAAACAAATATAACTGAAAGGCCCACTGGAAAAATGACCTGCTAGCCTTCAGAAACGTTCACACTAAAAATGAGCAGAGAGTGTGTGTTTCTGCAAGTTGCACAAGCAAGAGCTATGTGAGTGACTAGGCATTGGAAATCAAAATGCCTATCTTTCATATCAAACTAAAAATCAGTATTTAGTTCGCATTTGCATAAGAAAATCAAAGGCCCCCTTGACATGAAAAGCAGGGGTATCAAACCCTGAAACTAAAATGGCTTTGCATGTGCGTTTTGCAGTTTTAAATGAAGACATGAGAAAAATGTTCCCCATCTAAAATAAAGATATCAGGGAAAAGATGTGGTGTGTGTTGTCAAGATGCAATGTTTTAACATATATATTATGCTTTACATGCAAAATACTGGCAGCGATTGAAAAAGGTTATTTTGTTTCCATAGGCATGAGACAGACCCTGTATTTATTTTTGTTGGGCAGAATTTCAAGGCATGCCTGGCTCCTTATCTAGAAGGGAAATCTCAAAGCTGATGTACACTTCAAGTATTTACGGCAGGGCCAGATCAATACAGACCCAGCCCTGGATGGAGAAAAATACCAAGAAATATAAGGTTTTGAGATCAAAATTGTGGTCAACTTCAGATAATAGGACGAAGTGCCATATGGCAGAATGACCTTGTGGCATCACAGGGCAAATGTGAACTGTCTGCTGCATGAGAAGTATCTCCTCAGCCCACCAACTTTCAAAAAAACAAGAGGCTAATGGCTTTTACCCTGGCCATAAACAGACATTCAGTCAAGGAGGCTCTGGTCACATGCTTGCCAAGTAATGAAACTGGCCTGTAGAAATGAGAACTAAGATTTGCATACATGTGAAGATTTCCCATTAGATAAAATGGACTATCATAACTAGTGATTTTCTTAGCAACAATAAGTCGCACTGCGTCCATCCATCTGTCATGTGAAAGCTAGTAATAAGCTTATTATTCTGATTTAAATTTGATCCACATGCGAATTTTGGAAATCATGTTGTCACCTGAATTATGTTTCAGCCTGCCCTGAAAATATCCTAAATTTAAGAATTGGCGAGTTGATGGGTTACAGAATTAGGTATCTGAATAACTATTATACTTTTTGTATAAATGCTGAAAAATGTCCACGCTGCGCAGCAACATGGTGCAAACACAGCTGTCATTATATCAAATCCCCATGATTAGCTGAAGCGGAATGAATATATATCATCGCCATGCAGGTACTTTTTGGAATAAAACTGGACATTAAAAGAAATGGGAATTTCGAATGGGAGTTGCAATATTTCTGATCTAGACTCCTGAACCAATCCTTAGAGACGGGCTGGACTTGAGGGTTGGAGATAAAGGTGAATGTCCAATCGTGGGCGCAAGATCATAAGTTAGCACTACCTAATGTTAACTTTCAATGGGGGGGGCTTAGAGAATGAAAAGGTCTTGCACTATGGAAGAGGGACAGCTGCCAAAAAATCACCAAATGAGATCTGCTGAAATTGCATTTGGGTGGAATTATTGGAGCTGTCTATTCCTGGGGATACTAGAAAACAGAGGCTGTGAGGCTTCCCTGGAACCATAGAGGCAGGATTGCTGTGGAATTCTGGTCAGAATACTGTTGTTCCCTAAGAGCAAAGCCCAGCTCATTCTCCATGAGTGTAGAGCCCAGAGAATTTCCAAAGTAAGTAGATTGTACAACCAAATGTCAGTGTGGAGATCTATTTAATTAACCCATTCCCTTTCATAGTGGGCTCTCTTCCATTAGTGGTGGGGGGTAGAATTGTGTAGACCCTTAGATTATTTGACTGTATATTAATTTTATTAACTCCCAAATAGATTGAAGCAGGGGGGAACTGGGAAGAATTCAAAACTTTCACCCTCTCTCCTAGCTGGAAGATACAAGATAGTCATGTAAAGTAATTTGGGTGCCTTGATTTTTCTGTTCACCCCTGACTTCTCTAATGAGGAGGGTTGTCCCCTCCTAAAATGAAAATTCGAAACTGATCCACTTACCAAAACTTGGTTTAAACGAAATATATACTTCCCACCAATTTTAAATTGATAATTGTCACCATCCACAAACCTTGCCTTTTAACCCAAAAGATACTTGTGCCAAAAACGTGCTTTTAAATAAAAGGTATTCTTATCTTAAAATGAAATTCCCAATTATCACCACTCTTTCAACATTGTATTTAAGCAAGAGGTGTCATTGGCCTCAAAAATGGCAATTAAAAACTGTCAACTTCCCCAAAACTGGCCTTTAAATCAAGGGGGATCTGAAAATCCAAAATTCATAACCATACCCATTTTACTGTCCAACTTCCCCAACATGGACCTTTAAGCGAAGGGGGTCTGAAAAAACAGAATGCATACACATTTTACTGTTCAACTTCCAATGGGTTTTTATGTGAGAGGGGGGGGGTCTGGAAACTGAACGTGTGATGTATGTCTTGTTTTTAAATCAACCCTGGGTCTATTTCTATGCTTAATCTTTGGTGTAATATTTGCCACAGGCATGTTTACACATCTGTAATTTCAACTGCTAGTATTTTGAGTGTGCAAGGAACTCCCCAGGTTAAGGATGGTCTCTGAATATAACACTACAGAGGAGGCCCTGTGAGGAGACAAAGAATACACCTACCATGTTCTAGATAATTTTTAGTTTATGAAATCAGTCGAGGGATAAAAAGGGGAAAAGAACAAAGACGAGAAAGCAGTGGCAGCAGTAGTAGCAGTGGTAGCAGCAGTCGTAGCAGTGAACTGTCTGGGTGAACCTGCAGAAAGCACTAGGAAACCTTCACGTCTGCTGGGGAATGGAGAAGCAAGAAAGAGCTGGAAGAGCGAATGCCAAGAATCAAACAGGAAACCTGTGCCCTCGTTTGGGGACAGAAAGCAGTGAAGCAGGCAGACAAGCGAAAGCCAACAAGCAAGTCGGCAATGAGCTGTTCAAAGCGCAACTGTGAAGCCAAGCAGGAGGGCAGAGGAGGCACTCACTGGTGCAGCTGCTGAGCCAAGTTTGGCCACAGCCACAGGGATGAATTCCAGTGGTAGCCCAACCTGCCGGTGAACATAGATTTCAGGCACCGGTTGGGGAATACAGGCTTTGGGTGGCTAAACGAACAGTAATCAAACTAAAAAGGAGTACAATGCCACAGCACAGCATACTGCATATAACTAGATCATATACAAATAACAGGTGGTGTGGGCAGGCGAGTAAACCCACTCCACTAGAGAAATACAACAAGGGAGCACACGTGCTTGGTAGTAATACGTACTGTTCCTCGTTACAAGAAGTTACAAAAAGTGACTTTGCACTTCTGACACAAACCCTGATTCATGTAACCGTCCAAAGTGTATTTTAAAGTCTGGGCAGTCATTTTGTACTGCAAAAATGACTATGCGCTGACTTTGCCTGGATTTGCAATGCAAAAATACACTTTGCACGTTTCCATGAATGTGGGGGTGAGGGTCCAAATGAAAAGTGCAAGGAGAGGGTGGTCTGGGCGGGGGGACTTGGTGTCCTGTATAACTCAGAGGTAACCAGGCCGCCAGTCACTGCGGCAGACAGTGATGTTAGCAGGGGAGGGGGAGAGGGAAAGAAGAAGAGGAAAGGAGGGTCTTGAGGAGCTTCCAGAACTTATGGAGATCCAACTCAAGCCTGAGAGGGCCAGGAAGACCATTCCAGAGGGAGGATCCTGCAGAGGAGAGAGATCTACCCCAATACTCCGCTTAGAGAAGCATCTGATATGCAGAGAGTTGGAATTAGAAGACCAAAGGGCTCTAGCATGGAGGTAGGAGTTGGATGTAGCAGGGTCTCAGGCCCCAGAAAGCCTTGTGGGTGATGCAGAATGTCTTGATCTTGATCCTAGCAGCAACCGGGAGCTAGCAGAGAGAATTTAGGGCTGGAGAGATGTGTTCCCTGGGATGGGGCCAAGGATAACTCTTCCTGTCCTGTTCTGGATTACTTTAAGGGGGTGAAGGGAGGATAAAGGAAGATTGAGGAAGAGGCTGTTGCAGTAGTCCAGCCTAGAGAGGACCAGAACTCTGAAGACATTGATTTTCTGGGGCAAGGTGAGGAAAGGGAAAATGCTTCTGAGGAGGTGAAGCTGATAGTGGGCCTTTATGCCAAGGTCCGCAATGTGAGGAGAGAGAGAGAGAGGAGTCAAATATGACACCAAGATTTTTTGCCTCACAAGAGGGTGAGGGGAGGGGACCCATAGAGGGCGGCCAGAGGGTAGGAGGGAAGGAGGGAAATGGGGTTCCAATTAGAAGGATCTCAGTCTTACTGGCATTAAGGCAGAGATCATTGGTGCACACCATACCTGAATAGCAGTCAGACAGCCACAGGAGGAAGAAGAGGCAGTAGAGGGAAGCTTGAAGGAGAGCTGTGTGTCATCTGAATAACACTGGAAGTGAGGAGAGAAGGAGGAGAACAGGGTGGGCCAGAGAGGCAAGGTAGATGTTGAAGAGCCACAGCAAAAGGATAGAGCCTTGAGGGACGCCCCTGGTGGAGAGTGTGATGGGGAGAGAATAGGCCCAGTTGAACATGGTAAGGTCAGCCAGAGAGGAATGAGGTCAACCAGTCCAATGCTAGGCTTGTGATGCCAGCGGAGTCACAGGGCCAATTTGTCAGGGTGGCATGATTGAGCATGCCGAAGTATATGAACGAATGGAGAGTTGGAATCGAGATTTGAGAGCAAGTCTTCACCGGTGTTCAGTAGAGCAGTTTCCGTACCTCTGGCTGCTCTGAAGCCAGACTGGTGGTCATGGAGACAACCAACAGATTCAGTGTGTTGGATCAGTTGGGAGATGACCAGCTTCTTCAGTAGTTTGCCCAGGAAGGGAGTAATGAAGATAGGGCGATAGTTATCCAGGCAGGAGGGGTTGGCAGAGGGCTTTTTGAGAAGAGGATGCACAAGGGAGTGCTTGAGGGGTAGTGGGAAGGAGCCAGTGGCAAAGGAATGATTACAGAAATCGGTCAAGGCTGGCGCAAGGGAGGCAATGTTGTCCTTGTTCGTTCTGGAGGAGCAGGGGAGCACCTGTTTGGAGGAGACTTGCATAGATAGGACTTGTCTAGAAATCTCACCTGGGGTTATGGGCAAGAAAGAGGAGCGTACGAGGGAAGGGGAGAGGGGCGCAAAGGAAGGCCTGATAGCTGGGGAGGAAGGGGAGAGGAGAGTGAGGACAGGATGTCCTGAGTTTTGGTTAATAAGTGGGAGGCCAGTGAAGTACAGAGGGTCAGGAATGGCAGGGGCGAAATGAAGGCTGCAGTAGGATTGGCTAGTTCCTTGCAGATTTTAAATAGTTCGCCCATGTTTTTAGTGGCCCTAGAGATGCTGGCTTTGATATGAGCCCTCTTCTTCGAGCGGATGGATAGTCTGTATTGCCTTTGGAGCAGGCGGCAGGCCAGTCTGTCATTCTTTGCTTTAAAATAAGTAATAACATGCAGATTCTTACACACGTGCACAAATTAAACATTCTAACAAACATGTTCTTGTCAATTACGGGCTTCAATGTGTCACAGAAAACTATTCTGCAAGCAAGGAATTTCAAAAGGTTGTAAAAGTTTTAATTAAGTGCTGCAGTGACAGCTGAAATTCTCTCTGCTAGCGCAAGCAGGAGGCATTGTGGCGTTGCAACAGAGGCGTAATAACTGATTACGCTTCAGTCGTGATGTCATTTTCTTATTACAGGTTAGTTGTGATGTCAAAACTAGACCGTAAGACAATTATTTCAAAGCCTCTATACAGCTATTGCAGGCTTCCACATATTATATTATGATAATAGTAGGACCTACTTTTACAGCGTATTAAGCTGAAGAAGTCTGGCAAGAAGCACTGTAAGGAAAAAAGGACAATATTATTATGAGAGCATTCTCCACAAAGCATAGGCGCTACCCTAGCTTGCTAGTAGGGCCTATTGTTTGCTTAGGCTGCAGCTTGAAGCAAGTATATTTAGCAGGATACCTACATGCACAAGTTATTCTATTTCTATTTATTTGCAGTTATAAGGCTCCTTACTACCTAGATGGCATACTGGTGATGCAAGAAACCAGAGATGCGTTATATCTATTGTTGAGTTTAGGCAGGGAAAAAGGTCTTCATTTCCTTTCTGGATGGCGGCAGGTCTGGAACTGTACATATTTCAGGTGGTAGACTGTTAGCTGGATACACTGTTTGTTTGTGGGAGTTCGGGGTGTTTGGGACCTGGGGCCTTCCAGTCTAGACATTTTGGAGCACCCCTGCTTACTGTGTTGTGCTGCATCCTAAACTACACTCTCTGAGCTGTGAGCTAGTCATACTGTGGCATAAAGCGCTATACAAGCAGCCAACACAACATAATATTACCTTGTGATAATCCTGTAACATACACATGCATCAATATCACATGCCCCTATCTCTACCTAGTTTAAACACGCTCTTACAGCTTTCCTGCATGTTTACAAGAGCTAACTGTAATGAACTCTTACTTTCTGCAGGAGTCGCACTCGCAAATATGCAGTGGTCGACTACTTTTACAATAAAGATTTGCCGTTCCGTAATGTTTTTTTTAAAATAAAATTGTAGGACGAATTTGCAACTTGCACTTTAGTGCACTGCCCCAACGTTCCCTTAAACAGCAGGTGTGTTTGTTTTGGGGGTTTGATTTGCCCATGGGAGGGGGCGTGGCGATGGAGCTTGCGGGGAGCGGGTAAAGCCCGCACGTAACATAGTTCCAATACATCTTTCGTACACTTCGACCACTGCCAATATGCAAGCCTCGGATGCATAACACGCTGTGTTATGTGGGGAGCACATCGACAGCATCACTTCCTCGCACACAAGCTGAGGATGCACCTAAATATATGTCATTATATCTTCACAGTTGCACACAGGATAGACTGTCTCTTGTGCATTGGCGACCCCACTTGGGTGAGTGCCAGGAAGCCACTACTAGAGCCCTGCTTCACACTGCAGGCCTCACTGAATGTACTACTCACCGCCGAACCTACCTCATTGCAAACTACATGCAACAACAAGCTTGCTGTGATGAATCAACTTCTGGGGCACCAGTGGTCCAGGGATAAATATCGGTTTATAAACCATCAATCAGCCCCACACCTCTAGTACACCAAAAGGGATCTGAACAGATTGGAATACAAGTGAATTATAATACCTCCTTGTGCAATTTTGGTAATGTGGACAGAGCGGCAGGCTTATATACGCAAGGTCGTGGATTGTTGGTTAGTTGCAACACAGCGGAAAACACAACTATTATCCAATGATAAAATGGACTGTCCAGTCAAGGTTGTATACAGTGAACTACTTTATTACTACTGCAGACAGTTCTAGCACTTCAAGCACACTACAAGTACAAACCACACTGTAAAGGAACACAGAGGGCAGACAGTTTCACGAAGGAAAGGGATGCACTCTGGATACTGACAGGAGGGTATTTGGTAAAGCAATTAGTCTTACTGTTCAAGGTTATTTGTTTCAAACCAAAGGGGCAAAGGGTCATAACTATCTGTAGGGGCCTTCAGAGAAGGACCAGGGGGGGCAGAACCACAATGTACCTGGTGCTGAAGAAGTTCTTGGTGCTTGACAGCATTGAGGCGGTTCCAGGGTGCTTTGCAGCCTGTGAAACAGAGTTAGTGGCAGGAGACAGCTACAGGTACCAGGCGGTAGGCAGTTCCGCAAGCAAGGCTGGACGGATGTCTGTGGGCTGTCCGGCGCAGCGTGGCAGCTTGGGCCAAGAATCATTGTATCAGTGCTGGTTGGGAGGTCTGGAATGCTGGTCGAGGCATCTCGGAGAGCTCTGGTGACTACGGCGTGACAACAGTCAGCGGTGCAGCCGGATGCAGTTCGAGGACTCGACTGTCTCGAAATTGCCCTTACAAAGATGGATGCTGGATGATGCTTGGGTGGCACTCCTCCTAGCTTCTTTGCAGGGCTGGTGTCCTTTCAAGGCAGCCAGCTTAAAGCTCAGGAGGGTGTTAGCAGGCAATGGCATTGTCCTTTGTCCAGAGACTCTCCGGCACTTCCCACCTAGTAAGGTTGCTGTCAGAACCTACCAGGGCACGCTGTGTGCTGGCTTGGTACAGATTCTGGAGCTGCTGGATGGATGCTCTGAGTCCGGTATCTCCCTCTGTTCCCTGGTAGATGTTTAGGGGAGGGATCTTGCTTCCCTCTTGGAACTCCTGACCTTCCTTCACAGGCGGAAGATGTTAGGTAGACTGTAATTTAAGCTCAGGTCCAAATGAGTCCTTCTTACTCCTTGCAAAGTTTTAAAACCAAACAGGGCTCAGGGATTGGTGTAGGGCAAGCCTAACTTAAGTGAGCCAATCCTGGGTCTCCACCAACAATCTTCGGTGATGCTTCAGGTCAGAACCAGGGCGCTTGGCAAAAGACAGGGGAAGGATGACAAAATATAATTGTAAGTCCCACCCATCTTCCTATCTGCTGTACATCAAAGTGTCTCTTTACTTAACTGAGCCCAATGCAGCATTTGATCACAACATGGGCCTCCTTTGAAGTAGGGGGTTGCATGCAGACTTTCGTCTCCTACAATTCACATACTTCCCTGATATAAAAGGAGTGGTTCCAGATGGAAATTCACTACCCTTTCATACCAAGGAGGGGTGTTAGTATCAAGTTGACACATTGCATTACAAAGAGTGTTGGTGTCAGGCCTCCATTGTCACTTCCTGCACCCAGGCCTTCCGGGAGGCCTGCTAATTAACATTCTTCAGTATTCACCACCACCAGCAAGGTTGGACAATGAAGATGCAAATCCGTGGGGCCTTGAAATTCTAATCAGGGTGCCCACAGTCAAAGGCTTTTGATGTACCCACAGCTGTCAGGCATCAGCTACACATGAAAGGGGAGGGCGGCACTGGTAAACTGTGTCCTCCTACAGTAGAAGACCATTTTTCTGCTGTGCGGTGAGTGTAGAAAAGATGTGCGGGAATGGTCCCACATATTTTCAGAATTGTTCTCCCATCATTCATTCTTTTAAATAAACAAAAAAAGCCCAGGCGAGCACCCTCTTCCCATGCGGATGGTCGAATTCCTCACACTTGCTGCACCAGTTAGAAACACTCTTTCAGCGCCACTTCACACCTGCTAGTCGCCAAGTATATATAATCCGCAACCGAGCCGCCATGCTTCTAAACACCAGACTCAGCTGTGTTGCATGCCTGGGCAGTGCAGCAATTCCACTTTCAGACAGGGGTACAGTGCTGCAAAGTCCTACACATGGCAGCAGGGCAGAATACAAAACAGTTTTGACTAGCACTGGTCAGAGGGCGTCTCTCACTGGATCCTAGATCCGGCATCAGATCTCTAGCTGAATCTCTGGATCCGGCTTGCCTCTGCCTTAGCCCCAACATACAACCGAAAGAGCTTGCCACGCTATGATATGGAGTGGCAGGGCAGAGCCGCACACAGCACATTAGCGCCATGAGCACGCTTCTGGCACCGCCCCTTCCTATGTTACAGCAGGAGCCAAGGCAGACCTTTGGCGAACCTGGGGGTTTGCCTCAGTGATTAATCTGCTCTGTGCGAGGGGTACTGTGCACAGAGCAGATTAGATCAACAAGGCGAGCCCCCAGGTTCACTCAGGGTCTAACACCCTTTGACAGAGCTGAAAGTGGACTGAACGCACAGAGCAGAATCCATTTGGAAAACGCAATGATCACCGAGCCCCCAGCTTTGATTTTCCCAAATGAATTCTGTTATTTGTAGTTTTGGGGATGTCAAAATACGTTTTGACATGGACGGTGCATGCTCTGGCAGCTCTGCTCAGAAAGATGGCTTGAAAAGTACACAAACCATAGTAAGGTACACACACAAACATATAATTCCTCATATTTATATATTTGTGTGCGTATCTTACTATGGTTTGTGTACTTTTTAAGCCATGAAAGAAATTGCACCATTTATAAACTATTGTTAAACTATTATTTCGAACATTTCCTTTCATCTGAGTTCAACTGCTACTTCCGCCTTCTCTGAACTCCGCCTCCTCGTATCTGCTCTCCTCCTCCAAATTCCGCCCCCGGCCATTGTGGGATCCACTTCAATTTTTTCCCATTTCCACCACTGATCTGCCCTCTGTGGGGATTCCAGATTAGATCACCGAGCCCACAGCTTTGCGGGCTTGGTGATGTAATTGGCTGTGCAGTGCACTCGCACAGAGCACAGATAACACCAAGCCCCCAGGTTCAACAAGAGTCAAAGATGCCTTGGTGACCTAGGGAGGGGGTGCAACAGGCTTTGTTTACCAGTGCAGGACTCGCAGGAGCATTTGGAGTGGCGAGCCTGGTACCTGATGGCAAGGTGAACGGTGGTGACTCCAGCAGGATGACTACTCCCAGCCATCTGCAAGCATTACACATGTAGGGGGGCAGAGCCAGAGGAGCGCGCATGGCGCCAGTGTGTTGTGTACGGCTACGCCACCCCCACTTCATACCATAGCGTGATAAGAGGGCTTTTCTTTGTTGTGTGGGACTGAGGTAGGCCGGATCCGGAGATCCAGCTAGAGATCTGATGCCGGATCTCAGACACGGCGAGAGTCTGCTCATTGGCCAGCGCTGTTTACCACCCTGCTGCCCTACCCAGCATTCATTTAGTGAAGTAAAATAACATAAGCCTTAGCCTTAGCCTGCGTTGCATCTAGACAGCATTGTGAATGTTAGCATGCACCATACTTAGATGAAACTGTAAATGTTAGCATGTACCACACTTAGATGGAATTCTTAACTTTTGCTTGCATCACATCTCGATAGGATTGTGAATGTTAGCATGTGCCACACTTAATTAATTCTTAACTTTACCTTGCGTCGCATCGAGACAGGATTGTGAATGTTAGCATGCACCACACTTAGATGTAATTCTTAACCTTAGCCTACGTCGCATCTAGACAGGATTGTGAATGTTAGCAAGCGCCACACCTAGATGGAATTCTTAACCTTAACCTGCGTCGCATCTAGACAGGATTGTGAATGTTAGCATGTGCCACACTTGGATGAAATCATGATCACTAGCCTGCCTCCCATCTAGACAGAATATTGAAAATTAGCAAGTGCTGCACCCAGATGAAATAGTGAATGTTAGCAAGCATCATAAATAGACATAATTGAAAAGACAGCAATACCAACTAACCAATCCACTAGCAATTTCATCCCTCTGCATACACCTCTCAAACACAATCACAAGCCTAAACCACAGCAATTCACACAAACTTCACTACAATGCAACAACAAAACAAACCACACATAGACTTGCACAACAGAACACGACGACTACCGACCGCAAAACACCCCAAGCCCAGTGAACGGACCCACCGGGCTGAGGCTGCCAACACACATCACTGCTCTCTTGCACTTTTTTCCAGCTTACTGCCACTAACTCACCCCACCCTCGCTTTTTTCAGAGCCGCCAGGGGACCACTCCGGTGGTGATAGTGCACGGTACAAATATCCTTTAACATTAACATGTGCCATGATCTCACGCACACATTTATCAAATAATCAATGAGTTTATCTGCTCTCCATGCAAATGCAGATACAGGACACAGGATGTTGCAAGACGTGTAACGCATTGCGACTCGCACGTGATCAGGTCCATCAGGCAAAATAGTTCCTCTGACATAAGTGCGCGGCGGGCAGTTACAGCTTCCATTCTGATCAGGGCTGGCTCACTCCTTCGTCCTAGCACGGTTAGGCATGTGGGTAATAATATATAAATATTACTTCACATTTCACAGTAATACCTGGCATACTGCACGATGCTAGTGCATGGCACCTGGTGCAGCGTGTCATATTTTATATTCGTACCTGGAGTATGGTGTGAGTAACTTGGGATGCAATGTAAATAACTTTCTCTTGATGCTGGCAACTGGGTATTTAATACCAGTATCCGGGCCCATAATGGCAATGCCTGGTAACATAGTAAACAATTTCACTATACAAACCAAAACTACTGGCTCCGCCTATGCTTGTCTTAATTATTGCACTGACCCATAATTTTCCTTTTAGCACTCTACACCTGACAACAACTTCAGTTTGAATAATTCTGGTTTCTTTTTCATTTAGGTTCAGAAAGACAGGCCCAGCTTCCGGCTATCACCATGCAAGCGAGAACGCCATAACTCTAAATAGAAATAGGTGTGACAGAATTTCAACAGTGGAACTGAGTGGCCCAGCGACTATCTATTACATTTCTGAAGCCAAGAAAACGCCAGAACAGGGCTCTGTGCCCCGACTGGAACTCCCCAGAGAAGCGTTGCTCTATGTCTCATTAATGACCTGCATGGCTCTTCCTGAACTGTCGGACCCTCCTTCAGAGTACGACCAACATATTGCAAGGGCTGCAAGTTCTTTCAATGAAGAGTGCTGATGTGTGACGCAGGCAGTAATTCCCATTTGCTGTAGTGTTCTCTACTGACACCGTCGAGACCCGTCTTAACATAAAAGGGACCTTTTGAGAGCTGGGACAGTCTAAACATGGGCTGTTAGGAGAAACTGTTTGACAGTCAATCTGCCCTTCCACAAGCTGTAAGGCTGCACTGAGATGAATTGTTAATCAATTTATTGATGAATCACTGCTCGTATGCTGAGAAGACACGGAAAATAAGAGCAAATGGAAAGGTGTACAAGTTTTTGCTTGACAGCTTACTTCATCTGCACACATGGACTTAAAAGGGATGTCTTGTTCCCTTTATAATTCTATGAGGTGGAATCATATTTTGGGCAAATATTGTCGCTTCTGGTCCAGTGCAAGGCAATACTACAATCTAGGCTTTCACATAAAGGTGGGGAACCAGATTGCCTCTGTAAGCAAAATGTGTGTTTTATTGCAATTGAAGGGGTGCAGGCAGTCATGGACTGGCTTATAGGGCAATAAGCTCTTGGTCGAACGAAAAACGAAAAATGCTTGTTTGGGCCCGTTTTGGGGTCAAAATGGAGCACTTTTGTTGGCCAATGTGGGCCAGTTTGATGAGTTACTTCCCTATGCGGCTAATAGTTTTGACCACTGTTGCTGAATGAATATTCTTTAAAATTAACAATTTGCATCACATTTAATCAAAAACCTTCCCCTTGGGTACTATTCAAATAGCGTCACAAAAGGAATGAATTTCCATTTGCAACTGTGGGCCACCTCTATGTTGGTGCCTGAGACAGTTTTATATCCCAGTCCCTCCCTGGGTGCAGGGTGGAAACATTTCCCCTGGCCTATGGAACCAAGAATAGTTGGACAAGTCGTATTCTTTGGCAGTACTTAGCAAATGCATCATGCAAATTCCCATGGTTTGTTGAACTGGTTGATGAGGTGACCTTTTGGCTTTCAATATTTGAATTTAGTACAGCCTGTTAATCCAAAGGAACTCATTAAATTACCTAGACACGAACCCAATGTCAAACTGTATCAAGGGAACAGTACAGTCTGATCAAATGTTTAACATTGTAAATCTTGCATATTGTATTTGTAAATACATATTTATGACCTCTTCCTGAGTTTGTTGTTTACTTGTGTATGTGTTCATTTAGTTTTGTAACACATTATGAGGTGTGCTCATGGTGTGTTCTTCACAGTTCTGGTTTAGTTCCCTGGCTCACAAGGAAGCCCATCTCTGGTGCCTACATGGACCCCTCAAAAGCAAGGACAATGTATGGCCACCTAGGGCCACTCCACCCACTTTTCACAATGACCCCCATTTTAGACACGAATAATGGTGCAGACAAACACTGTCAAAGCTCGTTATGCAAGTCCTAAAGAAGCGATCATAGTGTTATGGTAAAACATGTTGTGACGTGATACATGAAAACTGACAACGAGACATGGAATTAAAGATACAGGCTTACGTACTATGCAAGTGTCTGTCATATCTCTTCACCGACAAATCAAGGCACGTATCTCTTTAGATCTTGCACAGCTGGAATTACGGCGCTCACAATACTTTTCACTATGACTAAACAAACCACAAATTCCAAGCCCGCTCGCAAGGCTAACAATTGGCGGTCATGCTAATTCAGGCAAGTAAAAAGGCTTAATTTGATGCAGGACAGTTTTTCAATTGAATGCAGCAAGATTCAGCAAATTCCAATGATACAATTCAAAAACACAAGTTAGTGCTTTGGAGATTAGCATATCAGTTTAAATAAGTAGATCAGTTTATCAAATAAAATGAATATGTCTGAAACTTCCTAGGGTTAATAGAGGTACAACCACCGGAGGAAGATGAGTTCATACCGAAACACAATAGGTTAAGTTAAAATCTGTTGCTCCGCTGGTTGTGTTATTAATTACATCATTCATTTTTTAGCTGTATTCATATTCAGTATTTGTGAACTGGGAACATTAGAGTATATCTGTCATTAAGTATTCGATTTTGTATATTCAATCTACAGTTTGGATATTCGTAATTATACGGTGGCGGACTCACATAGGAAGCCCGAAAAAATGAATTGCTAGTAACTTTTGACTGGAGAGACGGATTTGGTAGAAATTCAGAAAATAACTAGGTACGTGCGACATACTTTGGGAAAGATTCGTTAAAAATAAAAAAGTTAGGAAGAAAACAAAAAAAAGCGCAGTTTTAGCCTACTCCCCATTCATATTCCCATAGACAAAAATTGTACTTTTTTGCTGGACTGCACAGCGCAAACCGATGGACGGATTTGGACCAGGTCCGATACAACTTTGGCACAAAGCTTTGACTCGCAATCCTTTTGTGGTTGGGGTTATTCCCTCCAGTAGTTTTTATACAATTAGATGGAAAAGGCGGTACACATCTCCAAAATAGATAGCTATATTTCGGGTAAATTACCAAGAAACCTGGTGTTTATAAATAAAAACAGCTGCCATCTTTTTTCTCAATGCGAGAGATAGCCGTAGCTGTAGCCGAGGGTATCAGAAAGTGAAACGAAGAAAAAAAGCTTCTGCAGCTCTAAAAACATGGAAATGCCACCAAGCTAGAGGTGGGGAGCAAGGCAAGAGGACACCAAGTGAAATTTGGGAGTTGAAGGAGAGTTGAAGGGGAGTTGATGGAGGTCTTGAGTTTGCAACTGAACGCTTTTCTGTAGCCTCAGCTGTCGGACAGAATAGCCATGGCTACCCGACATCTCTCACAGAAATTACATGTTTTGTAGGAAGAATGGGAGAGGAGGCCATCAGTGGAGTGGGGAATGTGGCACAGATGAGGAGGGCACGTGGTGAGGGCCATGGGGGTTTGGGTGCCGGGTTCCCCAGTTTTCCCGATAACCACAGGTATAAAGACTGATAGCCGAGGGTATCAGTAGTTTCTTAATGCTCGCAGCTAAAGTCCAGCCAATGAAACATCATGCTTTCTCAAAGGCGGCAATAGCCGCAGGTATCACCACCGTGATAGCAGCGTATATTAGGACACACATTTCTGTGCAATAATCATATTATTCTGTGGATGTTGGATCACACAATTTTACATGTCTTTCTGATTCCATGTTCTTGTCTCTACCCTTGCATCATTTGAACTTTCAAATCTTAGCAATAGGTATTTTTGAGCATGTCATAAAATGTACAGGTACCCGCAGCTACAAGAGGGTGGTCATAGCCGCGTCTACCTTCAGGCCAATGGGACGTTGTGTATTTTGGCGTGCTTATGTAGCCACAGCTTTAACAGAAAGGTTGGCCTTCTGTATCCGCGGCTATAAAGGTGATGTAAACGAATGTGTGATTGGTTGGATTAAGATATATCATGAAGCATGTTGGTTTATTGGAGGGTGGTGTTTTCTTTGCATTGTACTGAGAGTAACCTTAGTCATTAGCAGTTCTGAGGTTGAAGAGTGCATATATGACACTTGAGTGGATATTTGTGGAACAATTTGTTAGGTTGAAAAATTGATAGAAATACTGAAGAAGACACTGACAACTCTTCCACTTATTTCTCAGGTCCTGAATCTTTTTTCAGAAACTTGCAAGGGAATAGATGCTTTTGACTTAACATCAAACAATGATGTTGAAGAAATTGGGACGTATTTTGAGAAGCAATGCTTAAGTTCATTTTTATGGTTTGAGGATGGCGATGTGGGAAGATTAGAAGGATGTATGATTTGTGGAGAGCGATTTCTGGTAGGGAGTAGAAGATATTTTATTTGTGGGAAGAGGCATTTAATACAGCATCTAAGGAAAGTGTACACTGAATACATGACCTTCAAATGGACTTCATAAGGGAATTGGAGAGTTTGACACATTGTCAGAATAAATAAAGTATAACACCAAAGCAGTACACAGAATGTGCTGAAATACTACACTCAGTGTTCCCCAAAACAGTGTGTTTAAAGACTACCTATTGCATAAACATGCATATATACATATAAACATAAAAACATATTTTTTTTAAGCCTCATTCCATAATCCCAGCTCTCAATAAAGTCAATAAACACCCCACACGCGGCTACTTAAATGAGCTGTGATTGTAGGATACGCACGCACAGGTATTGTCAGCAATGACTGGAGGATGTATTCGTGGCTACAGCACGCCTAATCACGGTGCAGTACACATAGTTGCGGCTGCCACAGTCATAGTTGGGTTGCAGCCATGGATACCCATATTATTTTCACATATTGTAAAACTAGTATAAGTAGAAGTATAAAAGCTGAAAAGAGGTTAGGCTTGAGTTGAAGAGGTGGTATTGGAAACGTAGATTCAGAGTAATAATGATTTATCTCTAGGAAATTTGCAGCTATATGTATACATGTATGCCCATGGCTACAAAGAAAAATTCAGAAAAATACATTTCAGAAACACAAACTGTGTAAAATAGATCAAATTCAAATATATGATAAGATGTTGTGACCTTTTAGTGCAGTTTGTGTTTCATTTTGTCTGTTTTGATAGCTTAGAGGGTGGCCATTAAAACAGCTGTTTTGGGGGAAAGAGGAGGGTGGAACTGGGAAGAGAGGAACATTAAGGATGAAACACATAGCAAAAGGATTTTAAAAAAGTGAAGAAATATTTTGTTTTTTGTTATTTTAATGATTTTTCTCCCTTCGTTTTTTTGAAAAAAAGGGGGGACAATTGTCCCTTTAAAAAGAAAAAAACAAGCGATGACAATGCACGTGATGTTGAGAGATGCACATTTACCAATCGGCTAGTGTGTCACTTCCCAGGACAAGCTCACCATGAATATATTAAAGATGATTTCATTTGGACTGGAGTCAGAGCAGTATTTTGTTACATATTGAAACGAGTGCTGCCGTTTTTGGCTTTTTGCCAAGAAAACTTTCCTTCATTTTTGCAAATATATATATTACACTGCCTGAGGTAGTGGCCATGTAGGCATGGTTAAGTTGCTCAACCCACAGGAAGGCACTTTTTGGGTGGCTTATAACTTCGACCCCCTGGATGAATCCTCACAAAACTTTGCAAAAACAGTATATGGCCCAGTCGTACTGATTCTGTGAAGTTTGGCGAGGTTTTGTGCAGGGGAGGGGCAAAATTATATATCCCAAAATGTGTGGTTTTTCCCATAGACACAATGCAAAATAAATGTTGCTCGCGCCTACAGCCCAAACCGCTGGACGGAATTTTCAGCAAATTTGAGCCAGGAGTAGCGGCTTGGTCCTGAAAGCATGCTTTTGTAAATTTTTTTAAAACAGCCAAAACGTAGGCAAAACAAAATTTGATATCTGAGTACGGTCCGCGGATTCACTTCCCCCTGATTGGTCCAGAGGGTGGCTTGACATTCTCAGATGTCTGCGGACATCAGACGTGCCGTTGAATGGATGCTGAAAAGCATCAGGTGAGTCATATTTTTTGGAAACACCCGCCATGTTGTCCACAAACATCACGGTAAAAACATATTTAAAAACACAACATTGCACTTGTCAAACTAATGAAACATTCTCTGAGGAGGTAAGGGGTCATGAGGTTGGGATGGGATATGGTCATAAAAACCTGCAAAAAAGGTGGATTCCCATACCCTATGTCCATGAACAGTCCGGGTACAGCTCTGTGAGGTCCGCAAACATCTCAGATGTTTGGGGACATGCATATATATTTTGCATTACAGAGTTGGTGGAAAGCAATTTTTGGATGGCGTATAACTTTGACGCCACTCAATGAAACTGTGTGAAATGTTGTGATATCATTCTAGACGTGGCCTTGAATGGTTCTACAGAGTTTGGTGCTGTTTTCCCAAGAGATAAACTAAATTGGAGGGGGGTCCCAAAATATTGCAAAGGCTTATATATTTGGTGCTGTTTCACAAATCTACACAAACATTTGCAAATAGATTTAAGATCCAGATGTGAATGTTTTTGCAAAGTTTTGTGGGAGTTTGTGAATAGGGGGCAAAATTAGAGGGGGGTTTCAACATTTTTAGATGGGTTATAACTTAGTTGCCATTTGATGAATGCGCAGAAAAGATGTTGGAAAGATTATAGACCGAACTTTGAATTTTTCTGCAAAGTCTGAATAGAGTTTGTCAACTGGGAGCTAAGTTACAGGACTATTTTATGTACGTACATTTTGACACTTTTCAAAAAATAAAACTTTGGATGGATTTGCAGGAAAGATGTACAAGGAGCATTGGCAAGTACTTGAAAGCATGGTTTTGCAAATATTTTTGTGTTTTATTTCTTGAAAAGTGTCATAATGTAGGTCCAAAAATGAGAGATATACCTTTGGTGACTGAGGTATAGCTGGTGGCCATGGGATGGGCAGTGGCCAGATTGAGTCATGACATGTGGCTACTGGCCATGACCGTGAGGGACTGGTAATGGGGTTACATTGGGCATGGCCACTAGGGGCTTGCTATGTGGTAAAGTTTTTCAAAATCGGGATAGGTTTGAATGGGAAAATAAATTCTGCCTGTGGCTAAAATTCTGTCCGTGACTACAGCCAAAAGTACTGTGCAGGATTGGATCAGCAGATCACTGTGACTATTGCTGCATACACTCCTAGAAAATGCTAATCTGCAGATAATTACCAAGCATGCCGAACTAGGTGCCCATGTGGTCATCAGGCCACCCCTTGAAATCATTAACCACCCTTATTTGTCCCACCATAGGGGGGATGAGATATTGGAATTGGATGCCAGAGTCATTTCCACAACCTCGCAGCAATGCCTGGCCCAAAATCCAAATGCTTTGAGAAAGACCCTAGAGAGTCGAATCATGTGTCGGCTGACTTCTTGATATGATATGATATGATATGATATGATATGGCATTTATAACGCACCTACACACAAGTGTTTCAAGGCGCGACGAGGCAAGGGAGGGAGAACAGAGGGAAGACAGACAACAATCTTACTAGATCAGGTGTAATCAGATCGCGCAAGTGCAAGGGAAGGTGGGAAAAGGAAAGTGTGTGGGGGGAGATGGGAAAGTGCAGTACATAGGATAATAAATAACAAGATAAATAAAAGAAAGGCCAGCTGGTGGCAAGTGCAGGGTGAGTGCAGACATAAGTGCTGTTGGGGGGACTGTAGGGATACAGAAAACAGTCCCCAGGTGTGGCGGTTGCCAGGGAGGCAGTGCCGGCGTGCAACTGGGAGGGCTTGGGCCCAAGATCAGATGGGTGGCCAGGTAACCCGCCAGTATCAGTATCAGCAGGACTTCCACAGGGGAGAGGGGGAGAGAAAGCAGAAGCAAAGAGGAAGGTATTAAGCTGCTTTCAGATGGTGGATGGTTCCCCTCAAGTTTCAGAGAGGCAGGGAGGCTGTTCCAGAGGGAGGCCCCAGCCGAAGAGAGAGATCTACCACCAACTTGTTGTTTGGAGAAGCGACTGACAGTGTGGGAGTTGGAGGCGGATGAGTGGAGAGCTCGAGAGGGAAGATATTTAGGAAGAGAGAGATGAAGGTATTGAGGCCCCAGACCCCAGAAGGCCTTGTGGACGATGCAGAGGGCTTTGAAATTAATCCTCGCAGCCACTAGCAGCCAGTGCAGAGATTTCAGTCCTGGAGAGATAGGATCCCTGGGCTTCAGGCCAAGGACAAGTCTCGCAGTCCTGTTCTGGATGAGTTGCAGAGGGCGTAGAGTAGAAGCAGGAAGATTTAGAAAGAGGCTGTTGCAATAGTGCAGCCTAGAGAGAACCAGAGCTCTGGAGGCAGTGAGCTTCTGGGGGAAGGAGAGGAAGGAAAGAATATCTCTGAGGAGGTGCAGCTGGTAGTGTGACTTCTTAGAGACGTCAGAGATGTGAGGAGAGAAAGAGAGTGTGGATTCAAAGATGACCCCAAGGTTTTTAGCCTTGCAGTTGCGAGCAGGAAGAGGGCCAAGAGAGGCCAGCCAGAGAGCTACATGAAAGGAGGCAGTGGGTGTGCCGATGATGAGAATCTCAGTCTTACTGGCATTAAGGCAGAGGTCATTGGTGGCACACCACTCCTGGATAGCAGACAGATAGTCAGAGATGAGGGATGGAGAAGAGGTGGCCGAAGGTAGCATGAAGATGAGCTGAGTGTCATCCGCATAGCACTGAAAGTTGTGGCAGAACAGCAATGCAGTGGGCAAGGAGTGGCAGGTATTGGTTGAACAGCCAGTGAGAGAGGTTAGACCCCTGGGAGACATCAAAGGTAGAGAAAAAGATAGCAGAGAGGAAGGACCCAAGTTGGACCTGGGAGGGTCGGTCAGAGAGGAAGGAAGTCAGCCACACCAAGGCCTGACCGGTGATACCTAGGTTATCACGGAGACAGTTAAGCAGAATGACACGGTTGACGGTGTCAAAGACAGAAGATGGATCAAGCGAGATGAGGACACAGGGGGTGTTACAGTCAAGGTTGGAGAGAAGGTCTTCACAGATGTTCAGGAGAGCAGTTTCTGTGCTTCTGGCATCTCTGAAGCCAGACTGCTGGTTGTGAAGACAACCAACAGATTCAGTGTGGAGATTAAGCTGGGAGATGGCCAGTTTCTTCAGGAGCTTGCCCATGAAGGGAGTGATGGAGATTGGGCGATAGGTAGCCAGGCAGGAGGGATCGGCAGAGGGTTTCTTAAAAAGAGGGTACACAAGGAAGTGCTTCAGGGGGGATGGGAAAACTCCAGTGGTGAAGGAGTGGTTGCAGAAGTCAGCCAGGGCAGGAGCCAGGGTGTCAATGTGGTCCTTGATAGTTTTGGGGGAACAGGGGTGAACCTGTTTTGACGAGACTTTCATAGATAAAACTTGTCTAGAAATCTCCTCAGCGGAGAAGAGGGGAAAGGCAAATCAGAAGAGGTGGCTGCAGAAGGGCCAGAGGAAGAGCAGGGAGTATAGGGAGGGAGCGGAGAGGAGGAGTGTGAGGACAGGATGTCCAGAGTTTTAGAGATGAAGTGAAGGCCAGTGCGGTGCAGAGGGCCTGGGAAGGGACAGGAGAGATAGAAAGGTAGAGACTGTGGCAGGATTGGCCAGTAGATGGCGCTGAGACGCGGGCTTGGATATGAGCTCTCTTCTTGGTGAGGACAGAGATCTGGTATTGCCTTTGGAGCATGCGGCAGGCCAGTTTGTCAGACGATGTACAAGAAGCACACCATTTCCTCTCAGCCACCCTGCACTTGCGTGTTTATTCTTAAAATAAATATAGTATCAATAATCGTTTTGAAGACTGCTTCATTATGGCAAAAATTACTTATTGAATAACCCAGCGCTGAGGTGAACAAGGGTCACTCTCCTATTCAGAACCCATCACTTGAAGAAGGAAGGGTGCCTTCACAAAAGAACCCCATTACCAGCAGGGTAATCTGTTTAAAGTACTAGATGAAGCATAGTGATATACCCATTCCTCTGCCCTGCAATTATTTGATAATCGTGTACGCTGATTTGATTATTGGGGTATGAAGCATTGCCCATTAATCAAATCAATAGTTTGAATGGAAAGAAATATTCTGCTTGCGGCTACAGCCTCAAGTGAAGTACTGAATTACAGCAAACCTGTGCGAGGAGCATTAGCAAGGACCGGATATCATGGTTTTGCAAATCTGTTTTGTGTTTTATTTTTCCAAAGTGTCGAAATGTAAGCACAACAAATAGTGATATATTTGGTGCAAGGACAATGGGCCTGGCCCTCAGCAAGAACTTAGATTTACTTATTGGGGCATGCAGCATGGGTGAAGCTCTAGGTTTCAATAGGAAAACAAATCTGCCTGAGGAGCATCAGCAAGGACCTGAAAGGATGCTTTTGGAAATCTGTCCTGTATTTTACTTTTTTGAAATTGTTGAAAAGTAAGTACAAAAAATTGTGATGTAATCTTTCTGCCATGAGCAGAGGTGCTGGCCTTCAGCAAGGACAAATGTCTACTCTGATTTGCCTATTGAGGTATGTGCTGCTGATAACCACTCACAAAAGTACGCTTGCAAAAAATATCTTTGTTAAAGGAGGTTTATAGTTATTTCATATATGTTAAACAAGGAAATATTAATAACTTATACACAGTGATGTAACATTATGAAACATTTTCCCTTATGAAACGTATTCAATTGACAGAAAAAAACATTGTTAAAGGGACGTTACGGTTAAGATGTCCTCCTCCCTTGGGACTCCTCTGCTTCATAGGTTAGCTAGTGGGCTCTCCCCTTGGCATCGCTTGGCACTTCCCTCCCGTGATCCCATGAGCACTTGTCCATCCGTACTGCACCTTTTATTTATGCACATCTGTCACTGCACAATGCATATGTGCATTCATAGGAGTACTATGAACAATTTATTGGTATGGGACATGTAGATGCAAAGATGTGTAGAACATTGTTAAGTGGCAGTTGGTGGGTGGAAGTTTAATATGTTGATGGGCTATATGTAGAGTTTTTTAAGTGATTGGTGGATACATGTGTGAATGGTTTAAAGCAGATAATTAGAGAGTATTACAAACATAACAGTAAAAAGAACAGAAGGGCTGTTTTCAGTGATGGAGTGCACGTGCAATCCACGTGTTCTAATAAGGCATGCACTAGACAGGGGAATTTGGAGAGTGTGGATAATTATAAACAGCAATGGATTATGGTGTTTATTGTATGCTAGAGAGAATAATTTCAGACAGAATTTTGTGTCTGTGCTTTTTTCTTTTCTCTAGTATACGATGATCCAATATTTCCATTAGCATAGTAGGAAATGCTAATGGGAATGTTGGAGAATCTTATTGAATCTAACTGCATCACGAAAAATGTAAAGTAGATGGAGTCTATAAGCTTATTTTTTTGTTCTGTTTTTTAATTATGAAAGGTGGTTCAAAAAGGAAGCTTTTTGATGGTTTGTGATGTTGTTTTTTTGCAGCAGAGGCCAGAAAGTAAGATGAGGATGGAAATGAGGGAAGGGGAACCAACCACAGATATGGAGGGGCAAGCGGACAGGGGAAGATGTGCTTGTGTGAAATCTAAGGTAGAAGGTTGTGTTTGTCATGCGCCTTGATTACAGCTTCAAAAGCACTTCGTAATTGCTCCCCCCTGCAGAGTGGTGTGTTGCAGTATATACAGTGTACTGTTGTTTTCGAAAGATATTGATCAACAGATTATTTTATAACTTGCAAGGTCGCTGGTGGGATTTTCGTCCCACAGAAGTAGGCAGTGTGGCTACAGCATTGGTTGAGGAAGATGAGGTAGAGAAAGACAGCCTACTGCTTCCTAATAAAGGAACAGCCTTTCTGAGAGCCTTGCAGTGGTTGGATTTGGAATGGCAGCGCATGTAGGTGGTCCCGTAGGAGTACTGCCCAAGTTGTCCGCGACTGAGTGCAATGTTGCACTCAGTGCATTTCACTTTGGTAGCTTTAGCTTTTGGTGCATTTACAACAGTGGTAAAGAACTACCACACCCATGATTCTCTCTTGGTGCTAGAGGTAGGCACTTCTTTTGCCTCATCTTCCAGGTCTTCTTGATTGTCTTTTGAAGTATTGTGTTTCTTTGGTTGTGTAGGTCCTCCAGCTGGTGGTGATGACACTTGTGGAGGAGGGATGGCAATAGCTGATGCCATTCTTATGATAAATAGATGTTTTCCAAATATTCTTCCAAGGATGTGCTGTGTGCTAGATTTGTAATGGATAATGAGTATGAATAGGTGTAGGAGCAGAACAAGGGTACATTTTGAGTTTTAAAGTTTCTAGATGAGCTGAAAAATGCAGTTTTGAACTGTTCGCAAAGCACAGACGCATTGGCGAACACGTCATCATGCCGTACGCGTGGTCACGTGACACTGTCCAGATAGTCTGCAATGACATCAGATGATCGCGAACATAGGTGATCACAACAGTGGAAAAAGTTACAAAAAGTGTGTAGAAGGGTTAATTGGACACACATTTTGCGATATTGGGATAAGTATGATATTAGTAGGTTGTAGCAAATTAGGGTGCACTGGTAAAAACCCATGAAATTGACTGAAATCTTTGTTCAAGGGATCTTATGGTTAAGTTGCACTAATAAAAACCCATGAAATTCAATGAACAAAACGTTGTTAAAGGCACGTTATGGTTAAAGGCAAACCAAAAAACCCCAGAAATTCGCCAGTTAGGGTAAGCTAAGCCACCATAACTCGCGCCACCACCGTGCACTGCTAAGACAATCACTCCGTACATGAAAGATGGCATCACAAATGTCATTTATGGGTAATATAAAAAGTGTTGCTACAAACAAAACAAGATGATACCTTAGTTAGGCTAACAAAGTCATTGATTTGCAAGCTTTCACAATCTTCATATTAATTCAGATGAATTCATCAGTCATAGGGAGAATGAGGATCTTCGGAATAGCAGAACATCTCAAGGATTCACTTCTGGAATGCCTTACACTTTTGTTTCTATTTCTGATTGGTTTCCTTCACAAACAGTCTTACACTTCAAATGATTACCCACACATTCCAGTCACAAAGACTTTAGTGAAGCACTGAAAACCACATGGAGGCAGGCATAAAAATCCACTGCTGGGCTGCTCTCAAAGAGTCATGAAGGCATAGCCAATTGCATGTCCACCTTCACTAAGCATGTTGCCCACCGTGCCCACCTACGTTTAAGCTTGGGATAGGATAGATACACTTACGCCACGTGCTATTATGCAACATCCTCCTATGACACGCACACACTTATACTACATGCTATTACAACACATGCCAGTATTACGGCAACCACTGAGAATCAATAATCACATAACTGTAAAAGAAAGTTACAGTTATTTGAAAAAAAACCTTAAGAGTTATGGTTAAAACAAAAAACGTAAAGTCTGCAACCATCAGAAATAATAACATTAAGGTAACAACATAATGAACTTTAACAATAAATAAAATATATTAAAATCAAATATCATGGTAAACTTAACTCACCCACACACTTAAAAGCATACAATGTTACCAAAAAAGTATAACAATTTCATCCATAAAAACAGGTAATTGTATAAAATGTGAAATTATTCAAAAGCACATTAAATGAAGACCTATAATGCATTTTAAAAGTATGTATAAAACATTTTTGTAACACAAAATTACTACTTAATAACACGATTAAATTATAATATACACATGCATAATTCCTCAAAGAAAATGCAATTAAAAAAATACAAAGAATATCTCAAAAGAAAATCTAGAGACCACCAGGGTGCGTGGACAAAATGGCTGACTGAGCCACGACGTCCTCGGAGCCTGCAGAGGGAATGGTGTTGTAAAACAACCAGCCCAGTTCGCTGGAACCACACTGGGTGGAAAAACGGAAAAGAAGCGGCTGCCTGACTCCATCCTGAACCCCGAGTCGAAACAAGAAAGGGGAGCGAACGAACCCGGACCTATGTCCCTCCAGGAGGCCACAGATCTGCAGCAGGCGCGAGATCAACGTAGGCCACTGCTCGCGAGAGATGTGAATCACAAAATGCTCTGCAGAGACAAAGGCACCCCAAGCAATCGCGGGGTATGCCCTTGCATCCACCCATCCCTCAATGAGGGACATGCAAAGCGCGGCGCTGGCTCAGACACTAACCCCCAGGAACCGACACAAGCAACTATAGCGGGGAGGAGCCTTCGGGAGAGCGCGCTCACTATGAGAAGGCTCCAGGCAATGCACTGCCACATCAGAAACCCTCCGTTCCTTGGTAGCAACAGAAGTGGTCAACACGTTAGAGCTACAAACCCCTGCAGTGTCTGGATTGGAAGGCAGCACCTTCACACAGAGCAGGGGGGGGGGGGGCGGCGTCAGCGTGGTATCCGTGATTGAAAAAAACACCACAAGACAGTCCTCCAGAATAGGTCTTGGACAGACAGAAAGAAGCTACACACGCCTAAGCCACTAATCAAGTCCAGTTCACCAGGTCATCTCTGGGGCTAACAGAGGAAGGAACCAATAAAACGCGCTGCGCAAGGAGGTCCCACAGCACCACATTAAGCGCACAAAGCAAAGAAAATGGGCATTAAACAAGATGTCTGGCAGCAGCACAGCATTGTCACTGCGCTCCCTAACTGCACACCTCGACAAAGTAATGAGAATTGAGCTCGGGTACAGATCCAGATCAGCTGAGCGCCGGGCCTGGATACCAACCGACCTGGACCTAGCAGTCCTACACAAACTGCAAGAGTTAGGTCACCCAAGCACAGACATGGAAGCCCCACCGCCCCCAGACCCGCCAGCTACCCCAAGGGGAGACCAAGAGGGGGACACAAAAGCAGACATTCGCCTGCTCCTGGAGGAGATACGATCCATCAAAAGCACTGTGGCAACCAAAGTACCAGCCCTGCAAATTAGAGTAGACGAAATTGAGGACAAAATGGAGGCATTGGAGAACTACCAGCAATCTACCAACCTAATAAGCCGGTAAGATAGCTCAACGGGTTGAGCGCTCGCTTCTGCGATCTGAGCGTGATCTCCAGATCGCAGGTTCGAATCCCGGCATGACCAACTCAGCCTTTCATCCTTCCGAGGTCGATAAATGAGTACCAATTTCGGTTGGGTGATATTGTATGTAAATATGTGCTCTGTAAAGCGCTTTGGATTTAGGCGCTATATAAATAACACATCATTATCATTAATAGGGATGAGGGCGCTTCCAGGACATGGAGCAGAGAAATCTATACCTAGCTGCCAAAGTGGAAGATCTGGAAAATCATGAGAGGAGGTCCAACATTCGCATCCAGGGACTTAAAGAAATGCCAAATGAGACACTGCTAAGCTTAGAGAGACCGGTGAAGGCCCTACTGGGCTCTCAGTTTGACTCCCCCCTAACACAGGAACTAAAGTTCGATAGGGTGCACGGGGCTGGTGTGTAAAGGGATTTCAATCAGGCACACACCCAAGTCTCGCCCAGCATGCAGTGCGCAAATGAAACCCTTATTTATTTGTATCTATAAATTCAATGTTCTGAACGATATATCACACCCTTCTCCTGATACCCCTCCCCCGGGCACACTGAACCAGAAATCAGGCTAGTTTGCAAAGGTAAATATTTAATTATTTATTTAACAATTATATCACAATATATTTTAATGGGTAACAACAATCACCAATGGGATGATAGAACGCTGAATAATATATTTAATGCACTGGGAATCAGGCAATGAACACAAAAAGAATGCAGCACAGAAAATAATACCTTTAGGTTGGTTTGGAACAGATAGCGCTATGGTTAGAGGTTCGCCCTGCAACACCCCTCAACCCACCAATGGATAATTAAAATAGATGTGAGGAGGGACATGTACTCAGGGATAAAACAAATCAAACAGAATATCACTCCCACCTTCCCCCTTTAAACACAAGAGAAAAACGGATTTGACTTTTCAGCTGTCAGGATGGCTTTAAAATTGGCTGAGCAAAAACACTAAATGTGGTAAAAAATGCTTACATTTTTATAAAATTCTACGAGAGCCGCTTTGAACAGATGCAAGCAATCACAAGCAATGATTTAATCAAAAGAAAACATTTGAAATATCAAAGGCAAGGTGGGAAATAATTTAAAGGTAATTCACACGTGTAAAACTTTTGCTAAATGGAAAATCGCGGCAAACTTTTACTATGCGATTTATGAGAAAAACAGGTCAACCGCAGTGCCCTGCATTTGGGTTGTGGAGATAGCTAAGGATGTTAGGTATCAATAGGAAGTGAAATTTCGTTTCTATCACAAAAACTGAGGGAGTTATGGAAGTTTTAGTGAGAGGTGTTTTTCGGAAATAAAGGCACAAGTTTTGGACAAGAACTTCAGTTTGAAATCAGAAAATATGGGTTACGCTTTTACTCAAGGCTAGAGCATGCAGGCTAGACAAGCAAGTAGGGACACATTAAGCTCTGAGACTGATTCATGACTTCAGTAACAGATCCCCAGCGCCTTCCCCGGCGGAACCAGTCCACACACTCAAAATGGGATTTCTGAATCAGAATTACACAAAATAGAACTGACTATGGAAATGACGCTTTAGCATATAGACAGAATAAGATAGCACTACGTATAGTTCAGAGATATAGGTGGGACAAGATAATGCAAAGTATACAATAGGATAATGCAAAGTATACAATAGTTCTCTAGCGTCCTATCAATACTCACAATCCACTGGGTTTTAAGATTTTAGGCCCGTCAAGATTCTGGTCAATGGATCGGGTCTATCAAGGAAAGACAGCGCATCAGGCAGGGGACAGGATCAGCTATGCCGGTCACAGGAACTGCACAGTATCTGCCCTTCTTGTTTCTGGATATTTCAGATCAGCGGGATTGCGAGTTCATCAGGCAAGCCTTATGGTAGCAAGCCAGATAGATTCAGGATGCTTTCCTAAACCACAGCGCTTCACTGGGTTGAAAGGAGAAGTTGAGGATTGTGGCCTAGTTGAAAATGGTTCAGCTACTGCTTGGCCTGGTCCTTGGCATCTGGATCTGGAAGGATGTTAAAGCTGGATGTTGAATGCTGGAATAAAGTGCTTCGCTGGAATCAGAAGAGAGAGTCTATGTGTTGTCAGCTGTCTCTATTTATCCTTTCAAATGACATCACAAAAATGGGTGTATGGGCCAGCTTAACTAAACCTTCCCCTGTGAAATGGGATTGGATCAGAGCCTCATCTCCGCCATGCATTCGGGTGATTGGCTCAAACACAGATGATGTCAAATTTATGGTTTGATTTTTACAATCCTTAGAAACCTCCCCTAGCCACTAGTATCAAAATCGAATTTTGTCCTAAATACATATTTACACATTTGTAACCTCTATGAAAATCACATACACGGATTAAATATGTTATGGAGTATCTGTTCCTCAAAATCCCACAGCTGTGAGACCTTGTTTCGACTTTTTGCAGCATTTTGTCCATTTCGCCATGAACGCCTTTTCCAATTTTTCTCAAAATTTCCACAAATATGCATGTTTACCCTAGGCATGTGTGTGCAAAGTTTAACAATTCTAGCATAAACACAGTTCACATAAACCCACATTCCTGTTCTGAATATGTTACACAATTCCACTACATCTTTAAACGTAAAGCCAAAACTTAGAGTAACAAATCTGTCCTTTTTATATTTATCACCATTTCTGATAGCAAGTTATAAGTCTCGAAAGAAATGTTCATTATATATTCTTACCAGCAAATGGTCATCGTTTTGTCTGTCTCTGGAGCAAGGAGTAGCCCCCACCTTTTTTTGATTTCCTTCTGCAGGTCAAGTTTACGACCCTTTCACACATCCATTTCCTGGCCTGGAGGATCTGCCATTGTCCAGTCCTGGGCTGTAGACAAAAGTATGTCCTAACCCACTATTATCATGTGTCAGTGAGTTTCTGCTGAGAGGAATGCCCTCCCCTTGGGTGGGAACCTGTTTTTCAACTCCGGCTGACCCAGCTAGCCTAAAACAAACTTGGGGCATCAAATGACATGGATAAATTACATTCTTAAATTTAAACCTGTGGGATCAAAGAGCTGAGATCCATTTTTCTTTTAGCAACAATCCTTTTATATGTGCTAATCCAGCAGATCTTTAGTTTTAGACATCTTTAAACTTTAATCAGGAGATCCCATTTGACAGAAGCTGTCACTCAGGTAGCCCAGGATGGCTGCACACAGATTTTTGACAGGAGCTGTCATTCACAGCCAATCCAGTTTTGCTGAGACAATATTTTGCTCTTAATATTTTAGGACTTTGTAAATTCACAGTGCTTCATTAGATTAAATTAATTTTAGCGGCAAGCAAGATTTTGAGTGTTGGTTAGTGTTTTGTACAGGCATTTTGGAGTTTCAGCAGCAAAGCAAAAGTCATTTACAGGCACATTTTTAGAGTTTCAGCAGCAAAGTGCTGCTCTCCCTCTGTACTCCATGGGCCTCATTACGACCCGGGCGGTAAGTGAATAACGATGCCGGTAAAGGATTACCGGATTCGCTTACCACTCCGGCCGATTAGGACACGCCAAACCGCTATTAGCAGCACCGTAATTAACGGTGCCGCTAATAGCGCCAGGAGCGCGGGCATGCGACCATCCATGCCGCCAATACCGCAATGGCGCAAACAGGGGATCATCACAAGTCAGGCGGACATGCAAATAACGCCCTACTGAAGCCCGAAAAGTACCTTACCGGCATGGAGCTAATTCCGGCATCGCGGACCACCCGTAAACAGCCATGTGCAGTGTTCCCAACTGCCACAGGTGCACACAATCAGCACAGGTGGAGGCAATACAGACTGGGCCAGCACAAAAGGAGCACACCTCACCCCTTCCCACACCCAGTCACAGTCCACAATGATTCCAATACTACTAGCAATCCTGGGGCTGGAGGACATGATTGAAGTGGAACTGCTGCAACAACAACACCACCAACAACAACAGGCAGCGCAGAGGATACGCAGCAGGAGAAGGAGGCTGAGGCAGGGCCAGCATGCCCCACCAGTGCAGCCAGTGGCACCACGCAGGCAGCCCCCAATCCCTCCCATCAGAGCCAGTCCATTCAACCTAACCCCTGAGCAGATCCACATCCTGTACCATCTGGACGGGGACACCATCACCACCATTGTGGATATGATACATGATGACATTGTCAGCCTGATTGAATCACGTACCGTCATCCCACCCCTACTGAAGGTAGTGTCTGTGCTCCATTTCCTGGCCACAGGCACCTACCAGCACACAGTGGGGCACATGCATGGCATATTACAACCATTATTCCCACGTACGCTGAAGTGCTTGATGCCCTTCTGAAGCACACAGGCGACCACATTTCCTTACCACGGTCTGCCCAGGAGATCTTAAACGCCAAAGTTGGTTTCCATTCACTGGCCTGCATCCCTGGTTGCATTGGCTCCATCGACTGCACCCATGTGGAATTGGTGGTCCCACATGCCATGGCAGTAGCGTACCGCAACCATAAGATCTACTACTCAATCAACGTGCAAATGGTATGTGACTCAAACAAGATCATCTCACATTGCTGTGCCCGATACCCCGGATCAACCCATGATTCAATGGTCCTGCGGAACTCCACGATACCACGCTACATGGAGCGACATGCAGGGCAGAGATCCTGGCTTCTCGGTGAGTCGCATGTTAGGCTCATGGAAATGCGATGTGGGTAGGTGATTGGGGTAGAGATGCATACTTCACCTGGCTGAGATGGGGGGGGGGAGATGCATACTTCACCTGGCTGAGATGGGGGGGAGAGAGATGCATACTTCACCTGGCTGAGATGGGGGGCGAGAGATGCATACTTCACCTGGCTGAGATGGGGGGGGATGCATACTTCACCTGGCTGAGATGGAGGAGAGAGATGCATACTTCACCTGGCTGAGATGGGGGGGAGATGCATACTTCACATGGCTGCGAGTGCCTGAGAGAATGGACCATGCTCATACCCCAAAGCAGGCCAGACTGGACCTGACACCTGACCACATAATGCAAGATGAAAGCTGCCCTACCATGTAAATGATGCAGTGTCACAACCATTCCATAGCCATCTACATGTGCACTGTACTTAATCAGACCGTATCCCCCTCAACACAATGCAGCTGCAAGCAATTACTATGGCCAATACACAGCACCAAATACCATCAACTGAAAGGACAGTCCCCCATTACTGCGTACAAAGGAGTCACATGAGGGCCAAATACATTAATACACCACTACACTGACACAGAGGTCCAACAAAAGTGCATGTCACCATTTGTTGTGCACAATGAGATCATCATGAGGCTGACATCAACAGTGCCAGGATGAAAGCATACAAATTACTGGACATCAGCCAGATCATGGAAACATCCGGCGTGGACTAACACAGTGCATGAGCACTCACAAGGAACTGGACCCCACTGCGCCCACTAGTTGATGGCACGCACACCAGTCCATAAGAGGAATACACACACAGCAGTCACATCGTGTGTCTCCATTCATGCATGGGAATGTGGTTGCAATCAGGAAATCAATGTATGCTATGGTGTCATTGATAGAGGTCCCATATAATGTGATGACTTACACATATACATTGTTGCCCACATGCAGGTGATGCAGGCTATCCCTTGAAGAGGTGGCTCCTTACCCCAGTCCGGAACCCAAAGAACAGGCACGATGAGGACTACAATTGTGCACATACACGTACCCGTGTGGTGATTGAGCAGACATTTGGCCTCTTGAAGGCATGGTTTCGCTGCCTCAGCAGGTCTGGTGGGGCACTTCTGTACCGCCATGAGAAGGTGGCCAAGATCGTCATGGCGTGTGTCATGCTACACAATATGTGCATCAGACGGAATGTGCCCCTGCCCCCTGATGCTGAACTGCAACCACCTGACGATGAGGATGAGGAGGGTGGGGATGGGGCAGCACCTCAGGGAGGCAGCGATGCACAGGAGGGACGTGCCGTGCATCAGACTCTGATCAACCAATGTTTCTAGCACACATGGACGGGGGGTGTGACATGGAGGTGGCACTCGGGGCACTGGGTGTGTCAGGGACATGGACACGGTAGACTGTTCACCAATAAAGTACACGTACGCAATAAGCAATGTCCACACATGTGAATCATGAGTTACCAAAATGTGTATTAAAGAATTATAACAAAGTGAACAAGCCCTCCACCCCACACACCCTCTCCGCCCTCCCCCCTCAACTCCCCCACACACCCTCTCCCCCCTCCCCCAACTCCCCCATTCACCCTCTCCCCCCTCCCCCTTCAACTCCCCCACATGCCTTCTCCCCCCTCTCCCCTCAACTCCCCCACACACCCTCTCCTCCCTCCCCCTTGACTTCCCCACACATGGTGTGCAGTAGCGTGCACCAGTAGTCCACATGGCACCAGTATGCATGGCTGTACCTACTGCCCTCCCCCTCTTCCAGCACCAGGTGCCCCTCTGTCTGATCTGCGCAGGTTCCTGCCAGACCTACACACGGGGCTGGTCCTGGTTAAACTAGCATTCGAAGATGTTCCAGGTTGTTCTGGCAACTGTGGTGGACGCATGGCCTGCATTGCTGCCACCATTTCAGAGAGCACGTGCCGCACTGCTGCCAATTCGGCACAAATGTCCTTCGAGGATGACTCCATAGCTGTTTTCAAGGATGCAGCACATTCCCAAATGTCATCCCTTGCCCTCTCACATTCCATTATATGCTGCGTCAACAGGCCTGTGAGCTCCTCCTGGCGCCTCTGAATATCCCGGAACCCCTCTTGGCTGGTTGGGGCTGCGGTGGATGTGGGAGGGGTTTCCGACATGCTATGTTCCCCGGGCACAGTTGGCGTGGTGCTGGGAGATGCAGGCCATGAATGAACCGGAGACAGCCCGTGCATGCTGCTGTCGTGCATGCTGCATGGGGATAGTTGTGGGGAATGCAGGGGGCTTGTGGCGGGAGTTGCAACATTCCGCTGATCATCTTCCTCATTGTCAGAAACTGCTGCTGTGGCAACTGTCTCACCCACTGTGCTGCTGGCAGCCGATGCAGTCCCTTCTGCCACTGCCTCTTGGGTGCTGGTGACTGTTGTGGGTTCTGTAGTGGGGGCCGTAGTGCATATTGGTACTGTGGGCTGTGGTGTTTTCTTGGCCTTCCGCTGTGGTGCCAGTTGGCCTAAACCCCTTGAAGTGGAGGGGCGGTGTTCTCCCTCTTCGCCCCTGGCCTTCTTACGTGGTGTGGCATCTTCCTCCCTGGTGTCCTCGTCACCACTGTCTGAATGCGTGCCTGTGGGGGACCAATAGAGGGAGAGGGTTAGTGATGGGTCTACAGGCATCGGGCATGCATTGGGGTGGATGCATTCATATGGAATGGCAGATGATTGACATTGGGGGAGTGACATACGGGTTGCTTGTCTTTTGGGTGGGTGATGCATGGAGGTGTCTGGGCTGACACATATGGGGTGCATTCTGCATGTGGACAAGGTGATGCTCTGTTTGTATAACAAATTGCAGTCCTTGGCGGCCTTTGTTTCCTATTTTGGCAATTTCTATGTGCACAAAGTTAACTTTTTGCTTGCCTGGATGCTGCACCCTTAAATGTATATTGCGGCTGCTGCAATATTTAAACCAATAATTCTTTTTGAAAACACTTATATGGAGTGCGCTTCTGGCACTAACAGTATTATCACACCAACAAAATAACATTTTCAGTAGTATTTATTTTTTGCATTGAGATCATGTGGTTTCCTTCTTTATACATTGATACACATCCAATTATTTCCTCTCAGTACACATCCTTATAATTCTTTCCTCTCATTTCTTCTCAGTACACATCCTTATAATTCTTTCCTCTCATTTCTTCTCAGTACACATCCTTATAATTCGTTTCTCTCAACACGTGTTTCCCCACGTGAAATACACGTTGTTCTTCAGGAGAGATTCTAATTAGGAGAAGAAAATTATACAAAAAGTAAGACAAGATTAACTCATTTTTTTAAACAAACATTAGTGGTGGTGAATGTTATAAGCAACTATAATAATATTGCCTTTCAGTCATACTCACCAAAATTCTGTGTTTTGTGATATTATTTCTGATATATTATTCCTTTGTTCTTAATTATCTCTCATTTTTGAAAATCTTTTTTTACTAAAGTAAGATATAGGCAGGTTTCTGTAAACTAGTAAGAGAGGGTATCATGAGTTAAACCCAAGCTTTCCTGTTCCTCCATGGCCTAAAGTTGTATAGTCCCTAAGGTGTTCCATTGAAGTCCAGTATATATTACTCTCATAAGAAAGTTACCTTTTGTTACCCTTGGTACGATTGCCTCCGGTCTGCCTCGATCCACACTTCTTAACTACAAAATGTTCACTTTCTTTTATACAAACCGTGATCTCGCGACGTATGACGTCATTGCGTCTGCTGCGCGATGACATCACACGTCACGCCACGCGGCGACATCACACGCCACACAGAGACGTTTGGCGGCCATTTTAATTCCTCAATTTTACCGTGAGGCCTTGATAATTTTTAAGCTTTCCTAATCTTAATTGGTCTTACTTTTAAGACCTATATTTTAATGGTACCCAGCCTCACAGAATATATAATAAGTAAGAATAAACAAAAGACTACAGAAAACAAACAGAATCATAAAGAATAAAGAATGACCTCTTAACAAACAGCGTGACTACTTCTTCATACCTTCCATAATTTAACCATAAAACAATACATTTCTAGACCTAATAACAAAAAACACTAAAGAAAAATAACAAAAATTGAGTGAATATGCTTTAAACTTGGCGCTTTTTCAAAGTCTTATACTTTTCTTTCCAGAGTTTAAGTGTAATAGTGCATTATAGCCAATAAGCCATCTCACTTTCTGAATTCAAACCAGAATAGCAGGTGTCCAAAGTACATATCCATTTAGCTTCTCTTTTCCTTAATTGTAGTTCTCTATCAGTAGGCAGTGTTGTACTCATGTGTCTGGTGGATCCTGCTCTACATCATTGCACTGTCAGTTCAGGTGGACATCATCGTGGTGGTATTAGCATTGTATCATTTGGGACACCTACCTGCATCGGCTGATGACGGTGCTCCTCGCTCCATGTCCCCGACTCCCTGAATTGCCTCTGTCCCTATGGTGGTGGCGCATATCTCCTCCCATGGTTGCAATTTGATGGGGGACTCCGCACCTCCGCCTGTCGCCATCCCCATGTTGCGGTTGGCGGAGCGGATGCTCCGAACGCGTAAACGCAGATCATCCCAGCGCTTACGGCAGTCTTTGGGATTGCGGGGTGTGGTGCCAACGGCATTAACTTTCTGGGCGACCTCCACCCATATTTGTTTTTAGTGCTGCACTGCAGCACGGGTCCTGTCTGTGGAAAACACCACATCTGCATGTTCCTGCAGCGTCTCTGTCAGCATGGTTAACTCCTCTCGGGAGAAGCGCTCCTTGCGCAGGTGATCAGTGGATTTCTTGACAGCTTTCGGCATGGTGAGATGCAGCAGGTGGTGTTGGAGGTGTGGCAGAGTTCTGGGGGTCAGATGGCTCCTGGTTGTGGTTGATGGCAATGGATTGTGTTTTTAAAGATGGCCGCCGTGCTCTTTCCCGTTCCTGTGCGATGACGCTACTTCCGGTCACCGCTTATGCCGATAGCTTGGATGCCGGAGGAGATATTTGCAATACAGACGATGCCAGAAAGGGGGATTTTTCGCCATTTTACGGCATGGCGGTGGGGTCATTACCGGCATGGCGCAAAGCTCGTGCCTGCATACTCGTAATAGGGCGCTTTTAGCAGTCTAGCAGGTAATGACCGGTACTTACCGCCCGGGTCGTAAAGAGGCCCAATGTTTACTTATCATGGAGTCCACTGGCACCTTTTCTGCATCATGTGCTCTGTTCCACCACACATACACCATGGGTGGCAGGTTGTGTGAGCCATCTTTATGTGAGTTGAAACGTGGTTTTGAAGGTTTATGGCATGCACAAAGGGTTTTGCCACCATTTTGCTGTTTCTTGCACCATAGATAGCAGAGTGAGGCCGTATAGCATAGCAGAGTGGGTCAATACATCCCACAAATCCCCCCACACAACTTCATTTTGACTTCCAGTCGAGAGGGAGTCGGGCGATTGGGATTTTCTTTTCTGGCCATGTGGAGAAATTCAGTTGCTTTTCCCATCAGCAATTGAGGCGACCCGCTCTCCTCGCCGGTTCGGGTTGGAATGGGACGATCCTCCGGATTCCTTGGGCTTTTCCTCCCGGTCCCCGATAGGTCCTCCTTGATAATTCTTGGGATTTTGGGATTTTGTGCCAATTCTAGAAAACAGTACATAACAGTACATAACAAGGTTATAAAAATGTTCCCACTACTGTGCCCACACATCTTCGGGGGATCTCAGCAGTGGGAAAGACACTTGCATTCCCCAACAATTTGCAATATTCCCCATCTATTATTCAGTGACCATTACTCATTTTCTCAATGATTATTTAATAATGTTTCTAAGTGTCCGTATTTTCCCCCTCTGGGTTTCCGGTAAGCTCTTCTATCTGCTGCAAAGTATGGCTGGGGTGCCAACTCTTAGATGGTTTATGTGGAGCTACTTGTCTTTCCCTTCTTTCAATCTGCCCTTGGGGATGCAGATTCCGTAGGCAACTGGTGAGTCTGTCCAGTCTTCTTGGCAGAAGCCCGCCAAAAGGTCGAACAAAGGATCCCCGACCTGGGTTAGGATTGTAGAGAAAGACACGAAAAAGAAGTTATATCAAAGTTCTGGCAAATAAAACATACCAGAGCAAAGTTAATATTAAAATGCACCGGCGGTATGTTAGAGGCTGTAAGAAAAAGTGGTAGCCTCGAACAATGGGAAAATCCCATAGAGAAATATTTGTGGTTGAATATTTTTGGTAGTAACCACTGCCACCAGCCAGAATTTCTTTAGAGGGGTACTGTAGGGTACACTCTCGAAAATGAACCTAGGGAAAAAACTATTAACCCCTTCCAGTACCTCCATAGTAAAATGGGGTGTACTGGTTAAGTTCCTAGAAATTGACTAGCAAAGTCAATGGGGACTTTACATGCCCTGGGAGACAGTAGTCAGTCCCAGGGTATGGAGTCTATGTTTGGGGATCGTTACGACACCCCTGTGGTACTGCACAGAGGGTGCTGTGTAACACATGTGCATAAAGATGGTTCCTATGTGGGAGAGAAAGTCCCATAGGCATTAAACACAAAAATAGCCTAGAACACACATAGCAAAAATGCCTAAGAGTGGGAAAAAGAGTCTCACTCTTAGCAGGTAAGAAGAAACAAACCCTTCAAATCCAGCAAAGCTGCTGGGGGACTCTATAGGTAAGGGAAATTAGCCATAAAATGAGAATTCTTCCTAACAATCAGTGATTATGACCAGTTCGTGGAGTTGGACAGCAGTGAGGATGGCTTTATGCACAGCCATCAGCTCTTCCACTTGACTACTGCGGGGACCAATTTTGTACCCAGCGGAGGGCTCTGGGGCATCATTCACTCATGCATTCCCCACGCCGGCCACAAGTTCCTTTTCCCCGTTGTTGTCAACATGGTAGGAACACCCATCCACATAGACAGTGGGCATTTCCTCACACTTGTCTTCTTCAAAGACCTTGTGTGGGGAATTAAAGTATGCCTCCATGTCCTTGATTTTAAGACTTTCGTCCTCAAGACAGTTTTCTCTGGCACAATCATGCAAGTCAGCCAGACCTTGCGCGAGGGGACTCTTCTTGTTTTGGCCATATTTGACCTCCGCAGGAAAGCCTTGCATTGACAAAATCCAGGAAGTGATTCGGGAATTACTCACATTTCCGGCCCGGATTCTGTCACTTTGGAGATATTACAGAGGCTGGTGTGGAGTCTCCACTATGATGTGTTCCCCTTGGATAAACGGGCGGTCATTTTTCAATGCCCACACCGTTGCCAGGAGTACCTTCTCACATCGTTGAATTTTTCTTCCTCCACAGAGGATAAAGTCTTACTCACATAGGAGATTACTTTATTGATCTTGTCATGCTTTTGATATAATACTGCTGTCAAGCATGTATTTGAGAACCCTGTCTCCAAGAAAAACTCCTTGTTTTTGACAGGGTAAGCTAGGCAAGGCGCTTGTGAGAGTCTTCTTTTGAGCTGTCTTACTGCCTCAGCTTGTTCTGGACCCCACTTCCACTTGATCCCCCCCTTCAACAGATGGATCAGGGATCTTGTGATCTCTGCGTAATCCTCAATGAACTTTCTGCTGTAATTAGTCAGTCCAAGGTGGCTCCATAGCTCACGCAGAGTTGTGGGGTCTTTTAGTTTCAGGAGTGCTTCTACTTTCTTTTCCTGGGGACAGAGGCCCTCAGAAGTTATCTCATGCCCCAAGAAGTTGACACAGGTACTGCACCACTGTTCCTTTTGGAAGGAGAGTTTTGCTCCGGCAACCCTCAACTGTGTCAGAACATAACGGATCTACGCTATGTGTTCCTCCACAGTTGAGCTTTTGATTAAAACATCATTCACATAGGCCAGGTTACCCCCTTCACCCAGGCCAGCTTGTATTGGTCCTCCCTACTGACAGGTACAGTCCAGTACCCATTAGTCAGGTCAATAGCAGTGTATACCTTTAACCCCTGGATCTGGGCCAGCCCTTGGACAATGTAGGGAAGAGGCCATCGGGAAGTGTGGACCTGTTTGTTGAGCTCCCTTAGGTCACTGACCGTTTGGTTTCAAAATCCCCAGCACCGGATTATTGAAGGTGCTGTGAACTGGACGAATTATCCCACGGGACTCAAGGTTCTTAATTATTTCTGTAAGGGACTCCATTTATGTGAGAGGCAAGCGATATTGCTTCAAAAACACTGGAGTCATGCCAGGGTCCGTGGGAATTGTTGTGTGGATTTCCGTGCGACCACAGTCATATGAGTCCACCGCAAAGAGATCTTGAAAATCTAAGAAATCTTGTTTCAATTTTTGCTTCTGCTCCAGAGTCTCACAGGCATCAGCCAGGTTGACTCTCTCTTCAACCATCTGCCTGAATCCCGGAAAGACTTCTGGTTTTGTTATCTCAGCGGCCTGCTCCAGCTGGGTGGCTAAGGCCCTGGTTAAAGTACTGACTTGGACTGATGGCTTCAGGTGGGGAAGGCAGTCCTGGTGGACTTGAAAGATCACATCATCCCTCCTGGAGTCACAGGTCACCTCTCCCTTACCATAAGGGCAGGAAGAGTACACCAGAAAATTCCCCCCATGCCGGGTGAAGATCCTGTCTGGTGTTGTGTCATTGTCGCTATCGCTGTCAAAACAGTAATTGGGGATTGGTCCTACCAGTTTGTTACCTAAATCTATGAAAAAAATGTCAGTCATCAGCCGCCATTCCAATAATGGTGCCTGCACCCAGAGTAATACTCCTAAGGTCGCTGTCATCCACCACTATTGGAATGGTGTCATGTTCAGTATTGACTAGTGGTGTTGGGTTTAACCCCAACCCTTGCTTTTGAAAATGGGCATTGAGGTGAACATATGTGTCAGAATTTTGCAATTTCTGTCCTGTTTTAATTTTTACTTTGAGTGAGAATTGTCGGGTCCGTTCTGGGATGGTGACTTCCTCTCCAATCTGAATTTCAACTGCATAAGGCAGCAATTGAGCTGACCGAAATGCTTTCTCTGGGTCATCAAAGTCAGTGGGATTACCCGCTAATCGGGACCAGGCTTTGAAGTTTATTAGGTCCAAACTAATGGCAAAGCGATTGAGAATGTCACTGCCTAAATAAAAATGGAGTAGGGACATCTCGCATGACCCAACAGTTATGGACTATTCTCTTGTTGCCTATGGAAATTTTGAGCATACACCTGATAGACAGGAGATGTTGGGAATTGGGTGTTTCCAGATCCATTTCCCATTTGTCTATCAATTTAAATGTGGGAATGGCTGGAGCTTTCGGAACATGGCTTCGCTGATGAAGCTCTTACCGTTGTTCACGCACACTCGGGCGAGAACAGAGTCCTTCCCCTCATTTAACTGAATAGGGATGAACAACTGTTCTCCAGTTTTCTGAATGTCAGCCAAGCGTTGAGATGATTTCTCATCATTTTGGACTGTAGGAGTGGGATTTTCTGATTGTGAATTTGTATTGAATTTCAAAATATTTCCTTCCAGTGTGGAATGCCACTTAAGACTGGAAGGAAGGTTGATTTTTAGAAATAGAGAGGACTTCCCATCACCAGTTTGTTGTCCTACTGCAATTACTGTCACGTCAGGGATTTGGTGGTTTTGGAAATGGAATTCAATTTGGTCAGGTTTTTGTTCAACCATGTGGCATGTGCCATTTGAACTAATATGGTTGACACTATGTTTTAATTTTATTCGTCGGTTAGTCTGGGTCCAGAAGACCTTGTTTACACAATCTATCAGGGGAGACAATCTCCGCAGGATGTCATTCCCTAGTAAACATGGTGTGCCCTCTGGAGTCATAACTATGACCGGATGTTTCACCTTGTGCCGCCCAATTTTAATGTTTAAATCCGGAGTCCCCTTGACAGGAATTTCATTCCCATCGAAGTTCTGAAGTTGTCCAGGAAGAGGGGTGAGAGAGATTTGGTATTTCTCCCCCTTCCTGAATTCAGCTGATCAAATGCCCTTTTTGGCAGAAGGATGGCTTGGGATCCAGTGTCCACCAGTGCCAAAAATGTTAATTTCCCCTGCATTTGGACTGGGGCATAAAATCTTCCCTCCTTTTCCTCGAGGAGGCAAAGATAATGCGCATTTCAGGCCATTTCAGGCCAATTGGTGGGTTAATTTATTTGTTTTTGATTCTGACAGAGGGGTAATTTGGGCAGGATTTTAATTGAGATCTCAGGAACCTGTAAGAAAAAGGTGACAGTTGGATATTGGGGAAATTTTGGACTCCCCTGGTTCTGATTCTGGGCTGCTCCCCCTTTTTGGAGGCACTCACCAGAATTGGTTTGGGCAAGGTGATTCTTTGGTTTGTCATTCTGGGGTTCAATGATGGGCGGTTTTAACTTGGTCCCCACATTTACCCAGTTTTCATCAGGATCTTTCGGGACCCATTTTTCTTTGGAAGGAGTTCCCCCATCCCTGAAGGAGAAGATCCTTTTCCCAGAATCATCTGAGGACCCTTCTCCTTCGAATTGGAAGATTCTAACCTCCTCCACAAAATGGGTCTTTTTAGGCCCTTTATTTCTACCCGCCCGCTGTTCCTTAGGGTGCAGATTTATGGGGGCAGGAGATTTTGGTTTCGGTTCCTGGGTTTCCAGGGGCTCTTTACAAGTGGGGAAGGAAGCTTCCTCGAAGGCTTTACACCTCCCTTCCTTCCCCCTGTACCTCCTCCCTGGGAACCGGTGGGTTGTCAGGGTTCTCTGCCCGTCATTGCTCTGGAGTACCAGACCCTTGATTTGAGGGGGTCTGGGCCACCATGTTCATCTAGGGATTCTGCTGAGCCCTCAACATGCGACCCAGATCCTGCGACAAGTTCTGGACCTGGCGCTCCAGTTGGGACACCCACTCTGGCTGGTACGGGGTTCTCTGGTCCACCCTAGGTTGATCACAGGAAGGGTAACTGTCCCTTATCCCATAATACCCTTGGTTGGGATAGTTCTGGTAACCCCCCACCCTGGCCTCCCCTCTCCCGGATTGGGCTGTCGAGGCTCAGGAAAGTGGGGAAAGAAAGAAGTGTTGTTTTGGGGGAGTCCACACATATTCCAGTATGGGTCTGCTACCCTTGTAACGGGGGCTGATATAGTCGGGGTCCCATTTGTGGGGTTATCTCCCTGACTACCTGTTTGGGATTGGCCCGAGGGCCTTCTGAGTCTTTGGTTAGGAGGATTTTGAGCAGGAATATTTTTAGGCCCTCCCACCTCCAGATCTAAAATGGGGACAACCTTCACCTCCGCCACCTTAGCAGCAGCAGGGGTGTTGGTTGGTTTGGGGCTTTTATTGGTTTCTACCGGTTTCTGCACTTCATAAATGCAAGTTGCTTGTTCAATGACCCAGTCTAGTGATCTCTTCTCATGAAAGTCCCTCACCAGCTGGGTCATAATGTATTTAGGGAGTGCATGAAAGAAGGTATTGATGAACTCCCTACTGTCTGTGCGCACCCTTCTGGTGGTCTGCGCAGAGGCACGTTTTAACTCTTGTACAAATTCTTGTGGGGCCTGATCTTTCGCACATTGTAGAATGTAGGCCTTGCAGGCCTCCTGAGGGTTTCTATGTATGGAAAAATGCTTTAAGATGGCCTCCCCCAATAGGTGGACCATCTTGAGTGGTTCTGATCCTGCAGCCCCACAAAGAAGCTGTAGTATTCAGGGGAAAATGTCCACTTGACATATTGAATACAATTCTGGCTATCCTTCAGGTGTAAGGTATCCATTATTTGCTCATACAACTCGAGGTGCTCCCGAAAAGAATATTTGGCATTTTTATGATAGGGAGTTATGATGCTCCTAATGGCCTTGATTTGCTTCAGGGGATCTTTCAGTAGGGCCCTCTTAATCTTGTTGGCCTTTTTAGTTTTGGTCACCCTTGTCCACTCATCCTCTGACTCAGAGGTACTACTACATGAGGTGGCTGTCTGATCCTCTAGGCCCTCCCTAATTCTGTGAGCTTCGGAATGGCTTGCAGAATGTGTGGCCTAGTCTCTTGAGACCTGTGGCGCTCAGAAGAGTCTTCTGACTCTCCCTTTCTCCCAGGATTGGCTGAGTACCCCACCCCCCTCTGCCCAAGCTAGGAAGAGGTTTTTTAAGATACTCTTGGTGGGTCTAGTTTCATGGAGTTCCCCACCAAATTTGACAGACTGATCCTTTGGTAGGCGATATTTCTGAGGATCCAATTCTCTGATTCTCCCCTCACTGGAGTTTTCGTTATCAGAGAGGCTAGCCCTAATATTTGGGAATCTGTACATGGATGCCCGCCCCTCCATTTCTGGGAGGCGCTGATCTGTCAGTCCCATATTTCCCATTGTGCTGAAGTCTACCATTCCTGTGGCCCTTGGTTCATATGAGTCAGTGGACATGAGGGTGGCAGAGTCCATGGAACTGAAAGGATTAAAGTCATGATGACAGAGGTCCTGCGGTTATGCTCAGGGGTTTCTCTATCCCTTCTTACCTAATCTCTTTCAGCCCCTATTAACGTGATGACATGCCAATATCTGACCCTTTTGCTCCTCTATTAAGGCCTTACTGGTCTCAATGATTTGCTCCTGCATGGCTATCTGTTTGTGAAGCCTGTCATTATTTTCACAGAGACCCTCATTGTCGCTCTGTGCTTCCTGACCGGATTGGAAATACTGGGCTAATTTTTGCTGCAGGAGACTCACCTCCTGAGTTTGGTCATTATCTGTCTGTGTGTTCTTTGCCAGAACCTCCTCCACCTACCTGGTATGCTCTAGTAGCTTTTCATAATCAGTTTTGATTTCCCTAAACTCCTGAAGGGCCAGCTTCTTTCTTCTAACTTAATTTTTAATTGGCTGACTTCCTGGCCTGAGTTAGAGTGCCCCTCTGTGCAGCCAGGTTGTCCCTCTGTTTTTTAAATGCACTAGATTTCTGGCACTCAGCATCAAATTCCTCTTGAGAGTGGATATCTTTAATAATTCATTTATTGTTTTCCTCTTTTAATGTGTCTATCTGGTTCTGTATGGTGACCACCTGTTCTGCGCAAACTCTATTAAAAGTTAATTGTTGCGCCAGCTTTTGTTGACTCTGTTGTAAAGAGTCAAGCCTTTCCTGACATTCTTTTTGCAGTGTATGTACTTGAGTATTTTGTTCTGCATTCTCTTGCTGCAAGATTTTCTTGGAGTTTGGTGATATACTGCGTAGCCTCTGTTTCTGATTCTTTGCTATCCTAGAACCTTTGCTCTGCAGAGTCCAGATTAGTCTGGATTTTCTGCAGTGCTTCCCCTTGCATCTTTGTCAAATTTATATTGTCTGCATGCTTTTCCTGTACAATTCCTATGTGGAGGTACAGGTAGGCTGCTATTTTGGCAATTTTACACTGCTCCTCTTTTATTTTTGGGGCCATGTACAGCTCGCTAAGCGCTTGATGTAATAGACCCTTGTCCTGCCAGATATCAAGGTCGATTTCAGTAACTTGTTGTTTTATTCCCTGCAGCCATACCTGTTCGTCCTGTTCTGGCCATTCACCCCTCACAAATAGTTTGTGCAGGGAGTGTTCCCTCGCAATATTAATTTCCACTAGGGTTGCCATTCAAGAAATATTCATTTCCTTTTGACTTATCTCAGGGTTAATTTACTTTTGCAAACAGGCCCAAGTCTTTAAGTATTTCTTTTGAGGGGTGCTTGTACAGTGTAGAGCAGTACGCCAACCCAACAAGGTGTATGTACCCTGCCGGCTAGGATGCTGTGCTAGACTGTCACGAGTGGTAGATCAAATTCAGGATCCCGGAAGCTGTAAAGGGATTTCAATCAGGCACACACCCAAGTCTCGCCCAGTATGTAGTGCGCAAATGAAACCCTTATTTTTATCTATAAGTTCAATGTTCTGAACGATATATCACTCATATCACACCCTTCTCCTGATAGCCCCACCCCCTCCGGTCACACTGAACCAGGAATCAGGCTAGTTCGCAAAGGTAAATATTTAATTATTTATTTAAAATGTGTATCACAATGTATTTTAATGGATAACAACAATCACCAATGGGGTGATAGAACACTGAATAATATCTTTAATGCACTGGTTATCAGGTAGTGAACACAAAAAGAATGCAGCACAGAAAAGAATACTTTTAGGTTGGTTTGGAGCAGATAGCGCTATGGTTAGAGCTTCCCCCTGCAAAATCCCTCAACCCACCAATGCAATGGGTAATTAAAATAGATGTGATGAGCGAGCAGGTACTCAGGGATAAAACAAATCAAACAGAATATCACTCCCACCTTCCCCCTTTAAACACAAGAGAAAAACGGATTTGACTTTTCAGCTGTCAGGATGGTTTTAAAATTGGCTGAGCAAAAACACTAAATGTGGTCAAAAATGCTTAAATTATTATAGAATTCTACGGGAGCCACTTTGAACAGATGCAAGCAATCACAAGCAATGATTTAATCAAAAGAAAATATTTGAAACCTCAAAAGCAAGGTGGTAAATAATTTAAAGGTAATTCAAACTTTTGCTAAATGGAAAATCGCAGCAAAATTTACTATGCAATGTTTTAGAAAAACGGGTCAACCGCACTGTCTTGCAATGCGGTTTCGGGTTGCAGAGATAACTAAGGATGTTAGGTATCCACAGGAAGTGAAATTACATTTCTATCATAAAAACGGAGGGAGTTATGGAAGTTTTAGTGAGAGGTGTTTTTCGGAAATAAAGACACATGTTTTGGACAAGAACTTCAGTTTCAAAACAGAAAATATGGGTTAAGCTTTTACTCAAAACTAGAGCATGCAGGCTAGACAACCAAGTAGGGACATAGTAAGCTCTGAGACTGATTCATGACTTCAGTAACAGATCCCCAGAACCTTCCCCGGTGGAACCAGTCCACACACTCAAAATCGGATTTCTGAATCAGAATTACACAAAATAGAACTGACTATGGAAATGACGCTTTAGCAAATAGAAAGAATAAGACAGCCCTACGATTTTGACACTGTTACTAATTCGGAAAGAAAGGATAGTTCAGAGATATAGGCGGACAAGATAATACAAAGTATACAATAGTTCTCTAGCGTCCTATTAATACTTACAATCCACTGGGTTTTAAGATTTTAGGCCCGTCAAGATTCTGGTCAATGGATCTGGTCTATCAAGGAAAGACAGCACATCAGCACGGGACAGGATCAGCTATGCCAGTCACCGGAACTGCACAGGATCTGCCCTTCTTGTTTCTGGATATTTCAGATCAGCAGGGTTTGTGAGTTCATCAGGCAAGCCTTATGGTAGCAAGCCAGATAGTTTCAGGATGCTTTCCTATACCACAGCGCTTCACTGGGTTGTAAAGAGAAGTTGAGGATTGTGGCCTAGCTGAAAATGGTTCAGCTACTGCTTGGCCTGGTCCTTGACATCTGGATCTGGAATGATGTTAACGCTGGATGTTGAATGCTGGAACAAAGTGCTTCGCTGGAATCAGAAGAGAGAGTCTATGGGCCTCATTACGATAATGGAGGTAATGAAAATAGGAAGGCGGAATGGTATTACCGGCATCGTTAACGGGTCCGGGCCATTACGATACGACAACCCGCCAATACCTCCACCGCCCGTACCATGCCCCTTCATACCGGCTTGTGCGCGTGCCCCTTCGCGGAGGAAATACCGGGATGCCGGTTATAGGAGGACATTACAAGTTACGCGGGCATGCACTTACCTGCATCCCGAAGGCGGTAAATAGGGCCTGCACAATCTCACCCATATAGGCATCACGGACCACCCGTAAACAGCAACCTGCCATTAAGGCAACTGCCACAGGTGCACACAATCACCACAGGTCCACAGGTGGAGTCAATGGAGCCTGTCCCAGTATAAAACGAGTACACCCACACACCACACCCCTTCCTACACCAAAATGATACCACAAGCTGTTGCAATCATGGGGCTGGAGGACATGCCTATACTGCTACAACTACAGCAACAACACCAACTACAACAACAACCACAGCCACAACAACAGGCAGCACAGAGGAGACGCAGGAGGAGAAGGAGGGCGAGACAGGCCCAGCAATTACCACCAGTGCATCCAGTAGCACCTCATAGGCAGCCACCAATCCCTCGCATCAGATCCAGTCCGTTCAATCTAACCCTGAGCAGATCCACACCCTGTACCGACTGGACCGGGACACCGCCACCACCATCGTGGACATGATACATGACGACACCGTCAGCCTCATTGAAATATGCACTGCCATCCCCCTGATACTAAAGGTAGTGTCTGTGCTCCACTTCCTGGCCACAGGCACCTACCAGCACACAGTGGGCCAGCTGCATGGTATATCACAACCACTCTATTCACGCATGCTGACCCAAGTGCTGGATGCCCTCCTGAAGCACGCTAGCAGCCAAATATCCCTACCATGGACTGCCCAGGAGATTGCCAACACCAAAGTAGGCTTCCATGCAGTGGCAGGCCTGCCCAATTGCTTCGGTGCCCTTGACTGCACCCATGTAGAATTGGTAGTCCCCCATGCCATAGAGGCTGTGTACTGCAATCACAAGCAATACCACTCCATCAATGTGCAGATGGTATGTGACTCCAGCAAGATCATCACACATTGTTGTGCCCAACATCCCGGATCGACACATGATGCCATGGTTCTGCGTAACTCCACGCTACCCCGTCACATGGAGCGACATGCTGGATGACGTGCCTGGCTGCTTGGTAAGTTGCCTGACTGGCCCATGGCAGTGCATCGGGGTTGTGTTGTGGGGGGATGCATACTCCACCTGGGTGGGAATGGGGGGAGATGCATACTCCACCTGGGTGGGAATGGGGGGGTGCATACTCCACCTGGGTGGGAATGGGGGGGATGCATACTCCACCGGGGTGGGAATGGGTAGTGAGTGAACAATGCACTCAGAGCCAAACACTTCTGACCTGAACCTCCCAACACGAACATGACACATCACTGCCACACATTGGACCAATGCCATACTTCAATGACAACATGTAAGACGCACAACCAGGCCACCATGGGTATGTCAAGCAATGCATGACTAAACATGATTACAACTGTGCCAATGTCGCTAGTGTGATTAGGCACAGAGTAGCATACACTTCAATAATGGGAGGCAAGGCATTGTTCCGCATCCACCGTACATCCGCATCAGCATGCAAGTCAACACCCTGCATCATCTGTACAACGCCATCCAGACTAGCAGACCATATAGCAGTACACAATACATCTGAAAAATCTTTGTGCATACGTACAGGGACATGTGCATGTCAACAACAAATAGCTGCAGCCATGGATGTGAATCCTGAAGGTGGCAGCTCAGCATGACTCACACAGACCTCTTTGTACTCCTATGGAGGTGATGGAGGATATCCCTTGAAACCGTGGCTACTTAGTCCTGTGCGGAACCCACAGAACAGCCATAAAGAGGAGTACAATCGGGTTCATACCTGTACCCGTGTCGTGATTGAGCAGGCCTTTGGCCTGATGAAGGCGCGATTCCGCTGCCTAAGCAGGTCTGGTGGAGCACTCCTTTATAGGCCTGAGAAGGTGGCAAAGATCACCATGGCCTGTGTCATGCTGCACAACATGTGCACCGGTAGAATAGTACCACTGCCATCTGACGTGACATGCATGCACCGGGTGAGGATGGTGAGGATGAAGATGGAGGAGAAGCAGCAACCCTGCCAGTACTTGATGCCCAAGATGCCGTGCTGTATGCCAATCACTGACTGACAAATACTTCTGAACCATAGGGACGTTGCTGGATATGTGTCAGTGCTACACTGAGCACTGGGTCCATGTGGACATGCACACAGGGTATGTGGGGAGTTGGGCAATGTGCACTGTCATGAATAAAATGAATACACACAAAATGAAAAATGTCCAGACATTAAATGTTTTTTTTTGCGCATCGAAGTGGGCTCCAAGTGGCTGTTGGGCTGCCTGGAATTGGTGCTGGATTCGCTGCCTCCCAGGGAAGTTCCAGCTAGGACGGCAGTGCCTCTTCTTCAAAGCGCCGTGCGCAAGAGGAAGTTTTCGGACGGTGAAACGCCGTATTGGACATTAAATCAAGTAATGAACTTCTGACATTACACACTAAAAGTTTCTTTCAAACGGTTGCCGCGGCAATTATATCAGGTTTGTTCTAAAGGCTAACTGCTCCTTCTTTCTAATTTGTTGCAGTCACTCTTCGACTAGCTCCGCCCCCTGCTCGCTCTGAATGGCCCCCTTCATCCGCCAACTTCCTACTTAGCCCTCGCGCACACACATCGCGCGCGTGCATCGAAGTGGGCTCCAAGTGGCTGTTGGGCTCTTAGGCGGTGAGGCGGGGAGCAGGAGACATGTGAGTTGTTTTCATTCGTCAAATTCAGTGACCTAACTTGTACGTTAGGGTTAAATGGTTTCAAGTCTGCGCAGTGGGCGCCCCCTGAAATCGTCTCCCTCTAAAATTACGAAAAAAAGCAGAAAAAATAAAAAAATGTCACTGCTTAAAGACTTTGTGAAGAGTGACGCTTTTGGGCCGAGTGGAACCACTGGTCTAGCGGCGCACTGGGGTCCTATAACTGACCAGGACCTAATAAAACATGAGGTGGCATTCTCCTCGCAGCTGTAGCAAATGGGTCTCCCCCCTCTGGCGATAAATCGTCCCCATGTAAGCCCTCACCTAAACCATCCCGCAAAAGCTTCCTTAGCATGCGTATGGATATTGTAGCTCCTGGCCCGGAACACCCTATTGAGGACACCCCCTCCTCCCCCTCTGACAATTTTATACTAGCCCCGGTGGTACTCGCTGCCCTTGAAAAACGGGTGCGGTTATCGGTTGGTCCTTCGACACCAGTTACTTTCCCGAGTTGCAAAAGAGCTGATGTGCATATTCATTGCAAAGATTCAATATACATGGAGGACTTAAACATCTCTCCAACACCTCTCTCCAATGTAGCCCAGTCTACTAACTTTCCTGTCTCTAGCTCCTGGCCTTCTTCCGCTACCCGACTTCCACCTGGCATCACAAAATCGGCAATGGATCCTCCGTACTCGCCTCCTAAAAAGGTATCGAATCATCCATTGGGTTTTGATATCCTGGAACCCACAGGGGACATGCAATCTCTTGAAGCATCTTATCCGGTACTAACAAGAATACTCAATTTCTTAGATCGTGGCCATGAGTACACTCACTACGAATTGGGAGATTGCAAAACAGCATTGACAGAAATTCTATTAAAAATTAATAAATTAGAGGGTTTTATATTTGCGGATAGTCTTAGACAGGTCTCAGAGGGACAGAAACCGTCGAAAATGGAAGCTCCCTCAAACAGCTTTGTGACTACCCAAACAGATGATCTAGATGTCCCAGTAAATGAAGCCAGCATCATAAATGTTCCCGCTGTCACTTACGCATTCCCTCAATCGTTTGCGCAAACTCTGATCGCCCCAAGACCGGATACCACATGCCATATCCTCATGCATGCTCAACTATGTAGGGAAGTTGCCTCACACGCTGAAAAGTTGGAACAGCTGCTATTTTTTCTTCAACCTGGCCAGGGGGATGAAAAAGTGTGGCTCTCTTTAACCTGCACGGAGGGTGGTCAGGTATTCTATCCGGACAGCCCCTCAGCACTAACTAATCTATTTGAGACCACCAGCCAAATCGACCCTGCTCCTGATAACATTCCATCTGCTGATGATGAAAGTCCCCCCCAACCTGCAGAGCGTTCCTATATTTCAAGGAAGGAAAAAAGACTATTCTTCCGTGCCTTGAAAAGGAAAGCAGATTGGAAAAAAGTGTCTAAAACTTCCCAAGAGGAACTAATGCCCCAAGTAAAAGTAAATGAAAAAAGAAAAAGAAAAATTGGGAAGAGCAGTGCAGCCAAGCCATTGCTCAAGCCTGCAGTATCGAAAATCCCTGCAAATGACTTGGACCCTGGGGAAATACTTCCCAACACAAACCCAAAAAAATTGCAACAGCAAAAGACGCATTCCCATATTGAGGAGTTAGGACACTCATCGTCTCAGACGCAACTACCTAACTTTTTCAAACCTATAGATAATAAAATCACTCAAATAGGAAAGGTAGTTGAGACGCCATCCCGCAATAGTGAGATGGAGATGGACATGGAGACTGCCGCTGAGGCTGTCTCAGGAAACGATGAATGCTATCAGTCATTTCACCTTGGCAATGACCGAGAGACTGCTAAGAAGCCTACACTCTCGCAGGATACAAAGAGAGTAGGTGAGAAGCAAAAGCAGCAGGATTCAATTCCGGGACAGCCTGGGGGGGACTCTGAAGTGTTGGGGGAAGCAGCGAAACAGTCCACTACCATCATAGGATGGGAAATAATATCGTTCAAGAATGGCATAAAGCGACTTAATCGCTCAGCATTGATGCAAGCCTTTAACCGCATTCCCGGTCTTCGCACTTTGCACACAAATGATATTGAATGGATAACCTTGCCACCAATTCAGAGCCATCGTATTGTGTGTAAGGTGCAATCGGCCATTATCACCAACCTCCTCCTGCAATATACGGAGGAGTTACGTTTTATTGGCCTAATGCCGTATCCGTTCGATTCAATCGATGATGCTATTTCATTTAACGAAACGCCCCTGGCGCCTCCTCCTGAGCAACTGCCAAATTTGGCCCCTGGTGCTTCTCAGAGTGGGGTAAATTCAGAGGTTATTGCACAATTAGTAAGCTTATCCAACACCAGTAAGGACTGGTCATGGTTAGCTGCCTTGCAAAACACTCTAAATCCAGCCATGAATAATACGCCACACTAACCACCCTGCTCCTTTATCTATCTTGTCTTGGAATTCATGCGGGTTTAGCAATCTGAAGTCATAGTTTAGCAACCCTCATCTAGGAATGGAATGTGATATCATGTTATGCCAAGAAACTATGTGTGCCCACAAACTCTTGTTGCCTGGATACACTGTTCTTCAAACAAAGGTGAAACGAGGCACAAGTGGTAGGCCGTATGGGGGTCTTGCAATATGCCTAAACACAAACCTAAATGCACTGGTGCTAGATGTTTATAATGCAAGTGCAATGATGGCCGCACTAATCATGCTTAAGGGTTCTCAGCCAACTCCTCTTCTTTTGGTATGCCTATATCATAATCCAGCAACGCTAAATCAAACATTTGCATTCCAAGAGCTGGACACTTTATTTGATGAAATTCTGTCTGTACATCCTACATGTGATATTGTACTAGGAGGGGATTTCAACGCGTATTGTATGAAAACTAACTTTAACCTTGTAAATTGTGGGGGTATTCACCAAGCAGGGCATAGAGGTAGATTGTGGCAAGAGTATTTGGAATCCTGGGAACTCGACATCCTCCCCTTTTGCACTAGTGATGGGTGTCATACTTGGAGAGGGGACAGATCGACTTGCATTGACTATTTTGCCATATCGCGAGGTTTGCAGTCGCACTCCGATAACATAAAAAATATGATCCTCGGTATAGTGACCATTCCATGATCCATCTGAAGCTTCAGTTGGACATTGTGAATTTACTCAAGGACCACCAACAAGGGTTCCTAGAAGGGGATCGACCTGGCCTGTCAATTCGATGGGCCACCAAACTTTGTGATAGGGTCAATGAAATGATCTCTGCACGCCTTAACTTACATCACAGTTCTGATTTCCATCGAAATTGTCCAAATCGAGAGATGTCTAACAACTGAGGTAATAAAGTCCTTGCGGTCGTATACTGCGTACCCCCATCTGGGTTCTACCCCTCAAAATTCCAATTTCATTCTTGAAGCTAAAAGATCAAAGAGGGTGGCTCTGCGGCTAATTCTTAAAACCGCACCCATGTGGGGGGTCTTCTGATAGAAAAAAAAAGGGTTTTGAACACCTATCGGAACAAATGCAGAGATCATAGGCATTTTATCCATAATCAGGAAAATCAGAAGAGGTTTAGCACACTTTGCCATAGGGATAGACGATCCACTTGGGCTTTGCTCAGGGCGGGAACCTCTGCACTTCCCTGCGACCAGTCCTCATCGATTTCTGCACAGGCCTGGAGGACTTATTTCGAAAAAAAATTCGCCCTCCATCCGCATTTGTAGAAATCGAGTATAAATGGACCTGTTTAGCCACTCCTTCTTTTTCGCTATGGGATATGTCTAGTATTGAAACCACGATAACTTCCTTAAAATATTCAAAAGCAGCGTGCCCAGATGGGATTCCACCCTGTGTTCTTAAACGGCATCCAGCTATGTGGGCTAGGATCCTTTAGAAGCTTTTTGATAACATTCTGACAACTGCTGACACCCCCCCTTCATGGCTAAATTCCATCATTGTGCCAATATATAAAAAAGGACTAAGGTGTGAGCCATGCAATTTTCGTCCGATAGCGCTAATTGATACTGCTGCTAAAGTGTTTGCTAGCCTGCTCTTGGGGGAATTACAAGCGGTTATTGGAGAGCTTAAGATCTTGTCCAAGTTTCAAATTGGATTCCGCACAAGGATGGGTACTCCTCTAAATGCTACAATTATAGGGCATCTGCTAGCTAAACACAAAAATAGGGACTCCGGCCCACTATACATGGCTTCAATAGACCTCACCTCTGCCTTTGATTGTGTCATACGATCACTTCTGTGGTAAAAAAAATGGCTGCTATGAAAATACCTTAGTATATTATACAACTGATATCTAAGCTCCATACAAACACCACTTATTTGGTAAGAGTGAATAACGAAGGTGCAACAACGCATCCAATAAAGATCGACCTTGGTTTTAAGCAAGGATGCAATCTAGCAGCCACGCTTTTCAATCTCTATTTATGCGGCATTAACGACATTTGGAATAACCAGATTTCTTATCCAGCAAGGCTTGGCCATCTAAAAATACAATGGCTAGCCTTTTCTGACGATATTGTAATATTTGATCGTACGCCCAAAGGTATGCAAACCAAATTAGATCTATTTGCATCTTACCCACAACTTAAAATGTAATGTGGAAAAATCTAATATAGTAGTATTTAGGAATTTTAAGAGGAAAACATCACCCGTAACTGGAGAATTGAAAACTTTCCCATAACCATAGTGCCTGAAATTCGTTATCTTGGTTATACTATATCTGATTCCGACTCTTTGGCAATGTGGAAAGAGGTACTACAAAAGAAGGCGGCTCCCATTTCCACACAAATGCGGATAGTCTATGCAAAGTTTTGCAAATTCTCATTGCTGCCATTACTGCAATTTTACATTTTGAAAGTAGAGTCTGTCATCCTTTTTGCTCTAGACATGTGCCTGGTGAACATCAATAGCTATCTTGACCAATTACAAGGTTCTATGTGGAAGGGGGCTTTGCGGTTGGCCAAATCCACTCCAAACATCGTAATAAGGCAGGAACTTGGCCTTACTGCCCTATATGCATGCCGAAATTGGCGCCTGTTGGCTAATTTCGCCAGAATGTTATACCCACCAGATAATTGTCTGTATGAGGATTTGGGTCAACTAATGGTCGCGTCTGAACGATCTTCCATCACGAATTACCACTCACAAATGGTCCATTTATTGGACGAAATTGCACTTGTACCAGCAGACTTAGAATTTAGACCAAATCATGTGAAATATCGTATTATAGAGAATGACTGGTGTAAAACGGTAACTGGAATGGAGGAACTCAAGGGCTATAAGGAAGCAGCTCGTTTTTGCTCCCCTAGACGTCCGCACAAACCCTATGTAAATCAATTTGCCTGCAATAAAGCCAGGGAAACCTATTTTCGTTTCAAAATGAACCAATCCCTTACTTTAGAAAGAATTAGTGGCTGGAGCCCGCAGTGGAGAGTAAAAGCGGAGTTGGGATGCAGGCTCTGCAATGATGGTTTTACTAAAGAAACCCTGAAACACCTAGTTATATTCTGTCCATATTTTGAGACAACACGTGCAGTAACAATTGCAACAGAGTGTGTACTAACTGAGGCAAACAGGGAATGGCTTTGGTTAGCCTGTATGTGGGGGACTCGAACGAGCTTTACATTAGTCCTGTGCAGACTCTTAATAACCATAAATAATGAACTTGAGAAGATGTATCAAAAGAATCAGGGACATGCTAGCTGCAGATGCGATTAACACCTTACTTGTATACCTTCCGTTTCTGGAAAGCCTATTGATCTGTTGCTATAATCTTGGATGACAGTTGTTAGTAAATCGGCTTTCCTCTGACATAAGTTTAATTAGAAGTTAGATTTTCTTTATATTATCTGGCACCTTCATTGTATTGTGAATTTATCCTCGAGTCCTGTAATGAAGCTTCAACATTAGTGTTTTCTACCACTTGGACCTGTTTAATACATGTAAATAGGAAGATGGTAAAACTTCGTCCACACGATGTATATTAAACGAATGACTTTTGACTGTTAACCATATGTATATAAATTGTTTATAGTAGGCAAAGGGAACAGTTCACCAGGAAGGAATGTATTCATATGGAAATTCTCTATTTGAAAAAAAAAATTTAACTGTATAACATGAAGAAATTATCTTTTATAAAAGTTGTAAAAGTTTGTTGATCGAACTAATAAAACAACGGTTTGAATAAAAAAAAAATGTTTTTTTACACAACGGGTGTATTAATGTACACTACAGAAAAGTGCCTCACCCCTCCACCACTCACATGCCATCCCTCCTCCCCCCTCCCCAACACACCAAAACTCCCTATACCCACCAATGAACTCCCCATACCCCCAATGAACTCCCCATACCCCCAATGAACTCCCCATACCCCCAATGAACTCCCAATGAACTCCCCCTTATTCACCTATACACCACCAACACCATCTCCCCCACTCCCATTGTTGACCCACACTATTTCTGTGCTTTCTTTGTGTCCGGGGGCAGCATTTCAGACTGCCTCGGACTCTGCCTTTTCACAGCACAGGGCTGGAGGGTGCAGAGGATGCGGGTGTGTTGAATGGGGTGGATGCCGTAGTGATTGGCACAGCTGGCGCCAGTTGTTGCTGCTGCATGTGTTGCAGTATGGCATTCAGGACCTGCATGACGGCCCCCAGACTGTCATGCATCATGACCGCAGAGGCATTTATGGCGGCAGTGTTCCCTGCAATGGCCTGCGCAATCTCTCGCCTTGTGTCCTCTTCGTCAGCCACATATTGGCGAACAAGTTCCAGCATGGAGTTCTGCCTTTTCACCACCCTTGATAGCCATGCCTCAAAGTCAGTGGGAGCAGCAGAGGTTGAGGGTGCTGCGGCTGAGCGTGCCATTGCAGGGATGGCCTCGCGGGTGGTGCTGAGGTCAGAACTGTGCAGTGCAGGTTCCTCAATGGGGCTGGAGAGTGTGGCCTGAGTGTGGGGTTGGGGGGGTGAACGGGGGCTTGGGCTGTGTGGACATGCCACATGGATTAAGCCTTCTTGGTCCACGTACTCCTCCACTCCAATTTCAATGTCACTCAGTGGGGTGTGGCTGCTGCCTCACCCATGGAACTTGTTGCAGCAGAATGGGTGCCACTGGCCTCCCCTTTCACTGTTGTTGTCAGCTCTGTGCTTCCAGTCCCATCCATAGGTATGGGGCTCTCATGCGCCGGCATGGCCTGTGCACTCGCCCTGGCTTGTACAGTGGGCCGCAAGGCTGCCCCGGAGGTGGTTTTGCCAGTGGCAGGTGGTTTGGCCCGGGATGTGGATGGCCTTGTGGCTGCGTCTTCACTGCCATCTTCTCCAGCGGTGCCTGGGGGGTAGAAGAGATGCAGGGCATCAGTGATGGTGTTACATGCAAGATGAATTAGATGGTGCTGTGGAGTTTTCCATTTATCATGCATTCATATCTTACTGTTGTGTCGCACAGGGTAGTTTGAAGGGGGGGCATTTTGACATTAGCCGTGACGTCTCAATTCGGCAATGCTGCATGCCAGGTGGCATGCCGTTGTATTGGAGTTTGTGTGATGTATGACACGGGAATGGTCCCTGTGTGTTGGCTGTATGTTGGTAATGGGATTGGCACTCAGCATGCATTTCAGTATGGCAGGGTTTGGCCCTCCATCTGGACATGGATATGGTGATGTGTGTGTGTGTTGGGACATGCATTGCCTTGCCTAGGCTCTATTCCAGATCACTTGTGCTACGTCATGGTTTGCCCTACTGGGGTCTGCAGGGTCACTCACCTCCATCTCTAGATGTTGCAGCACCCATCTCCATCTCCCCAAAACCCTCGATAGACACCATCTGGATAGGGGCACTGCATGTCTCCTCCAAGCACATTAGTTTGATCGGGGAGTGGGCACCCCCGCCTGTGGCCATGGCCTCCCTCCGATTGCTGGCCAGGATGTTGCAGACCCTAAGGCGGAGTTCATCCCACCTTTTCTTGCAGTCTTTGACTGTCCGTGGGGTAGTGCCGACTGCAGTCACCTTGCGGGCTACCTCCTCCCATATCTCCTTCTTCCTCTGCTGCGCCTCCCTTTTGAGGTTAGGTGTGTTGATCTCGTATGGAGTGTGTGGAGGCGCACTCTATGTTAAATATTTTCTTCTTAAAATAAGATCAATTCCTATAGTTCTTAAGTGGATTTTCAAGGTGCTCCCAGCTAGTAGAGTGCTACCCCTACTCTAATAAAAGTGAAAAAGAAACGATACAATGAAAACCTTGTTGTACAAACTGAGGCACAGCATAAGGCAAAACAAATTTTGCTCCGGGTTCTTTTACAATTACCAAAAACGTAATAATTCATCATTCAATTGGTGCATGTTAATTCAAATTCCTCCTCTATATAGTCATAAAAGATATTTATTTTCATATGATCATTACTGTTTCAAGTTAAACATCACAAACAAAAATGTTATTCACTCATATATATAAATATTTCTTTCACATATTTTTCACATATTTTTTCATGTGTTACAAACTGTTAATAGTTCACGTGATCCAATAATCTTGATAGGTTTCCAATTCTAGTTGCCTATCTTCTAAACTACGCGTTTCGGGCAATTAATGCCCTTCTTCAGGTTTTAAAGAGTATTGGATTCTTTTCTGTAAAACATAAATTGACTTCCTCGTTCGATGCGCTGCAAAGCTAGTCACCTAGCAACCGCGGCTACTTGTCGTAGAGTGAGTTAAATCCGTTCCGACACGGGCCAATTTGGGCACCATGTTGGAAGGACTGTGGTGTTGTTTACTTTGTTATTACCTATCTGTCAATAGGTATCACGCCTATCATGTACGCTAGAGATTTTTCAATAAGTTAAAACAGTCCAGATGAAACTTATCAACGATGGTCTGTGACTCTCAGAAAAATAATGCTTACAAGTGTGTAGGCGCAATTGGATTCTCAATTTAGATTTCAAATTATCAGAAAAGGTAATGTTTAACCGACCTACCTATTCTATTCTTGGTTAATTCAGCCATTATTAATCAGATTTTTGGTTATGTTACTTGATGCAGGTGTATGAACTCATTTAGGATAGTTCACGTGACTCTCACCTCTATAAGGTACATAAACCGCTTTTACCGCATTCCCACTACTAATTAATGGTAAGTGAATCACTGGGCATTCAAAATACTCATAGCGCTATTTTTAGAGCACTTATGTAGTCTCTAGTTCATGGCTCACAAGATATCTGTGCATAAACATTTCATCACATTGCATTTAACAAACAATCACTGTCCCTTTCACAGTTTAAGAAAATGACTATAGATAGCAATTCAAATACCAATCTAAATTCATCCCTCTGGGGTTCATTGTATCAAGTCTTTCGATCCAGAATATTTCCCTCTGTTGTAACCACTTGGTGATGTTACCTCCTCTTTTGGGTAATTTTACATGTTCGAGAATGACAAACTGTATTTGTGCAATAGAGTGCTTGGCAGCATCGAAGTGTTGTGCTACTGACGATTTCAATGAATGATTCCGAATATTGGATTTGTGTTCACCCCACCGGGTTTCGCTTTTCTGGTTGTTAATCCAATATAATATAGTCCACATGGGCATTTTATGCCATATATGACATTCTTAGTGTCACAAGTTGAAGTGTGTTTCAGTAAAATGCTCTGACCGGTGTGAGGATGATTAATCGACTTGCCTTTCATCACATTGTTGCAGGAACTACAATTGTTGCACGCTATAGTTCCTCTGTATATTTCTTTTGTTGTGCTGTATCTCTGGCTGAAGTCAGATTTGATCAAATGATCTTTCAACGATCCACTTTTGTTGTAGGCGAATAGTGGAGGAGATGGAAATAATTTAGCCAATGTGGCGTCCTGGGTTAATGTTTCCCAATTCTTCTTGATTATCTTCCTTATCGTACTACTTTGTTGGGAGTACGTGGTCACATATATCAAATCTGTCTTTGTGTGCTTTTGTTTCGTGGTAAGTGATTCTTGCCTCGTGATATTCTTAACTGTTGTTGCATGTTTATTAAGTATTTCCTCATTATATCCTCTTTTGATGAATTTTTGTCTTAGTTCACTCGATTTTAATTCGTACTCATCTTCCTCCGAGATGATACGTCTGTACCTCAAAAACTGACTAAATGGGATACTAGACAGTGTATTCCTGGGGTGAAAGCTTGTGGCCAAAAGAAGGCTGTTCCTGTCTGTTTCTTTTGTGAAGATCGTTGTTTCCAGTTTGTTGTTTTTCAAGTATATTCGGACATCTAAAAACTCCATAGTGCTCCGGCCATATTTGTGTGTGAATTTAATACGTGGGGCTAAGTTGTTCATGAAATCAAAGAACTCCAAAAGCTCTGCTTCCTCTCCACTCAAAACTCCAAATAGGTCATCAATGAATCTCGCAAGAAATTTAAGTTTGTCTTTCCATCTTGAGTTGTTGATTACTCGTGTTTCTTCCAAGTAGGACATGTAGATATTCGCATAACTTGGGGCCATCACGGCCCCCATTGATGTGCCTGATATTTGAACAAAATATCTATCTTCAAAAGAGAAGAACTTGTTGTTGAGTACAATCGTCAGACGTTTCAAAATAAAAAGATGGTCACTTTCTACTGGTTCTGTTATATTGAGTAACATCCATTCCATAGCTTCCAACCCGGCTTGGTGCGTGATGTTTGTATATAAGCTCGTTACGTCCATAGAAAATAGAATATCAGAGTCAGTATTGAAGGTTACTTCTCCCAATTTCTTCAGGAAATGATTGGTATCCTTTATGTATGTTGTACATTTTTGCGCCAGAGGTTGAATAATCTTGTCAATATATTGAGTAATCGGTTCCAATAAACTATTATTGGCTGCAATTATTGGTCGTCCTGGGGGTTCCATCAAATTTTTGTGAATTTTGGGTAAGATATAAATAACAGGTATCAATGGGTCTGTGTTTGTGAGGACATTTTTGGTTTTATGAGTAATGAACTCTTCAATTTCAGCTCCTTCCAATGTCTTCTTAATGATTTCACGTACTTGTTCCTTGGGGTCTTGAAAAATTTCTAAGTATGTATCTTGATCATTGAGTTGTTTGATTACCTCAGCTTTGTATTTACTAGTGTCCATTATGACTAGGGCTCCCCCTTTGCCAGCTGGTTTGAAAATAATCTCTGGGTTCTCCCATAAGCGATCCAATGCCTGTTTTTCTCTTGAGGTGAGATTACCTCTTGCTCTGTTTGTAAATCTGATCTTCTTCATATCCTTTAACACTGACTTCTGGAAAGTCTACAGCGTTGTATTCTGTATAGGAGGTGAAAAAGTAATTTTGGGTTTCATCTCCAAAAATTCTGAATGTTGTTATTTGTCTGATATTTCCACAGTGTCAAAAAATAGTGGCAGCTTCATTTTCCTAGTCAATTTGAAAAATGCAATTTTCTCTTTAAGTAGTGTACTACAATAATGCGGGACAAATGATATTCCTTTCTGTAGTGTTTGTATCTCAAATTTGGACAATTTATATTTAGAGATGTTTACCACTAAGTTTTCTTTGGGGGATAGTTCACTTTCCTTGGGGGATTTTTTCTTTTTGCTTCGTCGTGTCAGATTCGATCTAAAAAAGAATACACTGCTTTCGATTTCTCTGGTTGACACTTTGCTACACTTGGTACCTGGTCCGTTTCTCTTGTTTCACTTTCGACTTGTTCTGTTTCAGTAGCTACTTCTGGAGTTTCCATTTTCTCTACTCGATGCCTCTGATGACTGATGAAATGGTCTCCCTCCTCTTTGTTGATCTTTTTGTTGATAATATTCTTTCCACGAGTACACGATATCTAATTTATAGTCTAGTGTATCTCTCCTAAACTTCCTTATTTTTTTGGACTCAATTTCTCTTTGGTAGTTTTCCAATTTTGTATCTATTTCTGTCAACAAGGTTGTTAGTTCTTCTTTACTCATATAGGTCGATAAGGCCTTCTTAGTACTCTCCAAATCCACTTCAATGGACGTCAATGATTTAGACAATTCTTCAATTGTTAAAATTATCAAATATAGTGAACATTTATTCAAGATAAGTCTCCATCTTTTCACAAATTCTGGATTTTGTTTACATAAAGTGGGTTTGAGATCAATACGTAATCCCCTCGGGATGCGTTGGGCCTTATAGTACAGTGCTAGAGTTGTTGCATGAAGTCTTTGACTTATTTCACGTCTAATTAGCTTTTCCAATTGGTACACTAACTCTTCTGGTTTAGCTGTTGAGTTGAGCTCTTGTTCGGTGCTTTTGATAAGTTTTAGGATTTTTGATGCTTCTTCTTCAGTGAACGCGAGGGTTTCTGCTTTATTTATGGTTAAAGATCCAATTTTAGAAAATGACATATTGCATGAGGCGGTGCGTCCTCCAGAGTTAGTGTAGCAACAATGTAATAGGTATGGAGTGTTTGGAGGCGCACTCTGTTAAATATTTTCTTCTTAAAATAAGATCAATTCCTATAGTTCTTAAGTGAATTTTCAAGGTTCTCCTAGCTAGTAGAGTGCTACCCCTACTCTAATAAAAGTGAAAAAGAAATGGTACAACGAAAACCTTGTTGTACAAACTGAGGCACAGCATAAGGCAAAACAAATTTTGCTCCGGGTTCTTTTACAATTACCAAAAACGTAATAATTCATCATTCAATTGGTGCATGTTAATTCAAATTCCTCCTCTATATAGTCATAAAAGACATTTATTTTCATATGATCATTACTGTTTCAAGTTAAACATCACAAACAAAAATGTTATTCACTCATATATATACATTTTTCTGACAATACATATAGCTCTTTCACATATTTTTCACATATTTTTTCATGTGTTACAAACTGTTAATAGTTCACGTGATCCAATAATCTTGATAGGTTTCCAATTCTGGTTGCCTATCTTCTAAACTACGCGTTTCGGGCAATTAATGCCCTTCTTCAGATTTTAAAGAGTATTGGATTCTTTTCTGTAAAACATGAATTTAAATATATTCATATTATTTTAATATTATGTTTTCTCTGATAACTTAGAATTACACTTTTACTGGCTCAAAACTAATGAACTAATCTTTAGAGTTCGGATCAAGAGAAAAGTTTGCTGCCCAGACAGGGTAAATTTCAAAAGCTGTAATGATAAAAAATTGAAATGTGTGTCACCATAAAGTGATCATCAGTAAATGGGGCGGTGGTGTGCAGAGGGAACAGTCGCTGTGGTAAGCGCTGGGTCCCCCTGCTCATCACCTAATTTATACGAGTCTAGAGGGCAATACATGTTTTAAAGAATTGTATTTTTCACTCACCACTGTTAAAGCAGTTGAGTCTGTGGGTCACTGCCGCTGTCTTATATGTTGTTTACATATCGGGAAACCCCAAAAAAAACATCGGGGTAGATCTTAGGAAACGTACTGGATGCGGTTATCAAAGATTCTAATGACTATTCATCTTTCCACATATTTCCTACCTTGATCGTATGTAGGCAGTTGTTTGCTTGCTTCAATATAACCGAAGTTGGCAAATGACAAACTTTTTCAAATGGCTTTAGCCGGGTCCTTCCCAATTTCTACTTCTCTCGTAAGCCGAGAATAATGGATTTTGGGTTAGTACTAAACTGAAAATACTACGTTGGCATCTACGTTCAATGTTGTAGGCGCGACCATACGCGAGGGAATCTTCTTACCTGCTCTGAGTCGGAGTATGTGCTGCTGAACTTCGCTCCATGTGACTTCCTCGTTCGACGCGCTGCAAAGCTAGTCGCCTAGCAACCGGTGTGTTGATCTCCTCAGCATGGGCAGCAAGGGTGTCTGCCAACGTGTTAAGTTCCTCATCAGAGAAACGCTTCTTGTGCAGACGGGGGTTGGGTTTTCAGGTTGCCTTAGACATTTTGTTTTCCAAGGCCCTGGTCTCTCCTGTGCAACACTGGTGGTTTGGGAGGATTGCAATTGATTGTGTTTTTAAAGATGGCCACCGGCGCATTTCCCATTCAGACGCGATGACGTTACTTCCAGGTCCAGTATTACGAGCCCGGTATTAGCATGATGTTATTACCGGGTCGGTATTAAGGGGTGCCTCCTAGGCAGAGGTGGTATCGGCGGGTCCCGTGATGCTGTAATGCTCACCTGATTCCCACGGAGGCGTTGATCCCGGCTGGGCTGCTATTGTTTCTTCAATTGAGAAGCGTAGAGCTCGGACGACTCTCAGGACTGGGCTTCCTCTTATCGAATGTCTGACTTGCAGGGTAAGTTTTCTGCAGGTGGAAGAAAAAGGGTTAATCACCGTTTGATGGGATTTCTTCTCCCACCAATCGCCAGTTTCTCCCACAGCCTAGCTTTCTACTTGTCTCGGCGAGCTCTCACCTTAGGCGTATAAATGCTGAGCTCTCCATCCTGCGTCTGGTGCAGGGGTGCATGGATTCCAGTTACGTCACTGGATGAGTTCAGTGTTGAGGCTCAAGTCTTTTGCGGCCTTAGTTGTGGCACTGGTGCTGGGATGCCGAAGAGCGATGCCGCCGTTACTGCACGAGCGGATGCCTGTAAGTATACTGTAGTCTTTAGGCTTTAAAAGATGGGCACCTCAATAATGTCCCTTTTCCTTTGTTTCAGGCCTCGGGATGCTGTGGGCGTAGTTTTCCGTTGCCGCTGCACGTGCCGATGCACGTAAGTATAATGTTCGTTGGCCGCTTTTAATGGCACCTCTAATAATGTCCTTTTTCTAGTTTTCAGGTGCCGGGATGCTGCTGGCTTTATATCCGTTGCCACTGCACGTGCCGATGCACGTAAGTATAATGATCGTTGGCCGCTTTTAATGGCACCTCAAATAATGTCTTTTTCCTGTTTTTCAGGTGCCGGGATGCTGAGGTTGATGCGGCTGCTACTGCGCCTGCAAAAACTGGTAAGTTAAGATGAATGCGACTGCCTTCACCCGAACCCCTTTTTAATTATGTCCTTTGCCTTTCAGGTGCAGAGAAGCTGCCGAAGAGAAGGCCGCGGTTAGCTCCGTTGCAATCACGGATGGATCAGGTAAGCGGGAGCGGCTGCGAGCGAGTTGCACTTTTCTAACCTTATGTTTATTCTTTGCAGGTTTTGCCGGTGACTGGATTCCGGGATCTGGTAAGAATTGTTCTGTGTCTTTCTTCATCCACAGGTTGCTGCGCGGAAGCTGAAGATGACTCTGGACCTGGAATGCAGGAGCCGACTCGGTGAGCGTCCTGCTGCTGCTGCAGAATAACGCGAAGCACGTGTTTTCCATCGGGCGTGGTTTAAATAGCAGAGAAGTGCTTCCAGTGTGTGTTCTTCCACCGGTTCCACCCAGGTAAGAAAAGAGTTCCTGAATGGAGGGAATAGTTCCTCCCAGCCCTGATGGCTGGGGACTTCAACCAGACTGGATTGTTCTGGGTAAATATGCAGCATGGTCTGCCTCAGGTAAATCCACCCAAGCATTATTACACTGTTTATCAATATGAGCCCGGCGCCTATGGCGCCTGGACTGAAACCCTTCATGAGCCTGGCGCCAAAGGCGCCAGGACACGGTCCAAAGGGCCCCTGTAGGGGTTTGCTGGGTCCGGAGTAGTGGAAGACGGGTCTGCTTCCGAGGGCGCTGGGCCAGTCCTGGCCCCTCGGGAGTAGCGCCCATGACAGATGCCGCTATCAGGGGGGTTGGAAGGCCTTTAGCGGCATGGCGGAATGGCCATTACCGGCATGGGGGTTCATGCATGCTCGCGCACTCGTAAACTCGCTATTAGCGGTGTCAAATGAGCCCGGACCCGCTACCTACTCCGTGCTGGTAATGGGCCCGTTTTTAGCGGGATAATCGTAATGAGGCCCTATGTGTTGTCAGCTGTCTCTATTTATCCTTTCAAATAACATCACAAAAATGGGTGTATGGGCCCACTTAACTAAACCTGCACCTATGAAATGGGATTGGATCAGAGCCTCATCTCCGCCTTGCATTCGGATGATTGGCTCAAACACAGATGATGTCAAATTCAAGGTTTGATTTTTACAATCCTTAGAAAACTCCCCTAGCTACTAGTATCAAAATCGAATTTTGTCCTAAATACATATTTACACATTTGTAACCTCTATGAAAATCACATACACGGATTAAATATGTTATGGAGTATCTTTTCCTCAAAATCCCATAGCTGTGAGACCTTGTTTCGCCTTTTAGAAGCATTTTGTCCATTTCGCCATGAACGCATTTTCCAACTTCTCTCCAAATTTCCACAGATATGCATGTTTGCCCTAGGCATGTGTGTGCAAAGTGTAACGATTCTAGCATAAACACAGTTCACATAAACCCACATATATTGCCATTCCTGTTCCGAATATGTTACACAATTACACTACATCTTTAAATGTAAAGCAAAAATTTAGACTAACAAATATGTCCTTTTTATATTTTTCACCATTTCTGATAGCAAGTTATAAGCCTCTAAAGAAATGTTCATTATATATTCTTAGGAGCATCCTTTTGTCTGTCTCTGGAGCAAGGAGTAGCCCCCACTTTTTTTTATTTCCTTCTGCAGGACAAGTTTACGACCCTTTCACACGTCCATTTCCTGGCCTGGAGGATCTGCTATTGTTCAGTCCTGGGCTGCAGATAAAAGTCTGTCCTAACCCACTATTATCATGTGTCAGTGAGTTTCTGCTGAGAGGAACACCCTCCCCTTGGGTGGGAACCTGTTTTTCAACTCTGGCAGGCACAGCTAGCCTAAAACAAACTTGTGGCATCAAATGACATGGATAAATTACATTCTTAAAATTAAACCTGTGGGATCAAACAGCTGAGATCCGTGTTTCTTTTAGCAACAATACTTTTATATTTGGTAATCCGGCAGATCTTTAGTTTTAGGCAACTTTAAACTTTAATCAGGAGATCCTATTTGACAGGAGCTGTCACTCAGGTAGCCCCGGATGGCTGCACACAGATTTCTGACAGGAACTGTCATTCACAGGCAATCCAGTTTTGCTGAGAAAATGTTTTGCTCTTAACATTTTAGGACTTTGTAAATTCACAGTGCTTCATTAGATTAAATGAATTTTAGCACCAAGCAAGATTTTGAGTGTTGGACAGTGTCTTGTGCAGGCATTTTGGAGTTTCAGCAGCAAAGTAAATGTCATTTACAGGCACATTTTTGGAGTTTCATTTGCAAAGTGCTGCTTCTCCCTCTGTACTACATGTTTACTTATCATGGAGTCCACTGGCACTTTTTCTGCATCATGTGCTCCTTTCCACCACACATGTACCATGGGTGGCAGGTTGTGCAGCCATCTTTTTGTGTGTTGAAACACGGTTTTGAAGGTTTTTGGTGTGCACAAAGGGTTTTGCCGCCATTTTGCTGTTTCTTGCACCATAGATAGCAGAGTGAGGTCGCATAGCAGGGCAGAGTGGGTCAATACATCCCACAGGTGAACCCCCCGTGGCCCCAGATCAGTATTGGCGAAATGTCTTCACTACAGACACAAAATGGAGATTGTGCAAAGGGTAAGAGAAAAAGACCAGACAGACTTCGAGGGCTCAAGAGTGAAAATCTGTTACGCTCACCTGGTATCCACGGGGACGCCACCCAGCTGTGGGGATTCTGGTATCCTTCACAGCGGCTCCCAGGTATGATCAGCGGAGAAGTTCTGCCTGGAATACAGGTGGGCAATGTTCAAGACTGGGCAACTGGGGTAAGAGCCTCCCAACACCCCATATGCCTGCAGCCCCCCCGGACCTTTCCTCACCTTGTTATGGGTTTTGGCGTGCTCTCCATCCTGCCTTCTTGGCAGGGGTGCGTTGTCCTTTGTGGGCGAGTGCGATTTAGTTACTTCACTGATGCCGGCCCTTTTGAGTCTTTCAGGTAGGTCTTATTACTGTTATGCTTGTATGCCTTTCTTTGGTTTAAATAATGCCTTTTCTCTTTCCTTAAGTGCGCGGAAGTTCACTGTGAAACGTTGGCTGAGTTGGGACTCGCCGGTAAATGATGGTGCATCGGGAGCGCCTTGATGCGGTAAGTAGGCGCTATGCGCAGCGCTATGATGCCTTGCCTTTGCTAACCTGTTGCCTTTTCGTTCCCGTAGATTGCGGTGCTCACCCGGAGCAAGAAGTCCCAAGGCGATGCTGGTCGATGGGCGACTCGTGAGGTAAGCGTCCGGCACAATTGTAAAATGTCTAATGTCCTGTTTCTCCCTTTTTTGCAGATCCGTCGGTCCGGAAGGTGCGCTGATCCTTGGATGCTGTTTGCAGGAGCTGAGGGCAGCTAGCGATGGAATTACAGGTAAGCTGCTGCTATTAACGATGTCCTTTTGTTTTTCAGATGCTGTTCTTCCGAGGTTCGCAGGTACAGCTGAACACGATGAGCGTCACGTTGCAGGATTGCAAAGTAACGCGAAGCGTGTCATTCAAGTCGGGTGTGGTTTAAATAGCTTCAGAAAAGTAGTCGAGGTAAAATAGTTCCTAGGCTACCACACCCAAAACACTATACCGCATAGCTTGGTTCCAATGGAACCAAGCTATGTGGGTGCCTCCTTGTTGGCTGGCACTGGAAACAAAGTAGTCCCAAAAACACAAGTCCTCACGAAGTATGAGCCTGGCGCCAACGGCGCCAGGACTGGCCCCAAGAGGGCTTCAGCAAAGGATGCCTGAGTTTGTTAGAGACCCGATCCAAGGCCCCTCCTGGCCCATGGGCTGGCCAGGGGGGTTTCTGGATACGGGTCATGACAGCATCTTCCAAGACCTATCAGCAGCGACACTGGCTAAATGGAGAGATGCCGCCTGCTAACTTACTGGCTGCGGGAGCAAAGACTTTGTTACAGATGGGGGTCCTCCTTTGCGTTGTCATTCGAACACAGCGATGAAGAATATCGAGTTGTCACTGCTGAGGAGGCCAACAGCGTGCTGCAGGATCTAACTGCTGGGAAAAACAGCGCTGAGATGGAACTTCCCTCCTCATCAGAAACCCCCAGGAAACCGTAGGGCCCCTGGTCCAGAAGAGGTCTCACCAAGGGAACAAGAAAATTCAAGCGGCTAAACACGCCTTGACTAAGAGAGGCTGGACTGTCAGCTAAGGCAGGCAGAAGAGCAAGCCCAAGATGGTCACTGCAAACAACTTTTGCTCCAGGACACTCGCAGCCACCTTCAGGCAACAGCTCTCAGACTGAACCGGTCTTGCCATATCGACAGAAGGCAGTAAGGCTGCATTCAGCGACTGGAGCACCATATGGCGAACTGTGCGCTCCATCCGCCAGCAAAGAACTTGTTATTTAATAGTTAACCCTGTTGCAAGTTCCAAGGAGTTCCCCGTTGTGTGGCCCTATGTTTTTCCTTAGGGCGTCTCCTGCCAGGGGGGTTCCCTTTTTTCAGTTCATGGGGAGAGGAGTTAAAGGGAAAAACTAGCAAAGGACTAGAGAGAAGGGGTGAAACAGATGGCAATCTACAAGAATACATGCCCAGGCACGGTGAGGTGGGTACCCTAGGAAAAGAGCACACAAAACACACTTTTTTGAAGTTCGGAGTGTGGGTCAGCAGAAGCACATCAAAGGGCCAGACCAATGGTAGCTGACATAGTAAGCTTTGGGACCCTCAATGTTGAGGACCTGAACTCTCCCCAGAAGCGATCCATGCTGGCCAGGGAGTTCAACCTATCGGTGTTAGACATTATGTTTATACAAGAAACTAAATTCCACAAAGAAGAGGAGTTTAGCATCAGAGCGAAACAGTTGGCGGAACGGTGTGGGTATCAGGGCCAGCAGAGAAAGGAGGGGTGGGTATTTATATAGAGCCTCATTAGGCCTGCAGATTGTACAGATCCATAGAAATGTCGCTGGAAAGTTCCTGGCAATTAATGGGATCATTAGGTCCAAGGCAGTCACGCTATGCTCTGCCTATGCACCAAACAGCCACCAAAATCCCCTTCAGTAGGGAACTCCTGACTCCTGACCTTCCTGGATGGGATGAAACTGGGGATGCTAATCTGCAGTGGGGACTTTAATACAGTGCTCAATCCCACGTTAGAGTGGATGTCGTACAGAATGGGGGCCACACCACCGTCAGGAAGGGTGTCGCTTAAAACCCTCATACAGGAAAACATCTCAATTGACACCTGGAGAACACAGCACCCACATACCAAAGCATATACATTTTATTCCCCTTCACACTGCACGTTCACTCGGATCGATTACTTATTTGTAGACGCAGCGCAAGAACACAATATAATTAACACAGGCATTGACTTAGTGGGATGGTCAGATCACGATATGGGGACAGTAGATTTGGACCTAGGGCCAGGAGCAGCAACAGACCGGCGATGGATTTGTAACAATACCCTATACAAAGACCAAGGGCCTCATTACGGGTTGGGCGGTCCGGAAATAACAGTGGCAGTAAACCCGCCGCCACTGTTAATTTCGAACCACCCGATCTCGAGTCCTGCAGGCGGGAAGTGGCGTTCCCGCCAGGTCTGACCTGGCGGGTTTAACACTGCACGCCTGAAGACAGACGTGAAACACCAGCACCATCACGAGATGGTGCAGTGTTTCCACTTCCCCATTCCCATTGAGTCCTATGGGACTCAATGGAAATGGGGATTTACCGAATTCCGCCTCTGGAATTCCCGGGACACCGGGGTCGTAATGCCCCGGTAATTCTGGGAATCATGGAGGCGGAATGGTAAAACGAGTCCGGCGGTAACCAAGCCGGAAAAACCGGCAGGTTACCGCCGGACTTGTAATGAGGCCCCAAGTCTTTAGAAACACGCTCAATACTAAGATTAGGGATTTTTCCAAAGGAATGACACGGGCGAGCTCCCCAGATCAACAGTGTGGGAAGTGGCGAAAGCCACAATCAGGAGGTTGCTGATAGCACAAGGAACCTTTATGAAGAGGGTGCGAAAGCAGCAAGAGGCAGACCTCAAAATTGAAATTAGGAGCAAAGAGGCAGACCTGCCCAATGCGGAAGCGGACCGTGCGGAAGCACTAACAGCAAAAGAGTTTAGACAAGATCTAAAGGACCTATGGAAGAGGAAGGCACAGGCTCAGGTTACATAGAAAGGGCCGTCTATAAAGTCTGGGACTCAACTTGAAATTTACTAAAGGCCCTCAGCAAAATCACTGCAAGGTTTGCGCATTTTTACGAACAAAAATACACTTCAGATAGCGAGGCAGACTGTGACAATGCAAAAGAATATCTGGATAGCATAACGCTCAAAAAGACATAGATCACCAACATGTGTTTACTCCCTCTGTCCCCACACACCATCCCTACCCCTCTGGTACCACTGTGATGTTCCCTTGTGCTACCCCCTTCTCGCACACAGGTGTTGCCTGTCCTGCTTGATTCGTCTATGCTGCGCCCCTTCCCCCCCTCCAGCCTACTTCTGCAGGAGTCTGTCCTGATACGTACGTGTTTCACCATCACTGTCTTGTGGCCAGTGCTGAATTTGACTTTGACGGACTTCATTGATTCACGGTGTGTCACCCTTTCTCATGGTGCCCCTGAATCATGCTGTTCCCATCTTCATCTTGTATCCAGACTTGCAACATTATGTGTTACTATTGACTTCTGCAATTGTATTCGCTCTCCCATCTTGCTTCTCCACTTTTTTTGACTGCTTACTCTCTGTCCTCTCCTCTTCTCCTTTTTCCTATCTCCTCCCCGCCTTCCCTTAATTTCTGCTATGCACTTATTCTATCAGAAGTGTCCCTGAACCTAGTATGATAGCAACCTCGTCTGTCTCCTCCCCCTCCCCTTACTTGTTTTTTCCTCCCCCAAACTCCTCCAGCACTATCTGAAATGTTGTCAGGCCTAGTACGATAGTCGCTTGTTTTGTTCCTCCCCTCCCTTTCTGTGCCCCTCTCCTTCACCTTTTGTTTTCTCCGGCTCTACCAGAAATGTCGACAGGCCTAGTATAGTAGTCGCCTTTCTGTTTCCATTCCTTCCCACTCTCCCCCTCCATTCCTTATATATGTCTTAGCTCTTGCACTATCCGAAATGTTAACAGGCCGAGTACGATAGTTAATTTCACATCCTTACTATTCATGGCCTGTAAGAATGTCATTGTATTTTCCCTTGTTCACTCCCTTGCCTTGAAGCGCTTTGAAACACATTGTGTATAGGCACTATATAAATAAACTATCATATCATAAACTATCATATCATATCATATGAACACCTTCATAAAACGCGAAGAAATTGACACAGCCATCTGAAAATTGAAACTGGCATCAGTACCGGGTCAGGATGGCTTCACCTCACCCTTCTTCAAGGCTTACAGTGGGTCCATCTTGCCCTTTCTGACCCTTTTCTTCAACGAGATAATGGAAACGGGACTAGCTCCCGACTCCTTTACAGAGGTACAGATAATCGTCCTACCAAAGGAAGGAAGGGACAGGCAAAAATGTGCCTCCTATAGGACGATCTCCCTGATCAATGTTGATGCAAAAATGTAGGCTAGCATTCTGGCCAACAGGTTAAGCATGACTCTGCCTAAACGTATACATAGCGACCAAGTGGGTTACGTTAGAGGGCGGCAAGGGTCAGACAATATTCGCAAAACATTAGACCTCATGGCGTTGCTGACTGCTCTGGACGACGACCCCACCCTGGTCTCAATTGATGCCAAAAAGGCATTTGACAGGGTCGAGTGGCTGTTCATGATGGCAGTGCTACAAGAAACAGGCCTGGGGTCATACTGGATAAAGGGCACATAAGCCTTATATCGAAACACTAGGGCAAAAGTAATAGTTAATGGCATATGAAAAATAAATTTCAGTCTATTAAGCAACTTGGAGAGATAAAGTTTATAATAGTAATTGGTGCTTTTAGTATTCAAGGCCGCACTCCGGTCTCCTGATACTAAGGCTGACAAGTATCAAGCAATCATATGTGAAGGTAAAGAACACGGAGATCAGTGGGGTTGCGCCAAGTTGGAATTTATTTTTGAGCTATTTTGAAAGAATTAATCTTATAAACCTTCTATTGCTATTCATAGAAGTACTACTGTCCTTAGCTCAATTAGATTTGTGAGTTGAAGCTTCTATTTACTTTCATAGAAGATATGATTTCCTTTTTTTCAATGAAGTTTGTTAGGAAGTATGCATCAACATGAGGTAAAAAGTCCTTGATCCTCCTATTGATTTTCATAGGAGGTTTTTCTTTTCTTTTAATCAAATAAAATTCCCATTCAATTGGGGTTAATTAAATTCGATAGTTCAAAAGCCTTCCCCGGAGGAATAACAACATTTGTTGTTGAGTTAGTCTTTGTGCAGCATTTTCGTCTGTAGAATGGTTTGCACTCTAGAATGTGCAGTCCCAGCGTAACTGTTGCTGAACGTAATGATTGATTGTAAACCAGCTTTGATTTAACACGTGTTTCCCCCCTGAATTATACAGCAGTTCTTCAGGAGGAATAACAAAGTTTGCTGTTGACTTCTATGAAAAAAAAAACGAAAGTAAACTGCTATTGATGTTTATGTGCCAGTGGATTAAAGTTGTTTGGCAATCTTTACTCATGGATGATAGTTACAAGAACGAAAAATATTGGACTTACAGTCTTCATATGGCATTTTCGTCTGTATAATGGTTTGCGCTCTAGAATGTGCAGTCCCAGCCTAATAGTTGCCGGACGTAGTGATTGGTTGTAAACCTACGGAAAAATAAGTATTCCGTTTTATGGTCTATAGCTATTTAAGAAATTTGGTAAAATCAGCAGATTTGGTTAAGATCGAGCTAAATACTAGTGATGGCAGAGGGATTGCTTACCAGCTCTGATTTAGCTTCTTAGATTATTGCGGTATCTCAGTACGTTTTCTTCTGCTCAGTATGATAACTAGAGTAGTGATTAAAGATGGCCGCTATGTATATAATTGCGTGCTGACACGGTCACGTGATATTGACGTATTAACGTTATCGCATGTCAGCCATGTTGGATTGGGCAGATTGCGTTCAGTACATCTCTGTCTAAATTTGGTCATAAAGCGGTGTTTATGCAAAATGTTGAAAAATGCTTCCAAAAAGTGAGTTTTATGCCACATACTTTGTGAAGTTTTAAATATTTATACATATTTAGAGATATTTGGGATAGTCATTGGCTAAATATATATTTGTCCATGAATAAAGGATACCAATTGAATATACAATAATTGCAGTACTATAGGAGGCAGAAAGATGTGAAGACAAGTAAGTGTGCACATTCAAAATCGGTTAGCATTTAAGTTAACTGAAATTTAACTTTCACACTTTTATGAATGAGAATTTTTTTTTTTATAAATGTGCAAATGTCCTTTAAACATCAGTATTATACAACTTTGTTTGTGGCTCTTAATTAGGCTACAGTACATTTGTCATCTCTGTGTCCATGTTGAGGCCAGTATGGCAACAGTCTAGAAGACAAATCAATTTTGCCTCTTGTATTCTTAACATTTTGGCAATGTTGCTGCCTCGTGGTGGCGGCAAAAGTTTCTCAATGCCAAAGAATTTTATATTTTCCTTTGATACTCCTTGGTGATTTTGCTGGGCATGGAACCCTAATGGAAATATGATGTCTTCCTGTTTAATATTTTGTATATATGTTCTTGAATACGACATTTCAGTGGTCTTGTAGTGCTTCCTATGTATAGTTTTTGGCAAATGCATTGAATTTCGTACACAATGTTTCTTGAGTTACAGTTGATAAAGTCCACAATGGGTGTGGTATTGCCATTTGGTAGAAGGAATTTTTTTTTGCCATTTATAGAATGGTGACAGATGGAGCATTTCTCTTTAATTTAGGAAGGTTCCAAAGTTGTTAATGGCCTGTTTCCTTGTTTTCTCATTGAAAGTGTGAATGACTGAGTTGGTCGTTGAGATTTTTTTCTTTGCGAAAAGTTAGGTTTACTGAGTTGTCTAGGTGGGGAATGAGGTCATCAACAGATAGAAGAATGTGCCAACTTTTGGTTCAAATTTTTTTCACAGTTTTGATTTTAGAGCTATAGTCTGTGATGAATCGTATTTTAAATGGATCTTGTGTCACATTGTGTGTGGATTTTGTTGTAAGTGGTTCAGTTCTAGGTCTCAGTTGAGTTTTGTGATACATTCTGGTCAAATGATGTTTGGAGTATCCTCTTCTTTTGAATTTTTCAATTGAAATGTTGCTGAAATGTTGTTGAAATGTTTGTCAAATTCTTCCGAATCAGTACAATTTCTTTTAATGCGCAGTAGTTCTCCAAATGGAATATTCTGGATGACATGAGCCAGATGATTGCTAGTAGCATGTAAGATTGAATTTACTGCAGTAGGTTTGACATGTAACGTGGTATGAATAGTATTGTTTTTGATATATAGTTGCAGGTCCAAAATGTTGATAGACGAGGTACTTTCAGTAATTGTCAATTTGAGGTTGTAGTCATTTTGGTTGAGGTAGATGAAGTATCCTTCCAGTTGCTGTTTATTGCCTCTCCATATGATAAGTATATTGTCAATGTACCTCCCCAATATATAATCCTGTTTTCTGTTGTGAAAGCTTTGTTTCTCCATACATATTCGAGTTCTAGATGTCCTACGTATAGATTGGCATAGGTTGGGGCATATTTGACCCCATTACTGTTCCTTGATTTTGTTTGTAGATTTGTTTGTCAAAGGTAAAGATATTGTTTTGAAGCGTAAAATATAGCATTTCCAATAGCATATCATTGTGTTGTAAAAAGGATACAGACCTTGTTTTGAGGAAGTATTGGGTGGTCTCCAGACCATTGTGGTGTAAGATGCTAGTATATAATGATGTAACATCAAGTGTCACTAATCTAAATTTATCTTCCCAGGTGACTGTTTCAAGTTGTTTGATGACATGAGTAGTATCTTTGATGTAGGATGCCCGACCAGTGACAAGTGGTTGTAGGTGGGCATCAATGAATTGTGAGATAGATTCCGTAAGTGAGCCTATAGTGTTGATAATCGGCCTGCAGGAGGGAAACTTGTCAAAAGGTTTATAAATTTTTGCTATAAAGTATGTGGCCCTAGAATTGGATATGGGTTGTAGTTAATGGCATAGCATCTCCTCCCTTCGCGCTAAGCCAAGGGACCAGGCAAGGTTGCCCACTCTCGCCCTTAATATTTGCATTGGTCATGGAACCTCTTGCCCAAAAGATCGGAGAGACAAGCAAAATCAGTGGTCTCACCAAGCTCGGAAGGAATATAAACGGGCGTTATTCGCAGACGTTATTTTAATGTATTTGACTCGCCTGACCCAGTCTGTCCCGATCCTCCTATTAACACTCACTGAATACGGATCACACTTTGGTTTTCACATTAATCTAAATAAAACTGAAGCCCTCCCACTGCTACACGAAACACCCCCGCCCCACAGCCAGCACGCTCAACACCTGCAGCATAATACCTAAACACAATGACATCCGATACTTGGGGGTGATCATTACGAAAAAACTAGGAAACTTATTTCACGCGATTATTGGGAGAGTATTCGCTTATTTCAATAATTACCAGTAGCGCTCCCTGAACCATTTCTTGTCGAGATTAAATGCTCTCTTTTGGATTTTTTATGGCAATGGAAGAAACCCTGCATTGCATACAAAACAGTGCATCTCCCGGAAAGCAGAGGTAGAGTGGGCTTCCCAGATATATATGAATATTGTAGAGCAGCACAATTAAGGGTGTTAGTGGATCATTTTAGGGAGACAGGTGAAAGGCAATGGGTCCACCTAGAAAATGGGCGTTTCTAGCCGGTAACATTGGGGGAATGGCTGTGGTTCTCTCAGAAGTCACTAGTGAAAATAAATACGCGAGTATCCCATCCTTGAAGTCTTGTGGTCCCTCTGAAAAAACAAATCAGATATGACGGGGTCACCACATGGCCATCAGCCCTAAGCTGCAACTGGATGCACCTTATATGGGTACATATTGTTGGTGAGGTTGTGCGGAAATGGGCACTTACTGGTACCAATGGTGGGAATGTCCCAAAGTCCACACTTATTGTAAAGAAATCCTGGGTTGGATCCACGACATAGACGGCATTCAGAGAGACATGACACCACTCCTGGTCCTACTTGGGGTCGAGTTGATCAACAACCAGCACACGATACTGGCACACATGCCCAGGAACTTACTCTTAGCAGCCCGAGCGTGCATCACAATACAATGGAAGAGGTGCTCACTACCCTCCAAAAAGGATTGGCTCTGTAAACCTAAAGAAATATACGACATGGAGAGCCTCACAGCAGGGCTCTTAGATTCCCATTCCCACATAGATGCGATGTGGTCCCTTCCCAGGAATTCTATGACAGAAACATGTAGCGCCCGCTCGACCCTTTCAGCCAAGACACACATCCCAATACACGTCACTCACATAGGAAATGACCAGAGGGGCTGCTCCCAATGCAAAGGCCCCACATAAAAGGAACCAAACAACAGACAAGCTTTAATCTAGCGCCTCCATCTCGCACCTTACTCAGGTTGGTTATTAGCCCAGGGGGCAAAGAGGTGGGAGAAAGGAGGAATTGGGTGGGAGGGAGAATAAGAAGAAGCGGGAAAAAATGGGCAAAGACGGGTTTATTACACAGAGAACAAGGACAGAAACTCTGCTGCGAGGGGTCTGAAACACCAACGGAAGTAATGCACCTGGCGCTCTGCAAACTCGGCCAGTTTTTAACTGCTTTTTTACTCATAATCTGTTGGCTGGTTTTGACATGTTGTCTCACTGTTCTCTCTGTACAAAATGTTAAATCTACGTACCTTTATGTTTGCTTTATTAAAATACTATCTTCCCAAAGAAAATGAAAATCTACAGAAACAAAATATACATGAGCATTCAAGTGTCATATTTACCTAACAATAACTATTAACAATGTACATGTCAATATTGTAAATACATATAATGTACTAATCAATAAAAAAAAAATTATGATTAAAAAACTAAACAAAAACATTAAAATATCATATACAGTAAAATCTTAGTAAGATTTACTTCTACAAATAACAATATATACACAGCATTTATAGACATTACATAGTGCATTAAAAATGCAAATATGTAATATGTGTGCTAAATAAAATGTTGTAAATAATACAAACTGTTAATTCAAATAAAGGCAGCACAAATGTAATAGATAAAAAACATAAATCAAAAACAGTGTCACATTTGTATTACAAACAAACACATTTTCACACATCACTTTCACTATGAAGCATTTTAGAGCATGTATTTCTGTTTGTACACTTTAAAGTTTGGTTGGTTGAACTAACTCTTTTGTAAACTTTTATTCATATATTTATTTTAATTGTACTTATTTGGTGCTTATATAGTGCTTTTATCCAAAGCGCTTATCAAGAGTATTAAAAAAAACGGTACAAAAACATGAGCAATTGTCCAACACCCAGCTAGGAAGTTCTAATTTAGAAAGCAGTATCTGAAAAGGCAGAATATGAAGATGAGATATTAGAAGTTTTTTTAAAACTTTTTAACAAGAGACAAGCAGGAATGGATATCAATCGGTAATTAATTCCAAAGCTTAGGTCCAAGAAGTAGAAAAGAACAAAAGCATGAAGAGGTACATGGAGGACAGGGAACTGTAAACAAGAAAGGTGAAGCAGAACAGAAATGACAAGATGGCTGGTATAGTGAGATGGAGGAACAAAGAAATGGAGGAGTTAAAGCATGGTTGCATTTGCAGAGAAGACAAAGAACATGATATTCCAATAGATGCTGGATTGGAAGCGAGAGCAGATGAAAAAGATAAGGAGTGATGTAAGCAGAGCAAAAACAAAGAGGTGATGGCTGGAAGGTTTAGAATGAATCTTAACCACTGGCAATGCTCTGGCCAACCCTCCAGACCACTGTTCTTCGCCTGCCAAGCCATTACAGAAGAGGAAAGACCATGCAAATCAGGCTTGGCACCACCCCAAAAGGGGCAGTCCAGCCCGAACTGCTAGCCCACATCCCTTCTGCACGAGACGACAAGCATCCCCAAACATGTTTCGCCCTTGTTGGGGCTCATCAGTGAGGAGTAGCTTGGGTCTCTAGGCCCAGCAGTCACGGGACCCACGTCTGGGCATACCCTAACCACTCGGGGTGACAAAGCAAAAACAAAGAGGTGATGGCTGGAAGGTTTAGAATGAATCTTAACCACTGGCAATGCTCTGGGCAACCGTCCAGACCACCGTTCTTCGCCTGCCAAGCCATCACAGAAGGGGAAAGACCATATGCAAAATAGGCTTGGCCCCACCCCAAAAGGGGAATTCCAGCCAAACTGCTAGGCCACATCCCTTCTGCACAAGACCACAAGCATCCCCACACATGTTTCACCCTTGTTGGGGCTCATCAGTGAGGAGTAGCTTGGGTCTCTAGGCCCAGCAGGCACGGGACCCACGTCTGGGCATACCCGTCCGACTCGGGGTGACAAAGCAAAAACAAAGAGGTGATGGCTGGAAGGTTTAGAATGAATCTTAACCACTGGCAATGCTCTGGGCAACCCTCCAGACCACCGTTCTTCGCCTGCCAAGCCATTACAGAAGGGGAAAGACCATATGCAAATCAGGCTTGGCCCCACCCCAAAAGGAGCAGTCCAGCCCAAACTGCTACATCACATCCCTTCTGCACGAGACCACAAGCAACCCCAAACATGTTTTGCCCTTGTTGGGGCTCATCAGTGAGGAGTAGCTTGGGTCTCTAGGCCCAGCAGGCACGGGACCCACGTCTAGGCATACCCGTCCCACTCGGGGTGACAAAGCAAAAACAAAGAGGTGATGGTTGGAAGGATTAGAATGAATCTTAATCACTGGCATTGCTCTGGGCAACCCTCCAGACCACTGTTCTTCGCCTGCCAAGCCATTACAGACGGGGAAAGACCATATGCAAATCAGGCTTGGCACCACCCCAAAAGGGGCAGTCCAGCCCGAACTGCTAGCCCACATCGCTTCTGCACGAGACGACAAGCATCCCCAAACATGTTTCGCCCTTGTTGGGGCTCATCAGTGAGGAGTAGCTTGGGTCTCTGGGCCCAGCAGTCACGGGACCCACGTCTGGGCATACCCTAACCACTCGGGGTGACAAAGCAAAAACAAAGAGGTGATGGCTGGAAGGTTTAGAATTAATCTTAACCACTGGCAATGCTCTGGGCAACCCTCCAGACCACCGTTCTTCGCCTGCCAAGCCATCACAGAAGGGGAAAGACCATATGCAAAATAGGCTTGGCCCCACCCCAAAAGGGGCAGTCCAGCCGAACTGCTAGGCCACATCCCTTCTGCACGAGACCACAAGCATCCCCACACGTTTCACCCTTGTTGGGGCTCATCAGTGAGGAGTAGCTTGGGTCTCTAGGCCCAGCAGGCACGGGACCCACGTCTGGGCATACCCGTCCGACTCAGGGTGACAAAGCAAAAACAAAGAGGTGATGGCTGGAAGGTTTAGAATGAATCTTAACCACAGGCAATGCTCTGGGCAACCATCCAGACCACCGTTCTTCGCCTGTCAAGCCATTACAGAAGTGGAAAGACCATATGCAAATCAGGCTTGGCCCCACCCCAAAAGGGGCAGTCCAGCCAAACTGCTAGGCCACATCCCTTCTGCACGAGAACACAAGCATCCCCAAACATGTTTCGCCCTTGTTGGGGCTCATCAGTGAGGAGTAGCTTGGGTCTCTAGGCCCAGCAGGCACGTGACCCACGTCTGGGCATACCCGTCCCACTCGGGGTGACAAAGCAAAAAGAAAGAGGTGATGGCTGGAAGGTTTAGAATGAATCTTAACCACTGGCAATGCACTGGGCAACCCTCCAGACCACCGTTCTTCGCCTGCCAAGCCATTACAGAAGGGGAAAGACCATATGCAAATCAGGTTTAGTCCCACCCCAAAAGGGGCAGTCCAGCCCGAACTGCTAGGCCACATCCCTTCTACACGAGACCACAAGCATCCCCAAACATGTTTCGCCCTTGTTGGGGCTCACCAGTGAGGAGTAGCTTGGGTCTCTAGGCCCAGCAGGCACGGGACCCACGTCTGGGCATACCCGTCCCACTTGGGGAGAGAAAGCAAAAACAAAGAGGTGATGGCTGGAAGGTTGAGAATGAATCTTTACCACTGGCAATGCTCTGGGCAACCCTCCAGACCACAGTTCTTCCCCTGCCAAGCCATTACAGAAGGGGAAAGACCATATGCAAATCAGGCTTGGCCCCACCACAAAAGGGGCAGTCCAGCCCGAACTGCTAGGCCACATCCCTTCTGCACGAGACCACAAGCATCCCCAAACATGTTTCGCCCTTGTTGGGGCTCATCAGTGAGGAGTAGCTTGGGTCTCTAGGCCCAGCAGGCACGTGACCCACGTCTGGGCATACCCATCCCACACGGGATGACAAAGCAAAAACAAAGAGGTGATGGCTGGAAGGTTTAGAATGAATCTTAACCACTCGCAATGCTCTGAGCAACTCTCCAGACCACCGTTCTTCGCCTGCCAAGCCATTACAGAAGGGGAAAGACCATATGCAAATCAGGCTTGGTCCCACCCCAAAAAGGGCAGTCCAGCCCGAACTGCTAGGCCACATCCCTTCTGCACGAGACAACAAGCATCCCCAAACATGTTTCGCCCTTGTTGGGGTTCATCAGTGAGGAGTAGCTTGGGTCTCTAGGCCCAGCAGGCACGGGACCCACGTGTGGGCATACCCGTACCACTCGGGGAGACAAAGCAAAAACAAAGATGTGATGGCTGGAAGGTTTAGAATGAATCTTAACCACTGGCAATGCACTGGGCAACCCTCCAGACCACCGTTCGCCTGCCAAGCCATTACAGAAAGGGAAAGACCATATGCAAAATAGGCTTGGCCCCACCCCAAAAGGGGGAGTCCAGCCCGAACTGCTAGGCTACATCCCTTCTGCACGAGACCACAAGCATCCCCAAACATGTTTCGCCCTTGTTGGGGCTCATCAGTGAGGAGTAGCTTAGGTCTCTAGGCCCAGCAGGCACGGGACCCACGTCTGGGCATACCCGTCCCACTCAGGGTGACAAAGCAAAAACAAAGAGGTGATGGCTGGAAGGTTTAGAATGAATCTTAACCACTGGCAATGCACTGGGCAACCCTCCAGACCACCGTTCTCCGCCTGCCAAGCCATTACAGAAGGGGAAAACAATATGCAAATCAGGCTTGGTCCCACCCCAAAAGGGGCAGTCCAGCCGGAACTGCTAGGCCACATCCCTTCTACACGAGACCACAAGCATCCCCAAACATGTTTCGCCCTTGTTGGGGCTCACCAGTGAGGAGTAGCTTGGGTCTCTAGGCCCAGCAGGCACGGGACCCACGTCTGGGCATACCCGTCCCACTTGGGGAGACAAAGCAAAAACAAAGAGGTGATGGCTGGAAAATTTAGAATGGATCTTAACCACTGGCAATGCTCTGGGCAACCCTCCAGACCACAGTTCTTCCCCTGCCAAGCCATTACAGAAGGGGAAAGACCATATGCAAATCAGGCTTGGCCCCACCCCAAAAGGGGCAGTCCAGCCCGAACTGCTAGGCCACATCCCTTCTGCACGAGACCACAAGCATCCCCAAACATGTTTTGCCCTTGTTGGGACTCATCAGTGAAGAGTAGCTTGGGTCTCTAGGCCCAGCAGGCACGGGACCCACGTCTGGGCATACCCGTCCCACTCGGGGTGACAAAGCAAAAACAAAGAGGTGATGGCTGGAAGGTTTAGAATGAATCTTAACCACTGGCAATGCTCTGGGCAACGCTCCAGACCACCGTTCTTTGCCTGCCAAGCCATTACAGAAGGGGGAAGACCACATGACAATCAGGCTTGGCCCCACCCCAAAAGGGGCAGTCCAGCCCAAATTGCCAGGCCACATCCCTTCAGCACGAGACCACAAGCATACCCAAACATGTTTCGCCCTTGTTGGGGCTCATCAGTGAGAAGTAGCTTGGGTCTCTAGGCCCAGCAGGCACGGGACCCACGTCTGGGCATACCCGTCCCAATCGGGGTGACAAAGCAAAAACAAACAGGTGATGGCTGGAAGGTTTAGGATGAATCTTAACCACTGGCAATGCTCTGGGCAACCCTCCAGACCACTGTTCTTCGCCTGCCAAGACATTACAGAAGGGGAAAGACCATATGCAAACCAGGCTTGGCCCCATCCCAAAAGGGGCAGTCCAGCCCGAACTGCTAGGCCACATCCCTTCTGAACAAGACCACAAGCATCCCCAAACATGTTTCGCCCTTGTTGGGGCTCATCAGTGAGGAGTAGCTTGGGTCTCTAGGCCCAGCAGGCACGTGACCCACGTCTGGGCATACCCATCCCACTCAGGATGACAAAGCAAAAACAAAGAGGTGATGGCTGGAAGGTTTAGAATGAATCTTAACCACTGGCAATGCTCTGAGCAACCCTCCAGACCACCGTTCTTCGCCTGCCAAGCCATTACAGAAGGGGAAAGACCATATGCAAATCAGGCTTGGTCCCACCCCAAAAGGGGCAGTCCAGCCCGAACTGCTAGGCCACATCCCTTCTGCATGAGACCACAAGCATCCCCAAACATGTTTCACCCATGTTGGGGCTCATCAGTGAGGAGTAGCTTGGGTCTCTAGGCCCAGCAGGCACGGGACCCAGGTCTGGGCATACCCGTCCCACTCGGGGAGACAAAGCAAAAACAAAGAGGTGATGGCTGGAAAATTTAGAATGAATCTTAACCACTGGCAATGCTCTGGGCAACCCTCCAGACCACCGTTCTTCTCCTGCCAAGCCAGTACAGAAGGGGAAAGACCATATGACAATCAGGCTTGGCCCCACCCCAAAAGGGGCAGTCCAACCCGAACTGCCAGGCCACATCCCTTCTGCACGAGACCACAAGCATCCCCAAACATGTTTCGCCCTTGTTGGGGCTCATCAGTGAGGAGTAGCTTGGGTCTCTAGGCCCAGCAGGCACGTGACCCACGTCTGGGCATACCCGTCCCACTCGGGGTGACAAAGCAAAAAGAAAGAGGTGATGGCTGGAAGGTTTAGAATGAATCTTAACCACTGGCAATGCACTGGGCAACCCTCCGGACCACCGTTCTTCGCCTGCCAAGCCATTACAGAAGGGGAAAGACCATATGCAAATCAGGCTTGGTCCCATCCCAAAATGGGAAGTCCAGCCCGAACTGCTAGGCCACATCCCTTCTGCACAAGACCACAAGCATCCCCAAACATGTTTCGCCCTTGTTGGGGCTCAGTGAGGAGTAGCTTGGGTCTCTAGGCCCAGCAGGCACGGGACCCACGTCTGGGCATACCCGTCCCACTCGAGGAGACAAAGCAAAAACAAAGAGGTGATGGCTTGGAAGGTTGAGAATGAATCTTAAACACTGGCAATGCTCTGGGCAACCCTCCAGACCACCGTTCTTCCCCTGCCAAGCCATTACAGAAGGGAAAAGACCATATGCAAATCCGGCTTGGCCCCACCCCAAAAGGGGCAGTCCAGCCCGAACTGCTAGGCCACATCCCTTCTGCACGAGACCACAAGCATCCCCAAACATGTTTCGCCCTTGTTGGGGCTCATCAGTGAGGAGTAGCTTGGGTCTCTAGGCCCAGCAGGCACGGGACCCAAGTCTGGGCATGCCCGTCCCACTCGGGGTGACAAAGCAAAAACAAAGAGGTGATGGCTGGAAGGTTTAGAATGAATCTTAACCACTGGCAATGCTCTGGGCAACCCTCCAGACCACCGTTCTTTGCCTGCCAAGCCATTACAGAAGGGGAAAGACCATATGACAATCAGGCTTGGCCCCACCCCAAAAGGGGCAGTCCAGCCCGAATTGCCAGGCCACATCCCTTCAGCACGAGACCACAAGCATCCCCAAACATGTTTCGCCCTTGTTGGGGCTCATCAGTGAGAAGTAGCTTGGGTCTCTAGACCCAGCAGGCATGGGACCCACGTCTGGGCATACCCATCCCACTCGGGGAGACAAAGCAAAAACAAAGAGGTGATGGCTGGAAGGTTGAGAATGAATCTTAACCACTGGCAATGCTCTGGGCAACCCTCCAGACCACCGTTCTTCCCCTGCCAAGCCATTACAGAAGGGGAAAGACCATATGCAAATCAGGCTTGGCCCCACCCCAAAAGGGGCAGTCCAGCCCGAACTGCTGGGCCACATCCCTTCTGCACGAGACCACAAGCATCCCCAAACATGTTTCGCCCTTGTTGGGGCTCATCAGTGAGGAGTAGCTTGGGTGTCTAGGCCCAGCAGGCACGTGACCCACGTCTGGGCATACTCATCCCACTCGGGATGACAAGCAAAAACAAAGAGGTGATGGCTGGAAGGTTTAGAATGAATCTTAACCACTCCCAATGCTCTGAGCAACCCTCCAGACCACTGTTCTTCGCCTGCCAAGCCATTACAGAAGGGGAAAGACCATATGCAAAATAGGCTTGGCCCCACCCCAAAAGGGGCAGTCCAGCCCGAACTGCTAGGCCACATCCCTTCTGCACGAGACCACAATCATCCCCAAACATGTTTCGCCCTTGTTGGGGCTCATCAGTGAGGAGTAGCTTGGGTTTCTAGGCCCAGCAGGCACGGGACCCACGTCTGGGCATACCCGTCCCACTCGGGGTGACAAAGCAAAAACAAAGAGGTGATGGCTGGAAGTTTTAGAATGAATCTTAACCACTGGCAATGCTCTGGGCAACCATCCAGACCACCGTTCTTCACCTGCCAAGCCATTACAGAAGGGGAAAGACCATATGCAAATCAGGCTTGGCCCCACCCCAAAAGGGGCAGTCCAGACCGAACTGCTAGGCCACATCCCTTCTGCACGAGACCACAAGCATCCCCAAACATGTTTCGCCCTTGTTGGGGCTCATCAGTGAGGAGTAGCTTAGGTCTCTAGGCCCAGCAGGCACGGGACCCACGTCTGGGCATACCCGTCCCACTCGGGGTGACAAAGCAAAAACAAAGAGGTGATGGCTGGAAGGTTTAGAATGAATCTTAACCACTGGCAATGCTCTGGGCAACCCTCCAGACCACCGTTCTTCTCCAGCCAAGCCAGTACAGAAGGGGAAAGACCATATGACAATCAGGCTTGGCCCCACGCCAAAAGGGGCAGTCCAACCCGAACTGCCAGGCCACATCCCTTCTGCACGAGACCACAAGCATCCCCAAACATGTTTCGCCCTTGTTGGGCTCATCACTGAGGAATAGCTTGGGCCTCTAGGCCCAGCAGGCACGGGAGCCACGTCTGGGCATACCCGTCCCACTCGGGGTGACAAAGCAAAAACAAAGAGGTGACGGCTGGAAGGTTTAGAATGAATCTTAACCACTGGCAATGCTCTGGGCAACCCTCCAGACGACCGTTCTCCGCCTGCCAAGCCATTACAGAAGGGGAAAAACCATATGCAAAATAGGCTTGGCCCCACCCCCAAAAGGGGCAGTCTAGCCCGAACTGCTAGGCCACATCTCTTCTGCATGAGACCACAAGCATCCCCAAACATGTTTCGCCCTTGTTGGGGCTCATCAGTGAGGAGTAGCTTGGGTCTCTAGGCCCAGCAGGCACGGGACCCACGTCTGGGCATACCCGTCCCACTCGGGGTGACAAAGCAAAAACAAAGAGGTGATGGCTGGAAGGTTTAGAATGAATCTTAACCACTGGCAATGCACTGGGCAACCCTCCAGACCACCGTTCTTCGCCTGCCAAGCCATTACAGAAGGGGAAAGACCATATGCAAATCAGGCTTGGTCCCACCCCAAAAGGGGCAGTCCAGCCCGAACTGCTAGGCCACATCCCTTCTACACGAGACCACAAGCATCCCAAACATGTTTCGCCCTTGTTGGGGCTCACCAGTGAGGAGTAGCTTGGGTCTCTAGGCCCAGCAGGCACGGGACCCACGTCTGGGTATACCCGTCCCACTTGGGGAGACAAAGCAAAAACAAAGAGGTGATGGCTAGAAGGTTGAGAATGAATCTTGGCCACTGGCAATGCTCTGGGCAACCCTCCAGACCACCGTTCTTCCCCTCCCAATCCATTACAGAAGGGGAAAGACCATATGCAAATCAGGCTTGGCGCCACCCCAAAAGGGACAGTCCAGCCCGAACTGCTAGGCCACATCCCTTCTGCACTAGACCACAAGCATCCCCAAACATGTTTCGCCCTTGTTGGGGCTCATCCGTGAGGAGTAGCTTGGGACTCTAGGCCCAGCAGGCACGGGACCCACGTCTGGGCCTAACCGTCCCACTCGGGGTGACAAAGCAAAAAGAAAGAGGTGATGGCTGGAAGGTTTAGAATGAATCTTAACCACTGGAAATGCTCTGGGCAACCCTCCAGACCACCGTTCTTCGCCTGCCAAGACATTACAGAAGGGGAAAGACCATATGCAAACCAGGCTTGCCCCATCCCAAAAGGGGCAGTCCAGCCCGAACTGCTAGGCCACATCCCTTCTGCACGAGACCACAAGCATCCCCAAACATGTTTCGCCCTTGTTGGGGCTCATCAGTGAGGAGTAGCTTGGGTCTCTAGGCCCAGCAGGCACGTGACCCACGTCTGGGCATACCCATCCCACTCGGGATGACAAAGCAAAAACAAAGAGGTGATGGCTGGAAGGTTTAGAATGAATCTTAACCACTGGCAATGCTCTGAGCAACCCTCCAGACCACCGTTCTTCGCCTGCCAAGCCATTACAGAAGGGGAAAGACCATATGCAAATCAGGCTTGGTCCCACCCCAAAAGGGGCAGTCCAGCCCAAACTGCTAGGCCACATCCCTTCTGCACGAGACCACAAGCATCCCCAAACATGTTTCGCCCTTGTTGGGGCTCATCAGTGAGGAGTAGCTTGGGTCTCTAGGCCCAGCAGGCACGGGACCCACGTCTGGGCATACCCGTCCCACTCGGGGAGACAAAGCAAAAACAAAGAGGTGATGGCTGGAAAATTTAGAATGAATCTTAACCACTGGCAATGCTCTGGGCAACCTTCCAGACCACCGTTCTTCGCCTGCCAATCCATTACAGAAGGGGAAAGACCATATGCAAATCAGGCTTGGCCCCACCCCAAAAGGGGCAGTCCAGCCCAAATTGCCAGGCCACATCCCTTCAGCACGAGACCACAAGCATCCCCAAACATGTTTCGCCCTTGTTGGGGCTCATCAGTGAGAAGTAGCTTGGGTCTCTAGGCCCAGCAGGCACGGGACCCACGTCTGGGCATACCCGTCCCAATCGGGGTGACAAAGCAAAAACAAAGAGGTGATGGCTGGAAGGTTTAGAATGAATCTTAACCACTGGCAATGCTGTGGGCAACCCTCCAGACCACCGTTCTTCGCCTGCCAAGACATTACAGAAGGGGAAAGACCATATGCAAATCAGGCTTGGCCCCATCCCAAAAGGGGCTAGGCCACATCCCTTCTGCACGAGACCACAAGCATCCCCAAACATGTTTCGCCCTTGTTGGGGCTCATCAGTGAGAAGTAGCTTGGGTCTCTAGGCCCAGCAGGCACGGGACCCACGTCTGGGCATACCTGTCCCAATCGGGGTGACAAAGCAAAAACAAAGAGGTGATGGCTGGAAGGTTTAGAATGAATCTTAACCACTGGCAATGCTGTGGGCAACCCTCCAAACCACCGTTCTTCTCCTGCCAAGACATTACAGAAGGGGAAAGACCATATGCAAATCAGGCTTGGCCCCATCCCAAAAGGGGCAGTCCAGCCCGAACTGCTAGGCCACATCCCTTCTGCACGAGACCACAAGCATCCCCAAACATGTTTCGCCCTTGTTGGGGCTCATCAGTGAGGAGTAGCTTGGGTCTCTAGGCCCAGCAGGCACGTGACCCACGTCTGGGGATACCCATCCAACTCGGGATGACAAAGCAAAAACAAAGAGGTGATGGCTGGAAGGTTTAGAATGAATCTTAACCACTCGCAATGCTCTGAGCAACCCTCCAGACCAACGTTCTTCGCCTGCCAAGCCATTACAGAAGGGGAAAGACCATATGCAAATCAGGCTTGGTCGCACCCCAAAAAGGGCAGTCCAGCCCGAACTGCTAGGCCACATCCCTTCTGCACGAGACCACAAGCATCCCCAAACATGTTTTGTCCTTGTTGGGGCTCATCAGTGAGGAATAGCATGGGTCTCTAGGCCCAGCAGGCATGGGACCCACGTCTGGGCATACCCGTCCCACTCGGGGTGACAAAGCAAAAACAAAGAGGTGATGGCTGGAAGGTTTAGAATGAATCTTAACCACTGGCAATGCTCTGGGCAACCATCCAGACCACCGTTCTTCACCTGCCCAGCCATTACAGAAGGGGAAAGACCATATGCAAATCAGGCTTGGCCACACCCCAAAAGGGGCAGTCCAGACCGAACTGCTAGGCCACATCCCTTCTGCACGAGACCACAAGCATCCCCAAACATGTTTTGTCCTTGTTGGGGCTCATCAGTGAGGAGTAGCTTGGGTCTCTAGGCCCAGCAGGCACGGGACCCACGTCTGGGCATACCCGTCCCACTCGGGGAGACAAAGCAAAAACAAAGAGGTGATGGCTGGCAGGTTGAGAATGAATCTTAACCACTGGCAATGCTCTGGGCAACCCTCCAGACCACCGTTCTTCCCCTGCCAAGCCATTACAGAAGGGGAAAGACCATATGCAAATCAGGCTTGGCCCCACCCCAAAAGGGGCAGTCCAGCCCGAACTGCTGGGCCACATCCCTTCTGCACGAGACCACAAGCATCCCCAAACATGTTTCGCCCTTGTTGGGGCTCATCAGTGAGGAGTAGCTTGGGTCTCTAGGTTCAGCAGGCACGGGACCCACGTCTGGGCATACCCGTCCCACTCGGGGTGACAAAGCAAAAACAAAGAGGTGATGGATGGAAGGTTTCGAATGAATCTTAACCACTGGCAATGCTCTGGGCAACCCTCCAGACCACCGTTCTTCGCCTGCCAAGCCATTACAGAAGGGGAAAGACGATATGACAATCAGGCTTGGCCCCACCCCAAAAGGGGCAGTCCAGCCCGAACTGCCAGGCCACATCCCTTCAGCACGAGACCACGAGCATCCCCAAACATGTTTCGCCCTTGTTGGGGCTCATCAGTGAGATGTAGCTTGGGTCTCTAGGCCCAGCAGGCACGAGACCCACGTCTGGGCATACCCGTCCCAATCGGGGTGACAAAGCAAAAACAAAGAGGTGATGGCTGGAAGGTTTAGAATGAATCTTAACCACTGGCAATGCTCTGGGCAACCCTCCAGACCACCGTTCTTCGCCTGCCAAGACATTACAGAAGGGGAAAGACCATATGCAAATCAGGCTTGGCCCCATCCCAAAAGGGGTAGTCCAGCCCGACTTGCTAGACCACATCCCTTCTGCACGAGACCACAAGCATCCCCAAACATGTTTCGCCCTTGTTGGGGCTCATCCGTGAGGAGTAGCTTGGGTCTCTAGGCCCAGCAGGCACGTGACCCACGTCTGGGCATACCCATCCCACTCGGGATGACAAAGCAAAAACAAAGAGGTGATGGCTGGAAGGTTTAGAATGAATCTTAAACCCTGGCAATGTTCTGAGCAACCCTCAGGACCACCGTTCTTCGCCTGCCAAGCCATTACAGAAGGGGAAAGACCATATGGAAAATAGGCTTGGCCCCACCCCAAAAGGGCAGTCCAGCCCGAACTGCTAGGCCACATCCCTTCTGCACGATACCACAAGCATCCCCAAACATGTTTCGCCCTTGTTGGGGCTCATCAGTGAGGAGTAGCTTGGGTCTCTAGGCCCAGCAGGCACGGGACCCACGTCTGGGCATACCCGTCCCACTCGGGGTGACAAAGCAAAAACAAAGAGGTGATGGCTGGAGGTTTAGAATGAATCTTAACCACTGGCAATGCTCTGGGCAATCCTCCAGACCACCGTTCTTCGCCTGCCAAGCCATTACAGAAGGGGAAAGACCATATGCAAAATAAGCTTGGCCCCACCCCAAAAGGGGCTGTCCAGCCCAAACTGCTAGGCCACATCCCTTCTGCATGAAACCACAAGCATCCCCAAACATGTTTTGCCCTTGTTGGGGCTCATCAGTGAGGAGTAGCTTGGGTCTCTAGGCCCAGCAGGCACGGGACACACATCTGGGCATACCCGTCCCACTCGGGGTGACAAAGCAAAAACAAAGAGGTGATGGCTGGAAGGTTTAGAATGAATCCTAACCACTGGCAATGCTCTGGGCAACCCTCCAGACCACCGTTCTTCGCCTGTCAAGCCAATACAGAAGGGGAAAGACCATATGCAAATCAGGCTTGGCCCCACCCCAAAAGGGGCAGTCCAGCCCGAACTGCTAGGCCACATCCCTTCTGCACGAGACCACAAGCATCCCCAAACATGTTTCGCCCTTGTTGGGGCTCATCAGTGAGGAGTAGCTTGGGTCTCTAGGCCCAGCAGGCATGGGACCCACGTCTGGGCATACCCGTTCCACTTGGGGTGACAAAGCAAAAACAAAGAGGTGATGGCTGGAAGGTTGAGAATGAATCTTAACCACTGGCAATGCTCTGGGCAACCCTCCAGACTACCGTTCTTCGCCTGCCAAGCCATTACAGAAGGGGAAAGACCATATGGAAATCAGGCTTGGTGCCACCCCAAAAGGGGCAGTCCAGCACAAACTGCTAGGCCATATCCTTTCTGCACGAGAAGAAAAGCATCCCCAAACATGTTTCGCCCTTGTTGGGGCTCATCAGTGAGGAGTAGCTTGGGTCTCTCGGCCCAGCAGCACGGGACCCACGTCTGGGCATACCCGTCCCACTCGGGGTGAAAAAGCAAAAACAAAGAGGTGATGGCTGGAAGGTTTAGAATGAATCCTAACCACTGACAATGCTCTGGGCAACCCTCCAGACCACTGTTCTTCGTCTGCCAAGCCATTACAGAAGGAGAAAGACCATATGCAAATCAGGCTTGGCCCCACCCCAAAAGGGACAGTCCAGCCCAAACTGCTAGGCCACATCCCTTCTGCACGAGACCACAAGCATCCCCAAACATGTTTCGCCCTTGTTGGGGCTCATCAGTGAGGAGTAGCTTGGGTCTCTCGGCCCAGCAGGCACGGGACCCACGTCTGGGCATACTCGTCCCACTCGGGGTGACAAAGCAAAAACAAAGAGGTGATGGCTGGAAGGTTTAGAATGAATCTTAAGCAGTGGCAATGCTCTGGGCATCCCTCCAGACCACCGTTCTTCGCCTGCCAAGCCATTACAGAAGGGGAAAGACCATATGCAAATCAGGCTTGGCCCCACCCCAAAAGGGGCAGTCCAGGACGAACTGCTAAGCCACATCCCTTCTGCACGAGACCACAAGCATCCCCAAACATGTTTCGCCCTTGTTGGGGTTCATCAGTGAGGAGTAGCTTGGGTCTCTAGGCCCAGCAGGCACACGACCCACGTCTGAGCATCCCGTCCCACTCGGGGTGACAAAGCAAAAACAAAGAGGTGATGGCTGGAAGGTTTAGAATCAATCTTAACCACTGCCAATGCTCTGGGCAATCCTACAGACCACAGTTCTTCGCCTGCCAAGCCATTACAGAAGGCGAAAGACCATATGACAATCAGGCTTGGCCCCACCCCAAAAGGGGCAGTCCAGCCCGAACTGCTAGGCCACATCCCTTCTGCACGAGACCACAAGCATCGCCAAACATGTTTCGCCATTGTTGGGGCTCATCAGTGAGGAGTAGCTTGGGTCTCTAGGCCCAGCAGGCACGGGATCCACGTCTGGGCATACCCGTCCCAATCGGGGTGACAAAGCAAAAACAAAGAGGTGTTGGCTGGAAGGTTTAGAATGAATCTTAACCATTGGCAATGCTCTGGGCAACCCTCCAGACCACCGTTCTTCGCCTGCCAAGACATTACAGAAGGGGAAAGACCATATGACAATCAGGCTTGGCCCCACCCCAAAAGGGGCATTCCAGCCCGAACTGCTAGGCCACATCCCTTCTGCACGAGACCACAAGCATCACCAAACATGTTTCGCCATTGTTGGGGCTCATCAGTGAGGAGTAGCTTGGGTCTCTAGGCCCAGCAGGCATGGGACCCACGTCTGGGCATACCCGTTCCACTCGGGGTGACAAAGCAAAAACAAAGAGGTGATGGCTGGAAGGTTGAGAATGAATCTTAACCACTGGCAATGCTCTGGGCAACCCTCCAGACTACCGTTCTTCGCCTGCCAAGCCATTACAGAAGGGGAAAGACCATATGCAAATCAGGCTTGGTGCCACCCCAAAAGGGGCAGTCCAGCACAAACTGCTAGGCCATATCCTTTCTGCACGAGAAGAAAAGCATCCCCAAACATGTTTCGCCCTTGTTGGGGCTCATCAGTGAGGAGTAGCTTGGGTCTCTAGGCCCAGCAGGCATGGGACCCACGTCTGGGCATACCCGTCCCACTCGGGGTGACAAAGCAAAAACAAAGAGGTGATGGTTGGAAGGTTTAGAATGAATCTTAATCACTGGCAATGCTCTGGGCAACCCTCCAGACCACTGTTCTACGCCTGCCAAGCCATTACAGAAAGGGAAAGACCATATGCAAATCATTCTTGGCCCCACCACAAAAGGGACAGTCCCGCCCAAACTGCTAGGCCACATCCCTTCTGCACGAGACCACAAGCATCCCCAAACATGTTTTGCCCTTGTTGGGGCTCATCATTGAGGAGTAGCATGGGTCTCTAGGCCCAGGAGGCACGTGACCCACGTCTGGGCATACCCATCCCACTCGGGGTGACAAAGCAAAAACAAAGAGGTGATGGCTGGAAGGTTTAGAATGAATCTTAACCACTGGCAATGCTCTGGGCAACCCTCCAGACCACCGTTCTTCGCCTGCCAAGCCATTACAGAAGAGGAAAGACCATATGTAAAATAGGCTTGGCCCCACCCCAAAAGGGGCATTCCAGCCCGAACTGCTAGGCCACATCCCTTCTGCACGAGACGAAAAGCATCCCCAAACATGTTTCGCCCTTGTTGGGGCTCATCAGTGAGGAGTAGCTTGGGTCTCTCGGCCCAGCAGCACGGGACCCACGTCTGGGCATACCCGTCCCACTCGGGGTGAAAAAGCAAAAACAAAGAGGTGATGGCTGGAAGGTTTAGAATGAATCTTAACCACTGACAATGCTCTGGGCAACCCTCCAGACCACTGTTCTTCGTCTGCCAAGCCATTACAGAAGGAGAAAGACCATATGCAAATCAGGCTTGGCCCCACCCCAAAGGGGGCAGTCCAGCCCAAACTGCTAGGCCACATCCCTTCTGCACGAGACCACAAGCATCCCCAAATATGTTTCGCCCTTGTTGGGGCTCATCAGTGAGGAGTAGCTTGGGTCTCTAGGCCCAGCAGGCACGGGACCCACGTCTGGGCATACTCGTCCCATTCGGGGTGACAAAGCAAAAACAAAGAGGTGATGGCTGGAAGGTTTAGAATGAATCTTAAGCAGTGGCAATGCTCTGGGCAACCCTCCAGACCACCGTTCCTCGCCTGCCAAGCCATTACAGAAGGGGAAAGACCATATGCAAATCAGGCTTGGCCCCACCCCAAAAGGGGCAGTCCAGGACGAACTGCTAGGCCACATCCCTTCTGCACGAGACCACAAGCATCCCCAAACATGTTTCGCCCTTGTTGGGGTTCATCAGTGAGGAGTAGCTTGGGTCTCTAGGCCCAGCAGGCACACGACCCACGTCTCAGCATACCCGTCCCACTCGGGGTGACAAAGCAAAAACAAAGAGGTGATGGCTGGAAGGTTTAGAATCAATCTTAACCACTGGCAATGCTCTGGGCAATCCTCCAGACCACAGTTCTTCGCCTGCCAAGCCATTACAGAAGGGGAAAGACCATATGACAATCAGGCTTGGCCCCACCCCAAAAGGGGCAGTCCAGCCCGAACTGCTAGGCCACATCCCTTCTGCACGAGACCACAAGCATCGCCAAACATGTTTCGCCATTGTTGGGGCTCATCAGTGAGGAGTAGCTTGGGTCTCTATGCCCAGCAGGCACGGGACCCACGTCTGGGCATACCCGTCCCACTCGGGGTGACAAAGCAAAAACAAAGAGGTGATGGCTGGAAGGTTTAGAATGAATCTTAACCACTGGCAATGCTCTGGGCAACCCTCCAGACCACCTTTCTTTGCCTGCCAAGCCATTACAGAAGGGGAAAGAACATATGACAATCAGGCTTGGCCCCACCCCAAAAGGGGCAGTCCAAGCCGAATTGCCAGGCCACATCCCTTCAGCACGAGACCACAAGCATCCCCAAACATGTTTCGCCCTTGTTGGGGCTCATCAGTGAGAAGTAGCTTGGGTCTCTAGGCCCAGCAGGCACGGGACCCACGTCTGGGCATACCCGTCCCAATCGGGGTGACAAAGCAAAAACAAAGAGGTGTTGGCTGGAAGGTTTAGAATGAATCTTAGCCATTGGCAATGCTCTGGGCAACCCTCCAGACCACCGTTCTTCGCCTGCCAAGACATTACAGAAGGGGAAAGACCATATGCAAATCAGGCTTGGCCCCATCCCAAAATGGGCAGTCCAGCCCGAACTGCTAGACCACATCCCTTCTGCACGAGACCACAAGCATCCCCAAACATTTTTCGCCCTTGTTGGGGCTCATCAGTGAGGAGTAGCTTGGGTCTCTAGGCCCAGCAGGCACGAGACCCACGTCTGGGCATACCCGTCCCAATCGGGGTGACAAAGCAAAAACAAAGAGGTGATGGCTGGAAGGTTTAGAATGAATCTTAACCACTGGCTGGCAATGCTCTGGGCAACCCTCCAAACCACCGTTCTTCTCCTGCCAAGCCATTACAGAAGGAGAAAGACCATATGCAAATCAGGCTTGTCCCCACCCCAAAAGGGGCAGTCCAGCCCAAACTGCTAGGCCACATCCCTTCTGCACGAAACTACAAGAATCCCCAAACATTTTGTGCCCTTGTTGGGGCTCATCAGTGAGGAGTAGCTTGGGTCTCTAGGCCCAGCAGGCACGGGACCCACGTCTGGGCATACCCGTCCCACTCGGGGAGACAAAGCAAAAACAAAGAGGTGATGGTTGGAAGGTTTAGAATTAATCTTAACCACTGGCAATGCTCTGGGTAACCCTCCAGACCACCGTTCTTCGCCTGCCAAGCCATTACAGAAGGGGAAAGACCATATGCAAATCAGGCTTGGCCCCACCCCAAAAGGGGCAGTCCAGCCCGAACTGCTAGGCCACATTCCTTCTGCACGATACCACAATGATCCCCAAACATGTTTCGCCCTTGTTGGGACTCATCAGTGAGGAGTAGCTTGGGTCTCTAGGCCCAGCAGGCACACGACCCACGTCTGGGCATACGCGTCCCACTCGGGGTGACAAAGCAAAAACAAAGTGGTGATGGCTGGAAGGTTTAGAATGAATCTTAACCACTGGCAATGCTCTGGGCAACCCTCCAGACCACCTTTCTTTGCCTGCCAAGCCATTACAGAAGGGGAAAGAACATATGACAATCAGGCTTGGCCCCACCCCAAAAGGGGCAGTCCAAGCCGAATTGCCAGGCCACATCCCTTCAGCACGAGACCACAAGCATCCCCAAACATGTTTCACCCTTGTTGGGGCTCATCAGTGAGAAGCAGCTTGGGTCTCTAGGCCCAGCAGCACGGGACCCACGTCTGGGCATACCCGTCCCAATCGGGGTGACAAAGCAAAAACAAAGAGGTGTTGGCTGGAAGGTTTAGAATGAATCTTAACCACTGGCAATGCTCTGGGCAACCCTCCAGACCACCGTTCTTTGCCTGCCAAGCCATTACAGAAGGGGAAAGACCATATGCAAAATAGGCTTGGCCACACCCCAAAAGGGGCAGTGCAGCCCGAACTGCTAGGCCACATCCCTTCTGCACGAGACCACAAGCATCCCCAAACATGTTTCGCCCTTGTTGGGGCTCATCAGTGAGGAGTAGCTTAGGTCTCTAGGACCAGCAGGCACGGGACCCACGTATGGGCATACCCGTCCCACTCGGGGTGACAAAGCAAAAACAAAGTGGTGATGGCTGGAAGGTTTAGAATGAATCTTAACCACTGGCAATGCTCTGGGCAACCCTCCAGACCACCGTTCTTCTCCTGCCAAGCCATTACAGAAGGAGAAAGACCATATGCAAATCAGGCTTGGCCCCACCCCAAAAGGGGCAGTCCAGCCCAAACTGCTAGGCCACATCCCTTCTGCACGAGACCACAAGCATCCCCAAACATGTTTTGCCCTTGTTGGGGCTCATCAGTGAGGAGTAGCTTGGGTCTCAAGGCTCAGCAGGCACGGGACCCACGTCTGGGCATATCCGTCCCACTCGGGGAGACAAAGCAAAAACAAAGAGGTGATGGCTGGAAAATTTAGAATGAATCTTAACCACTGGCAATGCTCTGGGCAACCCTCCAGACCACCGTTCTTCGCCTGCCAAGCCATTACAGAATGGGAAAGACCATATACAAAATAGGCTTGGCCCCACCCCAAAAGGGGCAGTCCAGCCCGAACTGCTAGGCCACATCCCTTCTGCACGAGACCACAAGCATCCCCAAACATGTTTCGCCCTTGTTGGGGCTCATCAGTGAGGAGTAGCTTAGGTCTCTAGGCCCAGCAGGCACGGGACCCACGTCTGGGCATACCCGTCCCACTCGGGGTGACAAAGCAACAACAAAGTGGTGATGGCTGGAAGGTTTAGAATGAATCTTAACCACTGGCAATGCTGTGGGCGACCCTCCAGACCACCGTTCTTCTCCTGCCAAGCCATTACAGAAGGAGAAAGACCAAATGCAAATCAGGCTTGGCCCCACCCCAAAAGGGGCAGTCCAGCCCAAACTGCTAGGCCACATCCCTTCTGCATGAAACTACAAGAATCCCCAAACATGTTTCCCCCTTGTTGGGGCTCATCCGTGAGGAGTAGCTTGGGTCTCTAGGCCCAGCAGGCACGGGACCCACGTCTGGGCATACCCGTCCCGCTCGGGGTGACAAAGCAAAAACAAAGAGGTGATGGCTGGAAGGTTTAGAATGAATCTTAACCACTGGCAATGCTCTGGGCAACCCTCCAGACCACCGTTCTTCGCCTGCCAAGCCATTACAGAAGGGGAAAGACCATATGCAAATCAGGCTTGGCCCCACTCCAAAAGGGGCAGTCCATCCCGAACTACTAGGCCACATCCCTTCTGCACGAGACCACAAGCATCCCCAAACATGTTTTGCCCTTGTTGGGGCTCATCAGTGAGGAGTAGCTTGGGTCTCTAAGCCCAGCAGGCACGGGACCCACGTCTGGGCATACCCGTCCCACTCGGGGTGACAAAGCAAAACAAAGAGGTGATGGCTGGAAGGTTTAGAATGAATCTTAACCACTGTCAATGCTCTCGGCAACCCTCCAGACCACCGTTTTTCGCCTGCCAAGCCATTACAGAAGGGGATAGACCATATGCAAATCAGGCTTGGCCCCACCCCAAAAGTGGCAGTCCAGCCCAAACTGCTAGGCCACATCCCTTCTGCACGAGACCACAAGCATCCCCAAACATGTTTTGCCCTTGTTAGGGCTCATCAGTGAGGAGTAGCTTGGGTCTCTTGGCCCAGCAGGCACGGGACCCATGTCTGGGCATACCCGTCCCACTCGGGGTGACAAAGCAAAAACAAAGAGGTGATGGCTGGAAGGTTTAGAATGAATCTTAACTACTGGCAATGCTCTGGGCAACCCTCCAGACCACTGTTCTTCGCCTGCCAAGCCATTACAGAAGGGGAAAGACCATATGTAAAATAGGCTTGGCCCCACCCCCAAAGGGGCAGTCCAGCCCGAACTGCTAGGCCACATCCCTTCTGCACGAGACGAAAAGCATCCCCAAACATGTTTCGCCCTTGTTGGGGCTCATCAGTGAGGAGTAGCTTGGGTCTCTAGGCCCAGCAGGCACGGGACCCACGTCTTGGCATACCCGTCCCACTTGGGGTGACAAAGCAAAAACAAAGAGGAGATGGTTGGAAGGTTTAGAATTAATCTTATCCACTGGCAATACTCTGGGCAACCCTCCAGACCACTGTTCTTCGCCTGCCAAGCCATTACAGAAAGGGAAAGACCATATGCAAATCAGGCTTGGCCCCACCACAAAAGGGACAGTCCAGCCGAAACTGCTAGGCCACATCCGTTCTGCACGAGACCACAAGCATCCCCAAACATGTTTTGCCCTTGTTGGGGCTCATCAGTGAGGAGTAGCTTGGGTCTCTAGGCCCAGCAGGCACGGGACCCACGTCTGGGCATACCCGTCCCACTCGGGGTGACAAAGCAAAAACAAAGAGGTAATGGTTTGAAGGTTTAGAATGAATCTTAACCACTGGCAATACTCTGGGCAACCCTCCAGACCAACGTTCTTCTCCTACCAAGCCATTACAGAAAGGGAAAGACCATATGCAAATCAGGCTTTGCCCCACCACAAAAGGGACAGTCCAGCCCGAACTGCTAGGCCACATCCCTTCTGCACGAGACCACAAGCATCCCCAAACATGTTTCGCCCTTGTTGGGGCTCATCAGTGAGAAGTAGCTTGGGTGTCTAGGCCCAGCAGGCACGGGACCCACGTCTGGGCATACCCGTCCCAATCGGGGTGACAAAGCAAAAACAAAGAGATGATGGCTGGAAGGTTTAGAATGAATCTTAACCACTGGCAATGCTCTGGGCAACCCTCCAGACCACCGTTCTTCGCCTGCCAAGACATTACAGAAGAGGAAAGACCATATGCAAATCAGGCTTGGCCCCATCCCAAAAGGGACAGCCCAGCCCGACCTGCTAGACCACATCCCTTCTGCACGAGACCACAAGCATCCCCAAACATGTTTCGCCCTTTTTGGGGCTCATCCGTGGGGAGTAGCGTGGGTCTCTAGGCCCAGCAGGCACGTGACCCACGTCTGGGCATACCCATCCCACTCGGGATGACAAAGCAAAAACAAAGAGGTAATCGCTGGAAGGTTTAGAATGAATCTTAACCACTGGCAATGCTCTGAGCAACCCTCCAGACCACCGTTCTTCGCCTGCCAAGCCATTACAGAAGGGGAAAGACCATATGCAAATCAGGCTTGGCCCCATCCCAAAAGGGGCAGTCCAGCCCGAACTGCTAGACCACATCCCTTCTGCACGAGACCACAAGCATCCCCAAACATGTTTCGACCTTGTTGGGGCTCATCCGTGAGGAGTAGCTTGGGTCTCTAGGCCCAGCAGGCACGTGACCCACGTCTGGGCATACCCGTCCCACTCGGGATGACAAAGCAAAAGCAAAGAGGTGATGGCTGGAAGGTTGAGAATGAATCTTAACCACTGGCAATGCTCTGGGCAACCCTCCAGACCACCTTTCTTCCCCTGCCAAGCCATTACAGAAGGGGAAAGACCATATGCAAATCAGGCTTCGCCCCACCCCAAAAGGGGCAGTCCAGCCCGAACTGCTAGGCCACATCCCTTCTGCACGAGACCACAAGAATCCCCAAACATGTTTCGCCCTTGTTGGGGCTCATCAGTGAGGAGTAGCTTGGGTCTCTAGGCCCAGCAGGCCCAGGACCCACGTCTGGGCATACCCGTCCCACTCGGGGTGACAAAGCAAAAACAAAGAGGTGATGGCTGGAAGGTTTAGAATGAATCTTAACCACTGGCAATGTTCTGGGTAACCCTCCAGACCACCGTTCTTCGCCTGCCAAGCCATTACAGAAGGGGAAAGACCATATGCAAATCAGGCTTGGCCTCACCCCAAAAGGGGCAGTCCAGCCCGAACTGCTAGGCCACATCCCTTCTGCACGAGACCACAAGCATCCCCAAACATGTTTCGCCCTTGTTGGGGCTCATCAGTGAGGAGTAGCTTGGGTCTCTAGGCCCAGCAGGCACGGGACCCACGTCTGGGCATACCCGTCCGACTCGGGGTGACAAAGCAAAAACAAAGAGGTGATGGCTGGAAGGTTTAGAATGAATCTTAACCACTGGCAATGCTCTGGGCAACCCTCCAGACCACCGTTCTTCGCCTGCCAAGACATTACAGAAGAGGAAAGACCATATGCAAATCAGGCTTGGCCCCATCCCAAAAGGGGCAGCCCAGCCCGACCTGCTAGACCACATCCCTTCTGCACGAGACCACAAGCATCCCCAAACATGTTTCGCCCTTTTTGGGGCTCATCCGTGAGGAGTAGCGTGGGTCTCTAGGCCCAGCAGGCACGTGACCCTCGTCTGGGCATACCCATCCCACTCGGGATGACAAAGCAAAAACAAAGAGGTAATCGCTGGAAGGTTTAGAATGAATCTTAACCACTGGCAATGCTCTGAGCAACCCTCCAGACCACCGTTCTTCCCCTGCCAAGCCATTACAGAAGGGGAAAGACCATATGCAAATCAGGCTTCGCCCCACCCCAAAAGGGGCAGTCCAGCCCGAACTGCTAGGCCCCATCCCTTCTGCACGAGACCACAAGAATCCCCAAACATGTTTCGCCCTTGTTGGGGCTCATCAGTGAGGAGTAGCTTGGGTCTCTAGGCCCAGCAGGCACAGGACCCACGTCTGGGCATACCCGTCCCACTCGGGGTGACAAAGCAAAAACAAAGAGGTGATGGCTGGAAGGTTTAGAATGAATCTTAACCACTGGCAATGTTCTGGGTAACCCTCCAGACCACCGTTCTTCGCCTGCCAAGCCATTACAGAAGGGGAAAGACCATATGCAAATCAGGCTTGGCCCCACCCCAAAAGGGGCAGTCCAGCCCGAACTGCTAGGCCACATCCCTTCTGCACGAGACCACAAGCATCCCCAAACATGTTTCGCCCTTGTTGGGGCTCATCAGTGAGGAGTAGCTTGGGTCTCTAGGCCCAGCAGGCACGGGACCCACGTCTGGGCATACCCGTCCCACTCGGGGTGACAAAGCAAAAACAAAGAGGTGATGGCTGGAAGGTTTAGAATGAATCTTAACCACTGGCAATGCTCTGGGCAACCCTCCAGACCACCATTCTTCGCCTGCCAAGCCATTACAGAAGGGGAAAGACCATATGACAATCAGGCTTGGCCCCACCCCAAAAGGGGCAGTCCAGCCCGAATTGCCAGGCCACATCCCTTCAGCACGAGACCACAAGCATCCCCAAACATGTTTCGCCCTTGTTGGGGCTCATCAGTGAGAAGTAGCTTGGGTGTCTAGGCCCAGCAGGCACGGGACCCACGTCTGGGCATACCCGTCCCAATCGGGGTGACAAAGCAAAAACAAAGAGGTGATGGCTGGAAGGTTTAGAATGAATCTTAACCACTGGCAATGCTCTGGGCAACCCTCCAGACCACCGTTCTTCGCCTGCCAAGACATTACAGAAGAGGAAAGACCATATGCAAATCAGGCTTGGCCCCATCCCAAAAGGGGCAGCCCAGCCCGTCCTGCTAGACCACATCCCTTCTGCACGAGACCACAAGCATCCCCAAACATGTTTCGCCCTTGTTGGGGCTCATCCGTGAGGAGTAGCGTGGGTCTCTAGGCCCAGCAGGCACGTGACCCACGTCTGGGCATACCCATCCCACTCGGGATGACAAAGCAAAAACAAAGAGGTAATCACTGGAAGGTTTAGAATGAATCTTAACCACTGGCAATGCTCTGAGCAACCCTCCAGACCACCGTTCTTCGCCTGCCAAGCCATTACCGAAGGGGAAAGACCATATGGAAAATAGGCTTGGCCCCACCCCAAAAGGGCAGTCCAGCCCGAACTGCTAGGCCACATCCCTTCTGCACGAGATCACAAGCATCCCCAAACATGTTTCGCCCTTGTTGGGGCTCATCAGTGAGGAGTAGCTTGGGTCTCTAGGCCCAGCAGGCACGGGACCCACGTCTGGGCATACCCGTCCCACTCGGGGTGACAAAGCAAAAACAAAGAAGTGATGGCTGGATGGTTTAGAATGAATCTTAACCACTGGCAATGCTCTGGGCAACCCTCCAGACTATTGTTCTTCGCCTGCCAAGCCATTACAGCAGGGGAAAGACCATATGCAAATTATGCTTGGCCCCACCCCAAAAGGGGCCGTCCAGCCCGAACTGCTAGGCCACATCCTTCTGCATGAGACCACAAGCTTCCCCAAACATGTTTCGCCCTTGTTGGGGCTCATCAGTGAGGAGTAGCTTGGGTCTCTAGGCCCAGCAGGCACGGGACCCACGTCTGGGCATACCCGTCCCACTCGGGGTGACAAAGCAAAACAAAGAGGTGATGGCTGGAAGGTTTAGAATGAATCTTAACCACTGGCAATGCTCTGGGCAACCCTCCAGACCACCGTTCTTCGCCTGCCAAGCCATTACAGAAGGGGAAAGACCATATGCAAATCAGGCTTGGCCCCACCCCAAAAGGGGCAGTCCAGCCCTAACTGCTAGGCCGCATCCCTTCTGCTTGAGACCACAAGCATCCCCAAACATGTTTCGCCCTTGTTGGGGCTCATCAGTGAGGAGTAGCTTGGGTCTCTAGGCCCAGCAGGCACGGGACCCATGTCTGGGCATACCCGTCCCACTCGCGGTGACAAAGCAAAAACAAAGAGGTGATGGCTGGAAGGTTTAGAATGAATCTTAACCACTGCCAATGCTCTGGGCAACCCTCCAGACCACCGTTCTTCACCTGCCAAGCCATTACAGAAGGGGAAAGACCATATGCAAACCAGGCTTGGCCCCACCCCAAAAGGGGCAGTCCAGCCTGAACTGCTAGGCCACATCCCTTCTGCACGAGACCACAAGCATCCCCAAACATGTTTCGCCCTTATTGGGGCTCATAAGTGAGGAGTAGCTTGGGTCTCTAGGCCCAGCAGGCACGGGACCCACGTCTGGGCATACCCGTCCCACTCGGGGCGACAAAGCAAAAACAAAGAGGTGATGGCTGGAAGGTTTATAATGAATGTTAACCACTGGCAATGCTCTGGGCAACCCTACAGACCACAGTTCTTCGCCTGCCAAGCCATTAAAGAAGGGGAAAGACCATATGACAATCAGGCTTGGCCCCACCCCAAAAGGGGCAGTCCAGCCCAAACTACTAGGCCACATCCCTTCTGCACGAGACCCCAAGCATCCCCAAACATGTTTCGCCCTTTTTGGGGCTCATCAGTGAGGAGTAGCTTGGGTCTCTAGGCCCAGCAGGCACGGGACCCACGTCTGGGCATACCCGTCCCACTCAGGGTGACAAAGCAAAAACAAAGAGGTGATGGCAGGAAGGTTTAGAATGAATCTTAACCACTGGGAATGCTCTGGGCAACCCTCCAGACCACTGTTCTTCGCCTGCCAAGCCATTACAGAAGGCGAAAGACCTTATGCAAATCAGGCTTGGCCCCACCCCAAAAGGGACCGTCCAGCCCGAACTGCTAGGCCACATCCCTTCTGCACGAGACCACAAGCTTCCCCAAACATGTTTCACCCTTGTTGGGGCTCATCAGTGAGGAGTAGCTTGGGTCTCTAGACCCAGCAGGCATGGGACCCACGTCTGGGCATACCCGTCCCACTCGGGGTGACAAAGCAAAAACAAGGAGGTGATGGCAGGAAGGTTTAGAATGAACCTTAACCACTGGGAATGCTCTGGGCAACACTCCAGACCACTGTTCTTCGCCTGCCAAGCCATTACAGAAGGGGAAAGAACATATGCAAATCAGGCTTGGCCCCACCCCAAAAGGGGCCGTCCAGCCCGAACTGCTAGGCCACATCCCTTCTGCATGAGACCACAAGCTTCCCCAAACATGTTTCGCCCTTGTTGGGGCTCATCAGTGAGGAGTAGTTTGGGTCTCTAGGCCCAGCAGGCACGGGACCCACGTCTGGGCATACCCGTCCCACTCGGGGTGACAAAGCAAAACAAAGAGGTGATGGCTGGAAGGTTTAGAATGAATCTTAACCACTGGCAATGCTCTGGGCAACCCTCCAGACCACCGTTCTTCGCCTGCCAAGCCATTACAGAAGGGGAAAGACCATATGCAAATCAGGCTTGGCCCCACCCCAAAAGGGGCAGTCCAGCCCAAACTGCTAGGCCACATCCCTTCTGCACGAGACCACAAGCACCCCCAAACATGTTTCGCCCTTGTTGGGGCTCATCAGTGAGGAGTAGCTTGGGTCTCTTGGCCCAGCAGGCAATGGACCCATGTCTGGGCATACCCGTCCCACTCGCGGTGACAAAGCAAAAACAAAGAGGTAATGGCTGGAAGGTTTAGAATTAATCTTAACCACTGGCAATGCTCTGGGCAACCCTCCAGACCACAGTTCTTCGCCTGCCAAGCCATTAAATAAGGGGAAACACCATATGACAATCAGGCTTGGCCCCACCCCAAAAGGGGCAGTCCAGCCCAAACTACTAGGCCACATCCCTTCTGCACGAGACCCCAAGCATCCCCAAACATGTTTCGCCCTTTTTGGGGCTCATCAGTGAGGAGTAGCTTGGGTCTCTAGGCCCAGCAGGCACGAGACCCACGTCTGGGCATACCCGTCCCACTCGGGGTGGCAAAGCAAAAACAAAGAGGTGATGGCAGGAAGGTTTAGAATGAATCTTAACCACTGGGAATGCTCTGGGCAACCCTCCAGACCACTGTTCTTCGCCTGCTAAGCCATTACAGAAGGGGAAAGACCATATGCAAATCAGGCTTGGCCCCACCCCAAAAGGGACTGTCCAGCCCGAACTGCTAGGCCACATCCCTTCTGCACGAGACCACAAGCTTCCCCAAACATGTTTCGCCCTTGCTGGGGCTCATCAGTGAGGAGTAGCTTGGGTCTCTAGGCCCAGCAGGCATGGGACCCACATCTGGGCATACCCGTCCCACTCGGGGTGACAAAGCAAAAACAAAGAGGTGATGGCTGGAAGGTTTAGAATGAATCTTAACCGGGGATGCACTGTGGAGCCGCCCAAGATGGCTGCCTAGCTCTTGAGCTCCGTGTGGCTCCGGCTGAAATCTGTCATTAACTGCGGTTCCTTTTGCCTGCACTGCCTTATCCTTGGTGGAGCTGTTGCCCCTTCTCTTCTGGCAATCTTGCTGCAATCCCGACCCGAATCGGCCCCGGGAAGCCTGGCTCGCGTCCCCTGCCCTCCTTCATCAGCCACGGGCGGCGGCCGTGGGGCGTGGGGCCGGTGCGCGCGGCCTCGACTGCCCGCCTGGGGGAGCCTCTGGCCGCCGGGCGCGGCAGCTCCCCTGAGGACACCATCGAGCGGAGGTCCGCTGCCGGGACCCGCGTGCTCTCGCCTCCTCCTACACAGTCGGCGCCGGAGCGCTTGTTTCTGTGCGGCGGCTGCGCTGGAGCCCGACCGCCTTGACAACACGCGGCCTGCTGGGGGGCGACCCCACCTCTCCCCTGCTATCAGCGCCGGAGCGCTCGTCCCGGCGTGGCGACCGGACTGGGACCCCGCCTGCCACTTCTCCCCTTGTATACAGCGCCGGAGCGCTCATCCCGTTTAGGCGGCTGGCTGGAGACTGGCTACCCTGAGCTTGTGTGGCTCACATTACTGGACTAAGGAGGTGAGGAGCGGGGGGGGTGCACCGGGCGGACCCCCATCTACTTGTCTGCCTGCTCCTGTGAATCCTGGCCCTCTCCCTCTGCCCTGCATGTAATCTGAGCGGCCTGCACCCCCGGAAGACCTGGATCTCTGGCCGCAAGCTGCTGCACCGCTTCCCATACTGGGGGCCCGGACCGCACCATATACGGGCAACTGGGGGCCGCCGTGTCTCGGGCCCGGTGGGGTACCGAGCCTGTACATTCCCATTCTACCAGGGCCACCTGGCTAGCGGTATTCTCTGACATGATTGGAGGGGGACCTCTATAAAACAACTGTCCGGCTTCATTATCAGGGAGCCGCTAGCTCGCTAGGGTTGGTTGCCCTTTCCTGTCGACTCTTACACGGCCTTGGCTTCCTACTCTCCTGCAGCTTCCCCAACCCCACTGCTTCTATAATCTGCCTGGGCTGCCTTTTCTACCTGCCGCGTCTGCACTTGGCTACCACGCGGAGCCGGGCCTTCAGGGGGCCACTGGTGCGGCACCCCTGGCTTTTCACTGTTTGGATCCCTCGACTGGTCCCTCCACTCCGTCGTCTGCCCCAGTGGCCATCTGCCATCTCTGTGTTTCTATCCACAATGCCAAATAAAGCCAAGGGGGTCTCTGGGAGGGGAACCATGGATAAATTTGCCAAATCAGTCCCGAGGGAGGAGATGGCATCGTCCTTGCAGGAGGACCCCGAAAGTGACACTCCCTCTGGGGCGAGAACCCCCGATCTGACCACACTTATGGAATCCATGGCCAAGAACTTCGCCTCGTTCCACGAAAAATTGGACGACATTAACGCCAATGTTGCTTCTCTTGAAACCCGAGTGGACCAGGCAGGCACCAGAATTACAGAGGCCGAAAGTAGGATATCCACGAACGAAGACGAGATTCATGTGCTGCAGAATACTGTCGCCTCCCTGTCGCGCAACATGAAAAGTGTGAGAGCCAAGTCTGACGACCTAGAATCGCGCTCCTGTAGGAATAACCTACGTATAATCGGGGTCCCTGAGAACGCACTTAAGGGCCGCATGGAAGACGCCGTCGAAGCTCTTCTCAAGGATCTACTAGGCAACCCGAATCTCTCACCGTACTTTACTGTCGAGCGTGCGCACAGGGCCCTGTCTCTGCGGCCCAAGCCGGGGGATATCCCAAGGCCCATCATTGCCAGGATCCTCAACTATCGGGACAGAGACCTTATCCTCCGGCTGGCCCGTGAGAGGGGAGACTTGCGCCATGAGTCCCACACCATCAGGATCTTCCCGGACTTTTCAATTGCGGTGCAGCAGGAGCGGCGCCAATACCTTGGGGTTAAGAAACTGCTTAGAGAACGCAATGTCCCGTATGCCATATTGTTCCCGGCACGTCTCAAAATTACTCACAATAATAAGCTATACTTTTTCACTGTCCCGGATGAAGCGGCAAAATTCATCGAGGCTCACATACCACTCCACAACCCGGTACCTGACCACGCCGGCACTGACTGACCAGATGTAGCTTAGTCCGTCACTGCTTCACCTGACTGGTAATCCTTCAATGTGCATGGGTTAATGGCAATTTTCTATCATCAACCATGCGGTCTGGGTACCCTTAATTTACTTACGGGCCGTGGCCCGGCTTGGGTGTTGGAGACTAGCGTTGGGACCCTACAAGACTCCGTATTCCGCAGAAACCTGTTATTTGACAACTTATGCTGTCTTACGCAATGTTTAAGTAGCCGTCCACACGGCAACAGCGCACCTCACTGCGATTGCAATGTTTATGTTTTATTGGATGCTACTGCAGTTGGCCCCATTTGGGCCCTGGAAAGGGCATATCCCTGTTAGATTTCGCCCACCGACCCTTACTTCCTGGTGATGGTCGGGTTAGTTGTTGGCACGTGCATCCGGGGGGGGGGTGATTTCCACTGCACGTTGTGGGTGGGCAGTGAGGGAGGGGGGTGGTATGGTTGGGGTCTGGGGAAACAATATTGTAAATGACAGGGGCGGTTTGGCAAAGCGCACGACATCGGGGCACCCTCGTGGGGGCTCCCTTCATTCACTGTGTAAGTTTCTACAGCGGTTGTGGGATGTACCTTAGTCTCCTGTAATGTCCACAACAATGATGTCCTGGAATATCCGGGGTTTAAGTAACTACACCAAGGCGCGCAAAATCATAGCCCACGCCAACAGACATGGTTGCAAGATATTACTATTGCAAGAAACACACTGTGGGGGCTCGCTAGCTAGGTGCATCGCACGTGCATGGGGTCCACACAGGTACTTCACTGCTTATTCGACCCGCACCAGAGGGGTATTGACAATGATCCACAGGTCACTTAAATTTGTACTCCACAAAAGCTACATCGATCCAGAGGGAAGGTACATTATCCTACATTGCGCAATAGCGAACAGGGACTATTTACTGGTTAATACGTATGGCCCCAATGTGGACTCTCCCGACTTTATTGACCGGATTGCTTCCATACTGCTGGGATATGTAGGGGTGCAGATCATTTGGGGGGGGGACATGAACTTTATCTTAGATACCACACTTGACAGAACTGGCACGGCCCCCAGACTCCTTTCCAATGCGGCGCGCAAGCTCCTTGCACATAACATTGCCCTTGACATTCGAGACCCCTGGTGGGTAATGCACCCGCAGACGCGGGAATATACTCATTATTCCTCGGTGCATGACAGCTCCTCCAGAATTGATATGTTCTTCCTGTCTAGCTCTTTGCTGGGGAGGGTGTTGGAAACTCAAATATTGGCGCGCACCCTGTCGGACCACTCACCGATCCGGCTATCTATAGACTTGGGCGTGCCCGCCCCTACAATTAACTCTTGGCGTTTCAAGTCCTTGGCCTTACAGGACATAGTATTTAAGGCTGATATATTGTCGGACATCCAGTCCTACTTTGAACTTAATACACCTCAATCTACCTCTACAGGGGTCCGGTGGGAAGCTTTCAAAGTCTTCATCAGGGAATGTCCATATCTAGGGAGGCGGGAACCCTCAAGGCCATTAGGGCTGCCCTTGCCCGCTCTGAAGCCAAATTACACGAACTTGAGAGCGCTCATCCTACATCTATCGACCCCGCAACTCTATCCCAGATCAGCAAGGAACTCCAATTTTTCAATGAACAAGCCACCAGGGAAGTCCAATACTTCAGTCGCCCACAGGCGGCTCGTAGGTATGGAGAGGGGGACAGACCTGGCAGGACACTGGCTACGTTGGCCAGGGGTGAGTGGGGCCAAACCCAGATAACTTGCATCAAGGACAGCCTGGGGTCGGAATGGGGTCTGACCAACATATTCTGGAGGTCTTCACGGACTTTTACTCAGAGCTGTACACCCAACCCCCCGAGCACAGTGAGTCCCAAATGCGTGACGTCCTCGAGCAGATCCCCATGACTATCGTCTCCCCCGCTACCAGGGACCAATTGGATTCCCCCATCCTGCTGGATGAAATAGTTGAGGCTATATCTAAATTCCCTAAAGGAAAAGCACCTGGCCCCGACGGGCTGACAGCTGAGTTCTACCAGGAGCATGTGGCCATCTTGGCTCCCAAGCTGCTTGAGGTTTGGAACAAGTCACTTCGGCTGGGCACTCTTCCCCCTTCGCTGCGCGAAGCCACCCTCACGGTCCTGCTCAAACCCAGTAAACCCACTAACGAGTGTGGATCATATAGGCCCCTCTCACTGATGAATTTGGACACCAGAATCTTCGCCAAAGTGATTGCCAACCGCTTCCTCCCGGTCATGTCGTACATGGTCCACGATGATCAATCAGGCTTTGTACCCGGAAGATCAACATCCCACAACATTAGGAGGCTGCTTAACATCATGGCACGTATTGACCAAGGGGCGAGTGCGGTTGCGGTCACACTGGATGCCCAGAAGGCATTTGACATGGTGTCTTGGAAATACATCTGGTTGGTCTTGGAAAATATGGGGGTAGGGCCCAATATGATAGCATACATTAGGTTACTGTACACTTTCCCGGTAGCCAGGGTGCGAGTTAACTCTCAGACGTCCGGCCTGTTCCCTCTCTTTAGAGGTACCCGACAAGGCTGCCCGTTTTCCCCGATCCTCTTCGCCTTGGCAATCGAGCCGATGGCCGACTACGTCAGGGAGCGGCATGCGTGGAGGGGGGTGCGATTGAAGGACTCCCCTGAGATCATCTCGCTGTATGCGGACGATGTGCTACTCTTTATAAGAGACCCAGCTGTTCATCTGGACCCGATCTTACGTGACGTCACCCGCATAGGCACATACTCGGGGTTCACTATAAATTATACAAAATCTGAGATCCTCCCCCTCACTAGCTCTACGATGCAGCCCATCACCGAGTATCCGCTCCGTTGGTCCCCGAATGGGATTAAGTACTTGGGAGTCCAGGTGTCCCTCGCCAGAGAATCGCTACTAGCAGACAACTACCAGGCAGTAGCTGAGCAAGCCGAGGCCAAAGTCACGCGCTGGCGTACCCTTCCACTATCACTAGCCGGCAGACTCTCGCTGGTTAAAATGATCCTGCTGCCCAAGTTGTTGTACATATTTGGTAATGTTCCTGTCTGGCCGGGTAGGAAATATTTTACGAACCTGTATAAATTGTTTGCTCAATTCCTGTGGCACTCTGGCGCGGTGCGTAAAAAGTGGTCGGATATGTCACTACCCTACGACAGAGGGGGTTTCACAGCCCCAGACTTGCTGCGATATTGGACTGCTTCACAGGAGCAGTTCGCATCTTACTGGTACCATGGGCCCCCACCCTTTCCCCACGTCAAACTTGAGGTTCTGGCAGCAGCAGGCACTGATGTCATGTCCTTGATTCTAAACCGGCAGTATGTGCCAGACTCTCCCATTGATCCGGTCCGGACCACGGTACAGGCTTGGGGCCAGATATTCAAAACTTGTGACGAGCAATATCCATACTACAAATGGCTCCCCGCCCGGAGGTTTACCGGGCTGGAGCCCACGCATGACACCGCCCTGGCACGCCATTGGGAGGCCCTGGCATACCGCACCCTTACCGATTTCTATCCAGAGGGACAGTTTATAACATCGCAGACGTGGAGGCCGGGGCACTCGGGTTCCGTTCTGGATCTCCTGCAGTTCTACAGACTCCGTGCTGCCTTCCGAAATGCATGGCCTGTCTTCTCCATTGAACCCCGGGACTCTCCTGCGATTGCTTACATCGCCAACTCGGGTGGCGCCCGCGGGGTGGTTTCCTCATTATATAAGCTCCTCTTGACCTCGCCCTCTCCACTTCCGTCCAGGGCCCGTGATGACTGGGCCTCCGAGCTGGAACTGGTACTTACTGACCAACAGTGGGAGAAGATGTGTTCCCATACTAGCAGAGTGTCCCTAAACTTCCGCTACCGCACCATACAATATAAACTGCTCAACAGGCTGTATTACACTCCAGGTAAAGTGTCTAGGTTTGCTTGCTCCGATCCTCGACTGTGCCCCCGCTGCAGTGCGGAGGGCGCTGACCACTTGCACATGTTTTGGGGCTGCCCGGAACTGGCCACATTCTGGAGTAAAATCATAGAGACACTGTCTGAGATCACTGACACTGAGGTGGACCCTGATCCAATGGGGGTTCTGTTTGGAGTGTGGCAGGCCGGGGGAGCGAGAGACATTATTAAATTCTTAAATGTAAGCTGTATCATAGCCAAAAAGTGTGTCCTACAAAGCTGGAAAAACCCCAGCCCCCCCACATCCAAGAAATGGTTAAATTTACTCACCTGGTCCCGAAACTGTGAGGAGGAATTTCTGGGTATGCTCCCAGTACGTTCTCGTCCTCGAAACATATGGTCTGCATTCAACAGCTACTTGATTAGCTTAAATGACACTTCCTCGGTGGATGAATCCCCCTAACGTCCCTATTGCTGTTCGGCATATTGGTGCTCTGTGATATGTTATTACATAATTTTGCCTATATGCTCTGTATTCACCTGCATATGCAACGAATTTGTGTCTATTGCTCGGATCTGTGTGTATGCCTTTTGCCTCTGTCAGCAAAAATAAAAGTAAAAAAAAAAAATGAATGAATCTTAACCACTGACAATGCTCTGGGCAACCCTCCAGACCACTGTTCTTCACCTGCCAAGCCATTACAGAAGGGGAAAGACCATATGCAAATCAGGCTTGGCCCCACCCCAAAAGGGGCAGTCCAGCCCGAACTGCTAGGCCACATCCCTTCTGCACAAGACCACAAGCATCCCCAAACATGTTTCGCCCTTGTTGGGGCTCATCAGTGAGGAGTACCTTGGGTATCTAGGCCCAGCAGGCACGGGACCCACGTCTGGGCATACCCGTCCTACTCGGGGTGACAAAGCAAAAACAAAGAGGTGATGGCTGGAAGGTTTAGAATGAATCTTAACCACTGGCAACGCTCTGGGAAACCCTCCAGACCACTGTTCTTCGCCTGCCAAGCCATTACAGAAGGGGAAAGAACATATGCAAATCAGGCTTGTCCCCACCCCAAAAGGGGCAGTCCATCCCGAACTGCTAGCCCACATCCCTTCTGCAAGAGACCACAAGCATCCACAAACATGTTTCGCCCTTGTTGGGGCTCATCAGTGAGGAGTAGCTTGGGTCTCTAGGCCCAGCAGGCACGGGACCCATGTCTGGGCATACCCGTCCCACTCGGGGTGACAAAGCAAAACAAAGAGGTGATGGCTGGAAGGTTTAGAATGAATCTTAACCACTGGCAATGCTCTGGGCAACCCTCAAGACCACCGTTCTTCGCCTGCCAAGCCATTACAGAAGGGGAAAGACCATATGCAAATCAGGCTTTGCCCCACCCCAAAAGGGGCAGTCCAGCCCGAACTGCTAGGCCACATCCCTTCTGCATGAGACCACAAGCATCCCCAAACATGTTTCGCCCTTGTTGGGGCTCATCAGTGAGGAGTAGCTTGGGTCTCTAGGCCCAGCAGGCACGGGACCCACGTCTGAGCATACCCGTCCCACTCGGGGTGACAAAGCAAAACAAAGAGGTGATGGCTGGAAGGTTTAGAATGAATCTTAACCACTGTCAATGCTCTGGGCAGCCATCAGGCCTCCTTTAGACTATTATAAGCTAAAAGTCATGACGTCCATGCTTTATGGGCAGGAGATCTCATGCTTGTCTCAAGATATAAATTGGAGCGCCATTGAAGGATTGATTTGGCGGAAAACTTTGGGCCTACCAACCTATTTACCAACCTATGTACCGATGGCCGCTTTGCAGTTTGAATTGGGCCTCATTGGAAGCATAGTATAATTGGCAAATGTTGTCATTCTTTGGGACTCTACTTAAGCCATTTAGGGGTTCACCATTTGTGGACTTCCAGAAGGAAGTTCAGGCAAGGAATCTGTTGACCACGATTGGGCGACTTTGCTGCTATGCACTAGGCATTCTCCACAAGATTCAGGTGAGCATTGACTTGCTTATTAAGACCCGTATCGTGGTTAAGAAACTTATTTTATAGGGAATTGGATAGAAACTATCTGAAAAATAAGATCATACACTCTGAATAAGAGCTTGTCCTGGATTGATAAACCAGTGAACAAGTGTCCACATAATCTAGCAGGATGTCCCCATCCATATTGGTGCTAGCGATTTCTGCATTCCAGGTTGAATCTGCTCCTGACTGGAGAAATAGTGGCAATAAGGTTGAGAGTAGCTCCAACTCTTGAGGCTTGTGACCTATGCCAGGTTTTGGGTACCAAGCAGACTAGACAGCATTTGGTAACATAATGTAATGCTATACAGGAGTTAAGATCTAAGCATTTAGCTGGGTTTGTCAAAGATGAACGTTGGACATAAACAGAGGAATTATTTCACAGAGTGGTTGGTGGACATGAGGTGAGCCTAACAATTGCTGTGTTGAAGTTCCTCTGTGCAGTGGGTATAGTCCCAATTAAAGAATTATAGAATCTTTAAGAATACCATTTAGGGGCCATACACTTTCTCAAAGTAGAATTGAATCAATTTTCAAACTCATTTGGGTTCATGGGAACAGATTTTTCAAGGGTGCTTATTCAAGGCTTTCATATATATTTGAATAACGTGGGTAATGTTGTGAATGGTTATATTTTGACTAGTTTTAAAACTTCATTTGCTGTGTTGATCAGATGAGTTATATAATCCAACCCTAAAAGTGACATTCTTAAGGCCTCTTACTAACGCTTTAGTTTGTACTTTGCATGAAATACTATTTTGCTTTGTTTTTTAGATGGTTGGGGGTGTTTATTCGTCTAATTTGATTTATTTGGTTATAGTTGGATAAAACTCAGATATAACTCGATATATCATTATATCATTTTAAGCATTGTAATTTACTTATTCATAGTGTATGATTGATGGTATTTGAACTAATTGATTCAGTGCTTTGATGCATAATGTCATGAACTATTTGAGGTTACACTGTTTTTATGTAGGCCGTCTTGTTTGGCCAATTCATAATAAAGAAAAAAAGAGAGCGTAAAAAGAAATAGCCCAAGAATGGAACCCTGGGGAACACCTTGAGGGCAAGAGCAAGAGGAAGAACCTTTCCAAGGTACAGTGAAGGAACAATTGGAAGGGAAAGAGTTAAGCCAACTAAGAACTAAACCATGAAAACCCAAGGAAGAAAGATTAGAGATCAAAGTGTGGTGGTCGACCGTGTCGAGGGTTGCCTTCAAATCTAATAGAATCGGAATAGAAGATAACGTAAGGTGACGGCCGTGAAGAATAGAATTAGAAATAGATAAGAGGGCCATTTCGGTAAAAAAAACAGATTTTTGAGAAGGGAGGAAATTGTGAGTATCAAGGTACAGCAGAAGTTGAGGGTTGTCAAGCCTCTCTAGAGCAGGAGGGTGTCAGAGGTGTTGCGTAGTGACTATGCCGTTAATACGCATGCGCGAGCGGGACCGAGGCTCGCGCATGCACGGTGTGAATAAAGACGGTCTTCGGGCAGTTGGCACCGGGGACCCGAGCAGACTACACATCTCCCGTGTGGTTCCTACGGTGTGTATGTGTGGCTGCGTGTGAATGCGGGTGGGGGCACTGGCCAGCCCCCACCATTCCAACATTGGCGACGAGAACGACTCCGGAGCAGTTCTTCTCCGCTCCGATGGCGTTGGAGGCAGGGAACGTTTCTCTGTGTCGGCACGGACCTACGCGCACAGCCGGTGGCCATCTTAATTCGCACGTGGATTGCAGCGGTTGCGGCCCTGGAGGGTGCTTGTGCGCCGACTGCAATCCCCTGAGCCCTTTTGGCTAATTTTTGGGACCTTCCACAGCCCTAGCCTGCTGCAGGGCTATGGTACACAAAAAAAAAAGGAAAGGTGCAGGAAGAGAACCCTGGTGAGGGTGCCGGACACTTCTTCACACGGGGACCCATTGGGCTGGGTTCCACAATCTTTCATCTGGGGACCAGATCTTCTTTTAACCTGCAGAGGATAACAACATCCTGTGAGTACTTGACACTGCTATTGCCATGGATGAGGAAGCAGCAGAGGAGAGTGCCCTTGCCCCAGTCCCACGCAGGATGCACAGCACTTTGGCCCCCCTGCCCAAATTTGACACCACGGGCCCGCCATCCAAATTGGGGCCAAAATGGCTCCTATTGTTTAATAAACTAGAAATGTTTTTCAGGGCCTCGGGGGAAACAGATGACGAGGCGAAGATGCCATCATGGTGTTCTCTGCAGGGACGGAGGTCCACAGAATATATGACTCTCTCAACATCCCAGTGGTCACATACGACGCCGTAAAGCAGGCTCTTTGAGACTATTTTCTTCCCATGGCGAAGGTGGATTTTGACAGATTTGTCATGTGTGCTTAGAAGCAGCTGGAAGCCGAATCGCTGAACCTGGTGCACTTCACCTTTGCTGTGTATCATACTGACCTGGAACGCCTGCTACAGCGTTTTGACATGATCTTCCAAGGCATAGGGAAGCTAAAGGCCGACCCCCATACGGCTTCAAATCGACGGGTCGGTGAGGCCAACAGCGCTCAAGCATTGCCGCATCCCGTTCCACTTGAGGGCACAGGTGGAGAAGGATCTACAGACGATGGTCGACCTAGACATCATTGAGAGATTGGAAGGACCTACCCCTTGGGTCTCTCAGATCGTGGTGGTCCCAAATCCCAAACAGCCTGGAGCAGTCCGCATCTGCGTGGACATGAGGCTGCCTAACCTGGCGATCAAAAGGGAACGTCACCTCACGCCCACCCTGGATGACATTGTCGGCGAGTTGCAGGGGGCGAGGGTGTTCTCTAAACTGGACTTGAGGTCTGGCTACCACCAGCTGGAGCCCACCCCGAGTCAAGATATATTACCACCTTTACGACTCACGAGGGGCTGTATCAGTTTAAGAGGGTCAGCTTCGGGGTCTCGTCGGCAGCAGAAGTCTTCCAGAATGCCATCAGAGGGGCCCTGTCGGGACTCAAAGGAGTGATCAACATGTCGGACGACATCCTGGTGTTCGCGAGGTCGGAGGCGGAACACCTGAAGCGCCTGGAAAACACCCTGGAAAGGTTCCGCAGCCTGGGGCTGACCCTCCACAAACAAAAATGTGAATTCTTCGGCTTTGTGTTCCACGCCGGAGGCATATCCCCAGATCCGGAGAAGGTTAGGACATCCAGGAGGCCGCCCCACTAGGGTCACCCGCGGAAGTCAGGAGCTTCCTGGGGATAGTCAATTACTGTGGACGATTTATTCGTGACTTGGCCTCCCTGTCGGAACCCTTGCGGGCAATGACCAGAAATGACGTGGCCTGGAACTGGACCGGGAAGGAACAGAGGGCGTTCGCTGCCATCAAGAACGCCCTGTCGGGTCAGGAGACGATGGCCTACTTCAATCCAGACCGGGAGTCGGATATCGTAGTGGATGCCAGCCCGGTAGGACTGGGGGTGGTCCTCATGCAGGCGGATCCTCAAGGGACCGAGCGGCCCATTGCATATGCCAGCAAGGCTCTCACCGAGACCGAGAGGCGCTATTCACAAATTGAGCGTGAAGCTTTAGCTATCCTATGGGGCTGCAAGCATTTTCGAATTTACATTCTAGGGAAGCCCATAGTTGTCGTGACGGATCATAATCCCCTGATTCCAATCATGTCCGGGGCATCATCCAAACCACCACCGCGCATCGAGAGATGGATGCTCTCACTGATGGAGTACGGGGTCAAATTGCTGTATCGTCCTGGCACGCACAATCCAGTGGATTATTTGTCCTGACACCCGGGCGCTGGGCAGCCCAGGGACTAGGCAGAGGTGGCGGATTGTGTGGAAGCGGTGCACCTGGGGGTGGAGTTGGCGCTACCCGTCGCCCTAGCGCGCCAGGAGATTGCAGATGAATCGAATGCAGACAATGTGTTCTTGAGGATCAAGGAGGCCGTGTCAAGTGGGGAATGGCGCGAAGTGCTGATGAACAATGCCAGAAGGGGCGATGATGCACAAAATGGCTTGAGGGTGCTCTGGAGGGCACGCCACAAGCTGTCGGTGGCCAAGGACAGTCTACTGCTGAGCGGGCACCAGATAGTTATCCCACGCGCTCTGGTGGGCAAAGTGCTGCAGCTGGCCCGGGGGACGGCAAAGACGAAGGCACGCCTCCATTTGAAAGTGTGGTTCCCGGACCTAGACAGCAGAGTGGATGAATTTGTGAGGGCTTGCATTCCATGCCAAGCGGCGAGTCGGGTGGAGAGAGAGCCACCCATTCAAGCCATGGAGAGGAGTGAGCGCCCGTGAGGACTGTGCATGCAGACTTCGGGTCCACGGGCAGGGGAATGTACTTTTTGGCAGTGATGGACCAATGGTTGAGTCCACGGCCAGTGGCCACAACATCCTGGCCATGGAGAAAATGTTTGCCACCCATGTGTTCCCCCTGGAGATCTGTTCGGACAACGGATCGCCATTCCAAGGGCAGAAGTTTGCTCGTTACTGTGAGGAAAGGGGGATAAAGCATCGGAAAGTCACCCCACTCTGGCCCAGAGCCAATGGGGAGGTGGAACGCTTCATGCAGATGCTTAACAAAGTTTCCCGCATATCTGAATGGAGGGGAAGACCTCCGGCGCAACCTGTTTGATTTTCTTTGCGAGTATTGCATGACCTCGCATCAATCTACTGGGGTCGCACCAGCGGAAGCTCTCTTTAAACGGGCACCCCGAGGACTGTTGCCCGAAGTGGAAGGTTGTTGTCTGGGAGAGATTGACAACAACCGGCTGCGAGCAGAAAGGGCTGCCCAGAATGAGAGAGAGACTGCCCGGCGAAGATTACCGGAGAAGGCGATTGCAGTGGGGGACACTGTGCTGGTGCGAAATCGGAGGCCGGAAGGAAAGTTGTTGTTACCCTACGAGGCGCAGCCGCTGGGGGTGACCCACGTCAAAGGATCCATGATCACTGCAGCCAATGCCCAGGGAACTGTCACTAGGAATGCATCGTTTTTCAAGCGCATTGAGGCGGCGCCAAACCCGAAAGAGAGCGTCATGCAGGGGCCAGAGCATGACGCAGGATCGTCACCGAGAGACGATGAACCGCCAGAGACTCCAGGGACACCAGAGGTGCCCACAGCTGAGGCACGCAGGTACGCTAATGCAGGTAAACCATTGGCAACCCACTGCTGGTGAGGAAAACATCCATTGCATTCAAGCTAGCCGTTTAGCCTTCAACTCTTTTGGTTGTGGCTGTAGGAAGGGAGTGGTAGGAAAGTGAACCTGTTGTGAGGCATCTCCTTGGAGATGCAGCCCCTATGGAATGTTGGTGTGTGAGGGAGCGGGGAAGTTCCAGGACGGGTGGTTGATAATGGATGGAGGAGATGGATGGAAGAGCAGTGTGGTAGATGCTGGGGGTCGTAAGGATATTACTTCTATTTAGAATAAAAACACTTCAATTGAGTCAGGTCCAGTGTGCTCTATAATACTGGTGACAAGCATGCACTTTACGGAGCATGGACCCACAGCGGATCGTTATTGTGTTCGCTGAGACTGCTGTCTGGTCTCGGTGTCAGTGAGCCGAGAGGCGTCAAGGAGTGCCCCACTGTCGCAGTCTCTGCATGGGAAGCACAGCAGTGCTTAGTTGTGTTGGTTGGCCGGCTTCATCCAGTGCCCATGAGGTGCGCCAGCAGGGCTGTCCAGTTTTGGCTTTGCAAAAAGGTAACGGGCCAGTACTCAGTGAAGGAAGGGTACGCACCGCAACATGACTTAAGTTTCCCCTGTGGCTGCTGGCAATTGTAGTTTTAATGTGCACCTAATCGTTTACTTTTCCATTCGGTTGATTGAAGAGAGAGGAAACAGAGGACTTTCGGTTCTCATAACATAGGAGTGGAAGAGTGCAACTTTCCATGTTTCTTTTCAGTGGATGGCCTGTGTACTCTCTTTTAGGTAAAGATAACATTGCTAGTATGACATTGGGCCTCATTACACGGTAGGCGGTAGGGACATACCGTTACCGGTAAGGGATTACCGGTATCGGTAAATCCCCTCCCCAATCACGACCCGGACATACCGCTATTAGCGGCACCGCAAAGTACGGTGGCACTATTAGCGGCAAGTCCGTGAGCGCGCGGCCCCTCAGACCGGAAATAGCGGCATAGCGCTAATATCACGGCATCACGAGCCATGCGTACATGGCAATACCGGCATGTAGTAGACCCAAAGAACCCTTACCGGCAAGGCGCTAATACCGGCATCGCGAACCACACGTTAAAAGAGCACAGCAGAGTTCCCACCTGCCACAGGTGGACAAAATCAGCACAGGTGGAGGCAATGGAGACTGGCAGCACATAAGAGCACACCACACCCCTCCCCACACCCATTCCCACACCAAGATGGATGCAATACTAGCAGCATTACATGGGCTAGAGGACATGATTGCTGTGCAGCAGCTACAACAACAGGCAGCACAGAGGAGACGCAGGAGGAGGAGGAGGAGGGCAAGACAGGCGCAGCAAGCACCACCAGTGCACCTAGTGATACCACAGAGGCAGCCACCAATTCCCAGGATCAGAGCCAGTCCAGTCAACCTAACCCCTGAGCAGATACACACCCTGTACCGTCTGGACTGGGATACCATCACCACCATAGTAGACATGATATACAACGACATTGTGAGTCTCATTGACATCCGTACTGCCATCCCCCCTCTACTGAAGGTAGTAACAGTGCTCCACTTCTTGGCCACAGGCACCTACCAGCATACGGTAGGTCAGATGCATGGCATATCACAACCAGTATTCTCACGCACACTGAACCAGGTGCTCGATGCCCTCCTGCAGCACACAAGTCAACACATATACATGCCACGGACTGCCCAGGAGATCTCCAACACCAAAGTTGGCTTCCATTCACTGGCAGGCATCCCAAGTTGCATCGGGGCCATCGACTGTACCCATGTAGAACTGCTGGTCCCACATGCCAATGAGGTAGTGTACCGTAACAGAAAGCAATACCACTCCATCAACGTCCAAATGGTATGTGACTCCAATAAGATCATCACACATTGCTGTGCCCGATATCCCGGTTCAACCCATGATGCAATGGTCCTGCGGAACTCGACAATACCACGATACATGGAGCGACATGCTGGACAACGTTCGTGGCTACTTGGTGAGTAGCAGGCCGACCACATGTCAGTGTGATGTGGATTGTGAGTGGGGGGGGAGATGCATACTCCAACTGGGCGTGAATGGGGGGGGGGGATGCATACTCCAACTGGCCGTGAATGGGGGGGGGGGATGCATACTCCAACTGGCCGTGAATGGGGGGGGGATGCATACTCCAACTGGCCGTGAATGGGGGGGGGGAGATGCATACTCCAACTGGGCGTGAACTTGTGTCATGAGAAGAATGGACATACATATTTGCATCACTGTACAGTGAGGCAGCCCCCAATGGACCAGAGACAAAACCACATGCCGGAAGTGAGTGCCACGGCAAACATATCAATCCATTACGCCAAACAGGCCATTCCAAACAACATGCACACCGCACAACACACCATTCCCCCATTACACAAATCAGCAACATGCATATCAAAATCACAACTGAAATGTACGCTGAACAACATCAGAAATGGTCCGCGCACATGAGTGCATACAAATGGATCCCCTGTAGCCATTGTGGTGAGGCACACCCGTACCCCACCACAGAATTGCCATCAAACAGCATGGGGACATCAACTAAGGAATGGCAGTGTACTAGCAGTGTGGCACTAACGTTGCCAGGGCCAGGAAACACAAATCACTTAAACTCTGGCGGGACATGGCAATCCCTGCTGTATGCATGCATGGTGCATGTCCACTTGCAAGGACCACCTCACCTTCCCACATTGCAGTTACCCTGATTGCCATGCGTGCTTGGATCAGTGGATGTCGTTGAATATGCAATGTCTGTTTGTGTGATATGTGCACGCTCCACATTATGTAGACACTTACACATACCCATTGTTGCACCCATGCAGGTGATGCAGGTTATCCCCTGAAGAGGTGGCTCCTTACCCCTGTGCGGAACCCACAGAACAGGCACGAAGAGGACTACAATCATGCACACACCCGACCCGCGTGGTGATCGAGCAGACATTCGGCCTATTGAAGGAACGCTTCCGGTGCCTCAGCAGGTCGGGCGGGGCACTCCTGTACGGGCATGAGAAGGTGGCCAAGATCACCATGGCATGTGTCATGCTTCACAATATGTGTATCAGACGGAATGTGCCAATGCCCCCTGACATAGAACTGCGACCACCGTCTGAGGATGATGACGGGGATGAGGATGGAGGAGAGGGGGCTGCAGGTCATGCAGGTGGCGATGCCCATGAGGGACGTGCTGTGCGGCAGCACCTGATAGACCATTGTTTCTGATGCACATGGATTAGGAGGGTGCAATTGGTGTTCAGCTCAGGGCACGGGGTGTATGGAGGACATAATCACAGTGCACCCTTCAACAATAAAGCACACATACACAATTATCAATGTCCAGTCATGTGATTATCCATGCCATTACGTGTGTATTGAGCATTATGACATTCAAACGTGCATGTACCCTCCACCCCAACAACCCTCACCCCCCTCCCCCCACAACTCCCCCAAACACCCTCACCCCCCTCCCCCCACAACTCCACCGAACACCCTCACCCCCCTCCCCCCACAACTCCACCGAACACCCTCCCCCTCCTCCCCCCACAACTCCACCGAACATGGTGTGCACATCAGTGCTGCATTAGTTCCCAAGTGTCAACAGGGACAGGCTGGCCCTACTTCCCTCCTCCACTACCACCATTGGGGGGTTGTGAGTCTGACCGCCGCAAGGACCGGCTGGACCTGCGCAGGATGGTTGTCTGGTCGGAGCTAGTAGACGAGGGCGTGGCTGGTTGATCTGCTCCCTGTGAGTGACGCATGCTCTCCATCGCCTCAGCAATGCGCGTTAGGACCTGCCTCACAGCGGCCATCTCGTCACATAGGCGCGTCGTGTTGCTGTCCATGGCAGCTTTCATGTCCCTTGACAACACCCGGATCTCCTCCCTGGTCGAGGCAGCCTCGCTCACTTGCCGGGCAACCAGGGCATTGAGCTCCTCCTGGCGCTGGCGTATCAGGCTCATGGTGTCGTCTGCGGCCCTGCCCCTGTTACTCCTCGGCGCAGCTTGCTGCATGTGGCCGACATCAGGTGAGCTCGCCACGGGACTGAATGACCCATCCATTGCATCTCCGGCATGCACCTCATGGATGCTGCCATTGGATGTGTTGCATGGGCTGTGGAGTGGGGACAGCTGGGGGCTGGGTGTACGCTGCCCTTCCGGTGTCGGACATGGGTCGTCCACATCACTCATAGGTGCCGTGGCTGCTGCTTCCCCAACGGAGCTATTGGCTGCGGACGGCGTGCCTTCTGGCACTGGCTCCTAAGTGGTGGGGGTGGGTGGTGGGGGTGCTGCCACAGTGTCGGATGGCATTTCGACCCTTGGTGTGGTCGTTGCGTGGGTGGCTTTTGAACGCTGGGCCACTCCAGATATCCCAGTGCCCCTCGATGTACTGGGCCTGGTGCCTGCATCCTTTCCCTTGGCCTGCTTTTTGGGTGGTGGGGCCTGCGTTGCAGAGTCCAGCTCCTCACTGTCAGATTGTGACCCTGTGGGGGAGCAAGACAGGGATAACATCAGTGATGGGTCAACGTGCATCATGCATATGTTGTTGTTGCTGCAGTTCTTTGGATTTGGACATCTACTTTGGGCCTGCAGGTTGTTGGCCAGATGGGTGGGTCATCCGGACATGTGTCAGGGTGACACGTGTGTGAGGTGCTGCATGCATGTGGTTGTGTGGGGATGTGCAGGGCATATATGCAGGGTTGTGTACATGTGTGTGTGATGACCCCATCCATTAGCTGATTCCCAATTCACATTTGGGGGAGGGACTCATGCTTGGCATTGCTGTGTCTTGCGTGGTCACTCACCTCCGTCTGACGTTGTTGCCACACCACACTCCATTCGGCCCACTCCCTCGATGGATTCTATGCCAATGGTGCTGGCACATGTCTCCTCCCACTCCTGCATCTTCATCAGGGATCCACCTCCGCCTCCTGTGCCCATGGCCAGATTCCTGTTGGCCGATAAAATGCTGCGTACACGGAGGCGCAGATCATCCCACCGCTTGCGCACGTCCTTTACGGTGCGGGGGGTGGAGCCCACCGCACTGACTTTCTGCGCCACCTCAGCCCAGATTTCCTTTTTTCTCAGGAGTGCCGGGCGCCGCATGTCGCTAGCGAACACTACGTCTGCATTTGCAGCCAGGGTGTCTGCCAGCATTTTCAATTCCTCGTTTGAGAAGCGTTCTTTGCGCTGGCGCGCATCGGCTTTCTTTAGGGCCTTGGGCATTGTTTGTTCTTCTGGGATGTGGTTTTGCCAGTCGTGGTGTTGCTGCAGGTCCTGAGTGCAGGGGATGGCAATGGATTGTGTTTTTAAAGATGGCCGCCGGGCTCTTTCCCGTTCCGGTGCGATGACGCTATTTCCGGTTCCGGTGTTTTACGGTGACCGCTAATAGCAGTGACCGCTAATAGCAGTGACCGCTAACAGCGGTGACCGCTAATAGCGTGCAGCATGAGGGCGGAGGTGCTATCAGCACTTTGGTCGGAGCCGGTAAGGTGCTTTTCCGCCATGGCGGTGGGGTCATTTACCGTCATGGCCCTATGCGCGTGTCCGCTAACTTGTAATGGAACGCTATTAGCGGTCTCCTACGATGGCGGACACACTAATAGCGCCATGACGGTAAATCACATTTTTTAGCGCCTACCGTGTAATGAGGCCCATTGGCTAATATGGAAGTGGGGTATTTAAAGGAAATGTAAAGGCTGTGAAGAGGAAGCACATAACACTTAACTATAGAGAAGCACAGTTAAGAGTTACTGCGCATACTGGTGGAAATTGCTATATCTGGTGTGCCCGGACCCCCATTGTTTATGGCATTGCCAGGACCTGTAACACTAAAATGGAGCCAATGGAAGAAGGTTTTTCTTCATTGTGTAAATGCTGCTAATGGGAACAGGTTTGATGAATATTTTACAGCCTCACGTCATTTAGCCCTAACGTGTACACTTGGTGATGGATTTGGTCAAGATCCACTGTAATAAAATAGGATAAGTTAGGAACTGTAGCTTAAAGATGAATCTAATCTGGATGTAGCTAAACGTGTGGAACATTCTATGGAATGCATGACCAAATTAGTTAAAGCTAAAAACAAGGACTGCAACTCTGAGATGTTAAATATTTTGTCAGAGGAGAGGCCCAGAAGTAGGCAAAAAGGGAACCCACACTATAACAAGAGTGGCAATGATGGCTGAGCAAATAGTCCGAAGGGACAGAGAGAAGACGCACATTTATACTTTAGTTGTGCGAGTAGTTCACATTTTGCGGCATATCCTATGTGCCCAGGACGAAAAGTCAATTGCTCAAAGTGCAAGACATGTGTCCATTTCACCAACCGTTGCAAGAATTTTCAGTTGGGGCAAAGAAAGTTATGTATGTTTCAGAAGATGGTCAAGTGTCATCTGAAGAAGAGGATGAGAGCCAAGTTGATTTGAATGAAGTGAATGTGGTACTTGGGCAGGATGAGGAAGAGTGTGAACCTGTATCCATCTATTTTGATGAACGGGCAGTGTGTGTCGATGATAGCAGATTCAGGGGCCAAGATATCACTCATGTCAAGAGAGGTGTATATGAGTGAGGTAAAAGGGATGTGAGGAACTTGTTGGAGCCCGATATAAGTCTGGGGGCTAAAATCTAGACAAAATTTAACTGTTAGGCTACTTCTGGGGGAACTTGGAGTTTAAGGGGAGATGTGGCCAAGGGAAAGTTCATGTGACAAAGAAGGCTGCATCTCTGTTAGGGGGTGTGAGCAGAAGAAGGTGAGGATCAGACTAGATCCCAACACTGATGAAGAAGTGCTTCAAGTTGGTAGAACAGTATGTGAAAAGTATTAGGAGGTATTCATTAAAGGGGTCAGTAAAGTTAGAGGCATGAAACATCGGATTGTTCTTCAGGAAGGTAGCGCACCTGTGGCAGCCAAATTGCGCTCTGTTCCCTTAGTTCTCAGGGACAAGGTAAGAACAGAACTTAAAAAGGTGTGTTGCTTGGGGGTAAAAGTGCTAGCTGGGAGAGTACAATGGATATCCCCTCTACTAGTGGTAAAGAGGCCCTCAGGAGAACTTCAACTGTGTGTAGACCTCCATGACTTGAACAAGTGCGTTGTGGTGGAGAGGCACCCTCTAATGAATATATCAGAAATGTTAATAATGCTAGGCAGTGCCCAAGTGTTCCCCCGAGTTGGATATGGCTTCTGCATATCATCAAACTGAACTTGCGGAGGAGTCAAGAAAGTTAATGGCATTCATAACTCATGAGGGGATATTTCAAGTTTGCAGAATGCTGTGTGGCTTAGTTTCTTCCTCATCAGTTTCCCATAAGGTAATGGATAATTTGTTTAAAGGTATAAGTGGTGTGCACTGTTTACACAGCAGTGTGTTGGTATGTGGGAAGACAGTGGAGCAGCACGACAAGGTTTTGGATCAAGTTCTCAAAGTTCTGAAAAAGAGGGGAATGACATTAAGGGAAGAGAAGTGTGTCTTTAGAAAAGATACAGTGGAATATTTGGGGCATGAGATCTCCGCCTCTGGGGTGAAGCCTAAAAGTGATATGGTGGATGCTATCAAAAGGATAGGCATGCCAAAGGGTACAGGCGAATTGCAATCTTTTTTTGCGATGATAGAGTTTTACCAGAAATGTTTTCAAAATGTCACTGAAAAAGTGAAAGAGATGAGGACATTGCTCAAGAAAGGCGTGGTGTTTAGTTGGAATTACTTATGTGACTTCGGATTTAATGTGATAAAGGAGGAGATCAATTCAGCAAAGTCCCTAAAGCAACTAGCGAATGGTAGGAAATGTGTGATGTTGGAGAAGTATTGTCTGAGGTAGATGATAGTGGGGTAGAGTTTATAATTGCTCATGTTCTAGAATGCTATCTGGTTCTGAAAAGAACCACTCGGTTTTGGAAAAGGAAGCATTAAATTACCATTGGGCGGTTGAGAAATTTCATAGTTTTGTATGGGGGGGCTTAATTTATGGTAAGAATAGACCCTAAACCTCATAAGAGCTTTTTTGAGTCGAAAGGATTAGACTAAGTGTCCAGGCAAGTTGCCGGTTGGGTGGCAAGGATGGAGGGGAACAACATCTCTATGGAAGTTATTTCTGGTCGAGAAAATGTATTGCCTGACCACCTATCGAGATTGGGTGGGCAAAAAGAGGAAAATGAAGAGGAGCAGCCTATGGAAATGGTCTTTGTGTCTCATGAGGGCATAATAGGGAAGGAGGAGGGGAAAGCAGCCATTAGTGCTGATGAAATCATTAGGAGTGCTATGCCCTATATGGAATCAGATTGGCCAGAAAAGAGGAGGCTGTCTAAGGAGGAAAGATACTTTTGGGAGGTTAGAGACAAACTAAGTTGTGTAGGAGGTCTGTTGCATCGATTGGGATGTGTTGTTGTTCCACAGGATGTGCAGGGTAAACTTATCATGATTACACATGAGGGACACCTTGGTGTGTCAAAGACAAATTGTCACAAATCTCTACCCTTCTCACCTGTTTTTGTTGTTTGCTTGCGACCTTCTGTGGCGTCTTCTTTCTCACGGTCCAGGATTTGTATAAACCCGTGTGCTGGTCCTCGGATTCCAGCGTGTTGTTCACAATTCAACTCCAGGATACGTTCAGATGACCAGGGCGGAGACCAGGAAGAAATGATGCTCGCACTCGGAGGCACGGAACGCCGTGACCCAAGTGCGGGTGTAAATCCAGGAAGATTGGAGGTAAGGCAGAAGAAAGGGCGGAAGGAGGGGGAATTCAAGGAACCGGGAACCAAGAATCAGAAGAAAGCTCCGAGCGAACGCCGGCAACAAACGTCCAACTACAGCAAGCGGAAGCGTTGAGACGAGCAGAGCCGAGGAGGCGTGTCTGTTTTGTAGAACGTAGAGCGTGGAGCGCAGAGACTGGCAAGCAGCGTTCCGTATCAAGCGGCCATGTTGGAATGATTATTGTATTCAATCCCCTATGGGTCAGGGACCACGAAGTCCAGAAGGGACGCAGACGACGGTTCATGACATAAAGTCAGTTCTGAGAAGAGAGTATCGGTGGCAGGGTTTTGATCAAAAAATCGAGAGAAGATTGTGTGAATGTGTGGAATGTAGAAAAGCTGGAAACTGAGAGTTTGCACAAACTCAGCCAATAGTTAAGGTGAATATTCCCACAAATTCCCACAAAGGTATGGAGTGACCTTGCAGTGGATGTGTTGGGCCCAGGGGATATGAAAAGTGGGCGTGGAAAATTCATTGTGGTCGTTGTAGACTTATTATCGAGATGGACTGAGTATAAGGTAGTTAGGGAGACCTGTGGCAATACAGAGTGGAATTTTTGCAGGAGATATTTTAGAGGGAAGGTTTGCCGAGTAGTCTGGTTACTGATAATAGGAGGTAGTTCGTGGGTGGATATTTTGAAGAGTGTCTAGAAATATGTGGCATGAAGCATACAAAGACAACTCTTTATCACCCTGAATGTAACAGAATGGTGGAAAGGGTGAATAGAAGTATAATGGAAGCGATAAGGATGGTTGGTGTGCATAGAGTTGACAAAGAAATGGTCCTGAGAGAGAGATTGTATGCTCTACAGATGGATCCCCATGCCGCCACAGTGGTTAGTCCCTTCAAAATGATGAGTGGCTGAAAAGGAAATACCAGGGTTACTTTTCCATGTCTGGGGAGAGCGAGAGAGACTGATTGCGTAGTGGAGGTGTTGCTGAAGAGTATTGACAGAAGAAAAGAGGAGTGGGTGAAGCGCAAGAATGAAACGAGAGTTTGCAAAGCCATTAGAGCGCAGAAACACGATTGGTTGAGGAGGCCACCACGGGGTGCAGGCAAGATGGCTGCCTGAGCTTATAGCTCCGTCCCTAGCTCCGGAAAACATGAGGAGTTGTAGAGGAGAAAGGGATTTGCCTCACTCCAGAGGAGGACACGTCGCTGCAGGAGCTCGAGATCTGCCAGGTGGTGCAACCCCGAGAACTCACAGTGCCCCCGGAGTGGAGATAAGTTGCTTTGGGCTTCCAAGTGCCCATCCCCCCTTCCACGCTATGCGTGGTGACAGGAGTGAAGTGTGCTGCATGGGCCCAACACGAGGAGGCAGAGCAACAAGGTCCCGTGCTGTGAGTGTGGCAGCGGTATAGAAGCCAGCTCGCTGCTCACTGGTGGGTGGATGCCCAACGGATTATCAAGAGTGACACCCCTGCCGGACAAGGCTGCCCAGGCATTTGGACCATCTCTCCCCATGCCCCCTCCAGCACTGCTGCGGACATCAGCGGCAGCACTTCTGTGTGTTGGGTCCCGGACCTGCGGGGCAAGGGCAACAGTAAGCGGAGCAGTTTTTGTGGCAAAGTGCAGAGAGGGACTCCGGCAGTCCTCCAGGCTGTCAGAGGAAGCCCCAGGGGGTTAGATAAACTGTACGGCGTACTGCCTCCCCTGACAGGGCCGCTCTGACCTGGGCCATCATGGGAGCATGCCCGAGGAGGCGCCGTTGTGGGGAAGAAACATGGGTGGACAAGGACGAACGGGGGACGACTCCTGAGCGGGACGGGCAGCCTGGACACTGCGGGCAGCCATCCCCCACACCCCCTCCACAACATCACACGCTACGGAAGACCTACCTGCAATTATGAGACACCGACCATAAAACATAAAGGAGATGCAGTGAGCAACCTCTCCAGAGATACGAAGTTGGCCTAGAGGAGATTGCTACGGCCGCATAAAACAGGAAAGACTCTTGGGGTCCAGACCCCAGCGGCTGGATATTTGCCCCTGCCAGTGAGGCTCCCCCAGCCAGGGCCATCACGGGAGAGCGCCCAGGGCATTGCAGGACGGGGGAGCACAAGTGGTCAGGTGATTGCTGGACGGGCATGCCCCCCCACCCCCAGGTGTGGCATTACAAGAGTTGGGGGCAATACCCTCCTGCTAGCAATCCGGGGAAGAGCAGGTGAAGTAAGAAGATGTCCAGTGGGGTCGGATGGATGAGGCTGCCCACATTGATGAGGCAGGAGGCTAGCGACAGGGGGGGCCAAGCAGACAGTGCACCCCTGCTCAGAGACCATTGAAGGGTCACGCTAGGACTATTGAAGTACCCAGCACCATATTGGGATGGGGGTGAAAGAGGTTACGAAAGACAACCTGGCCGTGAGGGACCTCTTGCAGGAATACTACTGGGTCGACGTGTGGCGTAAATCTTGGCCGGGCCCAGGGGGATACAATTTCTCCCCCCCAACCCCCGCACCACACATATACAAGAATCAACATTTTACTGATATCGGAGGAGGGTGGGGGTGTGGTTGGGGTGCCGAGTGTGGAGGCTATCACTTGGTCGGACCATGAGCTGCTGGTAGTGGACTGGCAACTGCCAAGGGCCACGAGAAATTATAGGTAGCGTTGTAATGATACGCTATTCAGAGACCAAGTATTTAAAGAATTCCTGAGGGAAGAAATGGAGGCATACTTTGAGATTAGCGATAATGGGGAGACTGAGATGTCGGTAGTGTGGAAAGCGGCGAAGGCCACCTTTCGGGGCCTCCTTATTGCGGAGGGGTCAAGGAGGAAGCGTGAAAGAACATTGATAGAGGGTAGGCTCTGCAAGGAACTGAGGGCTATGCGGGTACGACTCACCCGTAAAGGTGAGGATCGAGAGGGTCTCTTGGCAGAAATGAGGGATAAAAGGCATGCGCTTCATACGGTTCTCATTGGGGAAGTGGTCAAGAAGATGAGGTATACGCAGCGGAGGTACTACGAAAGGGGGGACACGGTAGGGACCCTACTGGTGCATAGAATGAGAGGTTTCAGGATGGAGAGGAGGGTGGGAGGTATCCGAGACAAAGGGGGGAAAATGTGTAAAGAGGGGGAGAAGGTAGCAGAATGCTTTGCTGATTTCTATGAATAGCTGTACACTGAAGGGGAGTCGGGAGGTGAAGGGGGCTATTCAAAATCTGAAGACTGGGAAGGCCCCAGGGGGGATGGCTATACGGCTGATTTCTTTAAGCAATACCAATCCACCCTGGTGAAACCAATGGCCAAGTTTTTTAACCAGATTAGGGGGCAAGACACAATACCACTGACATTCCTTCAGGCCCTGATCGCTGTGATACCCAAGCCAGGGAAGGACCCAGTGGAATGTGGTTCATATATGCCCATCTCCCTCCTAAATGTGGATGCAAAGATCTTCGCCAGGATCATGGCAACGCGTCTGGAGGGATACCTTCCCTGACTGATCCACCCGGATCAGGTGGGATTTGTGCTGAACAGGCAGGGGGCAGACAACATACGGAAGACCCTCCACATGCTGAGTTCAAGGGCTGTACGGGAGGAGGGGGCTCTTATGTTATCTTTGGATGCCGAAAAGGCCTTCGACAGGGTGAGCTGGGCCTTCATGGGGGAAGTTTTCGCATCCCTGGGGATGGGCCCGAGATGGCTGGGTTGGATGTCAGACTTGTATTCTGGCCCCTCAGCAAGGGCCGTGGTCAATGGAAATGAATCGGGTCGTTTCCTCTCGGGAGGGGCAGACAACATGGTTGCCCCTTATCCCCACTCATATATGCATTGGTGATGGAATCATGGGTGACATCTATCCGGAATGATGGGGAGATCTGCGTGGTAAGGGTGGGGGACACACATTGCAAGATTAGCCTGTTTGCGGACAACACATCACTTTACGTTACTAAACCATCCCAGTCGGTACCACAGGTGTTGAAAAGTTTGGAGCAGTATGGAAATTTATCAGGCTTTAAGGTTAACCTGGGGAAGTCGGTGGCATTCATGGCAGGGAACTTATCGGATACTGAAGGGAAATACGTGGAGGGGCTCCCCTTTAGAATACGGAGAGACAGGATTTGTTACCTCGGGATTCAGGTGCCACAGAACCCTGGGGACCTCTTCGCCAGTAACTTCCTCCCTCTTTGGTCGCCGGTGAGACGGGATATTGAGCTGTGGGCTGGGTTAGGATTTTCATGGATGGCACACCTCAATTCGCTGAAGATGGTTATCCTCCCCAAATTCCTGTTTCTATTTAGAATGCTCCTGACACCGGTACCCAAGCCATTTCTGATGGAAGCCAAATGGCCCTGTTACGCTACCTCTGGGCGGTAAAAAGCACAGGATCTCCTAGGAGGTATTGACAAGACCAAAGGAGGACGGAGGTGTGGGACTTCCGGACCTAGAGACGTATTACAGGGTGTCTCAGTTGAGGATCTTGATGGATCATTTTACTCTGGGGACTGGCAAGCAATGGGGGGCAATGGACAATGAGGTCCAAACCCCGTTCACATTAGATGAATGGCTATGGGTCCCCAAGACACGCATCCCAGGGAGGGTCCTGCAACACCCAGTGTTGGGCGTTTCAAGGTCTGTGTGGAAGGATGGAGGTGAATATAGATGGCTCACAAAATGGCCCTCGCCTTTGAGTAGCATTTGAGTTACCCCGCTCAGGGACGGGATTGGAGAATCACTGGTGTTCCAACAGTGGTATGAGGCTGGTTTTAGCAGGGCGGGACAGCTGTGGGTGGGAGGAACCTTCATGTCAGTAAAGGAGCTGGAGGAGACCCTGGGATTGTATAACCTTTCACCCTTTGCAATTAAAGGGGGCCCTCACCGAAGACAGATGGGGGGATACCCTCAAGTGGGAACTAACAGAATTTGAGAAATTAGCTGATTTCACAGAAGGGATCCAAGGGAGTGATATCCAGGCTCTATAAACTCCCTCTCCTGGGGGCCCCCGAGGGATCCTCCACCCATTCCGGTGAAGGGGGGGCAAGATCTAGGTGAGGATATCGATGATAGGAGGTGGACCATTATGTGCAGACAGGCCAATCGCTCAACTGTCTCACTCTAGTACCGACATCAGACCCTAAAACTTCTACACAGATAGCACTATCCCCCACAGAGGATAGCCCGGATGAGGGAGGGATACGACCCACACTGTTGGAAGTGTCACACTGAAAAAGGAGACTATGTACACATGTGGTGGAAATGTTTGGTGGTACAGACGTATTGGGGAGAGGTCCTGTCCTGGATAAAGGGGGTGGATGGGATAGAGAGGGCCCTGTTCCCATGGCTTCTTCTCTTTGAGGTTGTTGTGGAGGGGGACTAAGGAGAGACATAATTGCCATATGTTTCAGGTTATGCTGGTGGCAGAGATGGAAAAGTCCACAAATGCAAGGGGATGAAAGAGTGGATCACCAAAGTCCGTGCGATTTACAATATGGAGTATCTAACTCATCTCATAGATGAATCCAGGTCTAACATAGAAGGAATGTGGCTCCCCTTTTTTGAAAAATACAGAAGGTCTGCTTGATGGGATTGGGGAGCGACACCAGGAGAGACCGGGTAGCACAATTGTTTGGGGGGACAATGTACTCAAACAAAATGTTACCTGTGATGAACGATGAAATGCGAAGGTGGACACGCCCAATGTTCTAGCGTACATAGCGAGCTACCCTGAACGGGGAGTGAAGGGATTTAAAGTGCGTCCAATTCTTGATGCAGTAACAAATGAATGAACCATGGCTAAGAGGGGGGGAATGCAGAGGGTAAATGTTATAATTGAAACTGGGTGGTGTTGTACGATTATTATTATATGATGTTATAACCTAAATTCCAATAAAATCTGATTTTCAAAAAAGAAGATTGGATGAGGATCAAGGGCTGTGTGGTGAGAAGGAAAGCAGATGTGTTGTATTCCGGTCTCGTCCAAGTAGAGGATGTCTTGAAGGGAGCAGTGAGGCTGAGCGGTGAACAGATTTGGAACATGAACAGGGTGGCATTGGTGAAGAGGAGAATGTGTTGACGGAAGGGAGATGTTTTGTGATGCATCTCCTTGGAGTGGAATGTTTGTGTTTTGTGTGTGAGGGAGCAGGGAAGTTCAAGGACAGGCGTTTGATAATGGATAGAAGAGCTGGGAGGTAGATGTTGGGGGTCATAAGGATAATACTTGTGTTTAGAATTAAGACACTTACTTCAATTGGGTCGGTTCCAGTGTGCTCTATAACAGGACCCTTGAAAGCTGCCATAGCTGACAGTTAAACCACATGACATAGATGTGGCCAGGGGAGTGAGAAAGATGTGAAGTTAAACAAAGTGGATATGGCTAGTACTTAAGAAAGAAATACCACCAGTGCCCAGATGAGGTGGCGAAGGGAATGCCTGGGGAGGGTTGAACGCTAGGAAAGGGGTGAGGCATGCTGCATCAAGGAAGCAAAGTGCAAGAAGACAGCAGGATAGGATTAGGATGAGAGCAGGTGGCCAGGGATCGTGTCGGGCATAATTCAGCAATCATTTGGTGCTAACAGTTTATATCCAGAGTTTACAGTGTCTGTGTGAGCAATCATCATCTTGTAAGGGTTTAGAATTAAGCCTTTTTATTTGTATTAGTTCATAACATTATTACGGCCATTCCATCTCAGAAAGGCTAGCCTGCTAATCAGATTGTCATGCTAAAAGCATAACATACACCTTTGCCCTGTTGCATTAGTCCCCTGATCTGCAGCTGATGCTCTACAGAGGCACAGAGCAGGTTCCTGTTTGACAGCTGCTGTGATAGCTAAGTCAGTACAGTGCAGAGGTTGCATTAAAGTTTACATGTCTATTCCAAATTCCATCTGATTATGATAAACTCCCCACGTAGTGGCAGGGTAATCTAAAAGTAGAAGCCATACACCATGTGGTATGGTGTTGGAGGGTTTACATAATTAAAGCCACATCTGATCTGAATCATACACATGTTAGCACTGTGATACCAGGTCAGCGGGGAGAGTTATGTGTACCCTAGTCAGGCCACCTTTCCCTGCCAGCCAGCAGTACAAAAGACTAAAAGACTGTGCCTCTCTGCTGATCCTTTGTGAGGTTGGATATCACCTCTCTCCAGCCCAGAAAGCCCTCAGCAAGAGCTGTCCTGCGAAACAAGAATGAAATAACACACCCTATACAAAAGGACTTGCCGCATCAGGGTGATGCATACTAATGTGCCTATGACTCTATGAGTCTGAGAAAGGGGTAGGGTTAATGTAGCCAGAGAGAGCTCAGCACAATTGGGGGAAGGCACCTTGTTACTCTTTGTACCTCTCATCCCTTCCTATCTCCTCCACTTCCTGTAGCAAACACATTTTGGGCATAGACCACTTGTCAGAAGAACAGGTATTGGACCCCTTAAATCAGGGATTCTTTTGTCCAATCCCATATGGACATTTCCCAATAAAAGAAGGAGTAACCCACTCCTTCCTTGAATCGCCTTTGGACTAGGTAGGCAGAAGGAAGAATCCATTTGGACCTATTTTGGAAGAGTTAATCTTTACAAAGTCTTCCACCAGTGAAGTGAAGATTGAGTGTCCAAGGCAGGGTCAAGTTCCACTCCCTAGCCATCTCCAGGGCACAATGTGGGTGACCTGCTTCTGGAGTAAGACTGCCTCTATGCCGGTTTCCCCAGTGCCATGGGCCTCACTCGAGGTGAAGCACACCAACAGGTATTTTCCAGCCTCCCCTGTGTTGAAAGAAATGAGAACAAGGACTTATCTTGTACCCGAGTCCCTCAATTGGGACTCACATCTTCATGAGAGCAATAAAAGCGAGGATGCCTGTTTTTCATCATCAAACTATTTAGAGACATCTTCGAACCACGTTTAACAGCCATTGAACCAACAGTGACCGCTGATGTTGCTTTTGCTTCTCTCAAATTCGAACCATTGTTGCTTGCAACTCCAAACCAGCTTGACGTTGGATCACCCCAAGCTGAGCCCATCACATGTTCAGCTCAAATAAACCAGTCATCACGGACCTCATCTCGTACCATTGGAAGCCTTGTGTCATGCCACAACCCAAACCATTGATTCCTAATGACTCAAACCGGCTCAACATAACACTGCCGCCTTGTCAAACCGTACATCAGAACATCAGGATCACAGCTTGGAACCATCACTGGATCCCAACTCAATCGGCTGGAGCATCAATCATCGATGCTTTCAGGCAATTACCATGTCTCGAACTGGACCCATTTTTGAACCAACCATAGGGAGTCATCTCAACTACATTGCATGAACGCTGCACTCAAACTGTTCTGGGCCACCACTTTGAATCCCCTTGAAACCCACTCGCTAATTGGAACTACACGACCTGTCACCCCCATACCTGATTCGATGGCAAACAACAAGAACAAGGTATTAGTGATTCCTAACTGCCCCCCTGGTGCATCTTCAGACCCTAGAGACTTGTTATGTCCTTTTCTATCCCTTTTTCCGCAAACAACATATCCTTTGAACATTGTGGTGCTTTATTGCACTTTTCTTACCTGCTGAACATCCACAGTTCTTGCATCTATTATGTTCTCAATTGCATTGTCTTGCTTTAGAGGGGTAGGTTTTATATAGTGTTTCTAATAGTTATTGGTATTTTAAGGGAGGCATGGTATCACAAGTATGACACTGACACAAAGGGTACAATTTGTAAAACCTTTACTGAAGTTTTCAGTGGGGTTGGAGAAACTCCTACTTTGCCCTATAGCTACGAAGGGAGTAGTCTCGACCATCAAACAATAAATAACACTGTCCAAGTTGAGGCCATCAGATCAAAATGGCCTATACTTACAAAATCCTAATGCCTGCCCTATCTCTTGTACAAAACATTGTGTAAAGGAGAATGTGGGAGGAATGTCAGTGTTCAAATATAAAGAATAAATGTGGCTGAGATAGCTCTCCTCCCCACGTTGGACAGCACAGAGTAAGGCGGTCACCATAGGCAAGATGACACACTCTGGGTCAGATTCTTAACACAAAGGCAGTTCAAAACGTGCATCGAGACCCGCCTGGACTTGCACGTTAAAGTCTCACTTTCTAGCTTTGAAAACACAGTTCAACATAAAGTTCACATCGGCCCCCCTTTGTCGGGCTCAGACCTTTCAAAGTAAACATTCACAACACTTGCAGAGGTTCCCTTCCCCGAACTTATTACACTTCCTGTCTCCCTCAGACGGGCTCGGACCATTTACTTATGTCGAAGACTTTTGAATGTGCGTGGCTTTTTTGACAGACCTCCGCAGGTCAACTTTGATTTACCAGCTTTCAACTCACACTCTTGTGTTTTTTGCCCTAGTGATTCCTGGTCTGGGTAGGTCACTGTCTTATGCACCAAAGATCATCATTCACCTTTTTACTTTCTCCTTTTTTCAGGGTCAATTTTGATCACCTCGTTTTTTACAGTTCACTTTATTGCAACAAACTTTTCACCTTTCACAGAAACTTTCAAGTGGGCTACTTTCTTTCGCCGGACCACTCTGTTACTCAGTATTGCTGGCTTTACAGCTATCGTTACTTCAAGGTTCATTCACAGGCCTTCCTTTCTTCGTTTCTCATCCACACACGTGTAGCCTTCAATTGTGCGATATAATATTACCACTTCAATCTTTTTTTAGCACACACCGGTCTCTCATGTCGCTTGCCAATTCGCCGGCTATGTACTTTTCTTTCTTGTCTTTATTGTCTTCCAATTTACAAGTCAAGGTTAGTACCACAGGCGTGGCCTCACCTCCCCAACTCTGCTGTTCACCCAGGTCGCTGGCATCTTTGAAACACAATGTAGCCTTCTTGTTTGGCATTTGGCCTTCTCCACGTGTTTCTCACAGTCTTTTGGAGGCAATGACCTCCTGCAGGAAACTCCTGGGATTCTCCAACCGTGGCTCTCGTCCCTCAGTTCGTTGCTCTGCTCCAGTAGGTTTGTCTTCACCCCGGAAGTCCTGCTCTTACTTGTGTTCCACCTTGCTCAGCGTGTGTCTCGATGTTCTGCCTTTTATCCGTGTGAGCAGAGCTAATTGATATCAGATGTATACACTTAGAGTTAACTGCCTGACTTTGCCCGACCCAATTAGTGGGACATGTTCAATGCGATATGTAAGTTAGCATTGTTACTCTCAGTTGCCCTCTTCCTCGGCCCAGTGTTTGTGTAGAAAGGAGGGATTGGGACATTGGAGAATCCTATGAAATAGGAGGGATCATGGGTAGGGGAAAGGGAGGATTACTGCGTCCAACCATCGATTGCCTCACCCCCACTCCCGAAGACCCCTCACCCAGTTGATCCTCCCGCACTGGTCCACCACCAGGGTATGAATCCAAAGGCCATGCCCTGGCCACCTGAGAGAGAGAGATCCCCGGGGACTAGCAGGTAAGACACCCTTTTGTTTCTCACAGTATGTCTAATTGTATGTAACAACCAGTGGCACCTGATTTTGTGCCACTTTTGTGCTCTGTATTCCAGGAGGTTGTGGTGGGGGATCATTGTTGCTCGGTGGATTTGTCTGCCCACAATCCTGCAGTTGTATGCATGGTTCAGGAAGTCAGATCTCAAAGCTTGTATGTTTTTATCACAGTCCCTTGTGTCTGAGCATATTCGGTTGTTCTATAATGCCTGGCTGAATATTGTAGCATGCTATCAGTGCGTTGGGTGGAGGCTGTCACTCTTCAAATAGCTGGGCCAGTCGGTTGGTTTGCAATATACTGTGATCTGTAGGCCAGACGAATCCACTGGACAACAAGGATCCCCCACAGCAACCTCCTGGAATACAGAGCAAAAGAAGCACAAAATCAGATGCCATTGGTTTTTACAAACAATCCAGAGTTGGAATCCCTCTGCAGGATTGCTCAAGAACTGCAAACCATCCTGGAAAAAGATGAACAACTGTGTGATGATTTCCCTGAAATGACCCTCTTTGCTTTCAGACAGCCAGCCAATCTAAAAGGCATGATGATAAGAAGCAAGTTACACCCACATTGCACACAAAATGGAGCAAAGGCATGCAATGACAAAAGATGGCTGGCCTGTCCACATATCTACAATTCAGATACAAATAAATAATAATATACCCCACATAGGGCAGGATTGCAAAATCACAGGTAATTTCACATGTTCTTCCAGAAATGTTGTGTATCTGATTATGTGTATGAAATGTCCCTTGGGGGGCTGGTGTATTGGGGAAACTGACCAGCAACATAAGCAGATGAATGTACACAGATAAGACTTTAAGCAATGAAGTAAGGAACGCCCATCAGTCTGTACTTTTTTGGAGCCAAATCACACCTTGGATGACCTTAAAATTGCAGTGCTGAAGGATAACTTTAGGACAGAAAATGTGCGAAAAACATAAGAAAATTGTTTGAATAGACATCGCAGCTTCAAGAGTCACTATCCCGAATAACAAATTCCCATTCTTTGCACCTATAGAGAACCAGATGTCCAAACAGGTAGACCTGTTTTTTCCTATAATATTTTCTATGGCTTTACTGACCCTTGCACATCCCCAACCCCATCTTCTTCTCTGATGAAATGTTATGTTGCTGTACTCATTGCTGCCCAAACCCTGACAGCTCTTTAAAAGCCCTGTCCCATAAGCTTCCGAGATGCTGGTTAGTGCTCCTGTTCCAGGCCAAACTGTTTTGTCCCTCCCCCATCCAGATGTAGAAAAGCACACTCTCAATAGGACAGTATCCTTTTCACACCAGTCTTCGCAAACCAAAGGGCCGAAACATGACTAATGATTCCACCTCCATATTGGCGTCCTGGGTGGGCAATACTGAAAATGTGGCCAACAGCCTGACTAATTATTTAAATAAATGCCCAACAAATGACTTGCTGCATTTGCAATTCCAAGATAAAACCTAGGTGGGCATGGTGGGCAACAGGCTTAGTGGAGATGTACACGCAACTTTCTATATCTAAAACATACAGCCTTCAGTAGTTTTCACATGCTGTGGCTGACACTACCCCATTCCTTCATGCCTCTTTAAGAGCAGCCCAGCACAGTTTTTTTCTCTTGCCTCCCTGCATCATTTTCAGTGCCCCACTTAAATCTTTGTGACTGGAATGTGTGGGGGGAACTTCTGAAGTGTGCAGCACCTTGGGAAGGAAACCAAATAGAAGCAGACGGGACCAGATAAGACATTCCAGAGATGAATCCTTGGTTTGCCCTGCTATTTCAAAAACCTCATTCTTCCTTTGCCATATTACGAAAGCTTGCAAATAAATGATGTTGTTAGCCTAAATAAGGTATCATCTTGTCTTTTTTGGAGCAACACTTTCTATATTACCCTTGGCTATCATGGTACAAAAAACTGAGCTATATATATAATTCTAATAATTGTTTTGCACGAGGTCGGATTTGAACCTGTGTTGCTCAGCTGTTGTCTTGCTTCCAAAACAAAAGCGCTGCCTCTGAGCTATCCTCCCAGCCTACTGTACCAAGAGCATCATTCTTCCTATGCCTGATGAAGTAATTTGATTATGAAGAGGAGGATAGCTCAGCAGTAACGTGCTCGCCTTGGAAGCAAGACGATATGGAGCAACACAGGTTCGATCCCTGGGTCCGCGCTTAAGTTATAAATAACCTATCATATCAAAGCTTGCAAATTAATTACTTTGTTAGCCTAATTAAGGTATCATCTGTTGTCTCTTTTGGATTAACACTTGTTAGTTTGTGCATTTTATTTGGCTTACTAAGGTTTATTTTTCTGTAACTTATTGTAATGTATTCAGTGATGTCACTTCCTATGAAGTTCTCGTAGTAAAGGGTCACATGACATCACTTCTGATGCCCCACCCATTTTCGCAATTTCACATCACTGCCTGTGCCCCACCAATGCATTTGAGAAGTTGGCACCCATGCCCACAGCTGTACGTTATATGGATACTGCAATTCACCAAGTAGTCCTATGTGTACATAGAGGCCTAAGGCCACAGGCTGATTGCCTTAATACGGCCCTGAAACTCTAAGAGAGGAAGGAAGAAACTGTTTATTTATAGAAAGCAAATGTGGGTTGAACCCTCATTTCGAGTGACCAGAGTGTTAGAGGGGTAACAGTCATGAGCAAGAAGTTCTTGCGAGAAGGCAGCTGTTTGCAAGGTTGATTGGAAACTGTGTTATGCACTCTTTCTGTGAGAATTTTCAAAAACTGCTTCTCTTTTTTTCTCACTGTGTGTTCTGTAATGGGAAGTGATCCAGGGCTCCGTGGCCTTCCATTCCTTTCCTCTTGTAACCATGTAATTCATCTAAGGCTGGGCACTGGCCTTCCCCCTCAAGCCATGTAAAGTGGATGCACTGTGTGACTACATTGTAACAGAGCCGTGTGAGTCAGGCTGTAATCATCAGTGAGATCTCTGTTGTGGTGAAGCTCCAGGACAGATGAGGGTAGTCAAAGCTCTGGGTACCCTTACTCGCAGGTTCCCGTGGCCAGTAAGGATCCTTGCAGATGCGACTTCCCCGAGAATCACAAGAGAGAGTTAGAGATTAGGGGCCTCATTACGAGTTTGGAGGCAGCCATACCCTTAAAAAGGGTATGGCTGCCTCCAAACTCGGGTCCGGGCCCGTGGTCTCTGAATGGGGAAATACCAGGCCATTCCGACTTTGGAGGGCCCAGTATTTCCCCATTCATGGAACCCGGACCATCCCCATTCCCATTTGAGCCCCCATAGGGCTCAATGGGAATGGGGAGCATGCTAACAATGGGCCTGTTAATGACGGGCCCGTTGTTAGCATGCTGGTCCCCTCGCGGGACCCGCAAATGACGTCTGGTCTGACCATGAGGCCCTAGGTACTGCTTGATAGAATACTGCTAGTCCAGTATCCCTGGACTGACCCTCACAGGAAAAGGAAGAAGAGACTACCAAATTAATAGGAAAAAACAAAAAGAGAGGCAGTGCACAGAGCCACCCTGCAAGCTCCTATGTGGCTGGAGGGATTTCTGAGTACACGCATCCATAGCAGCAGAGAAGCCAGAGCATGGAACACTGCAGACTGACAGAGCCAGAGAGCACCGCCACAGGATCGTGATCCACCGGAGCAGAGCTACGGAAGAAAGGCTGGACTTTCATCCAAAACATAGTTGGCTTTTGATGCCTTGGGACACCATGGACTCGCAATTAAAAAGAACGTCAGCAATGAGCGAGGAAGTACAACGGTGAACATCATCACCCTTCAAGAAATCTGGGGAGCCCAATGGGCCTGCAGACCCGGCCAAGATTAAGGGACTGGGACACTGCCAGAAGAGAAGGGTCTAGCGAAGATTTAAGGACTGGTCAGGCTGTTGTCTGTAAAACCTACTGAAGAGCTTCTAAGGCTGGAAAGCTTGACCTTCCATAGAGTGACCTGGGACTGCAGATGAGTGAGCTGGGCACTATATCCCAGGACAATGAGCTGGGTAATATATGCCAAAGTAGGTTTTGCACTACATCCCTGAAATAGCTGAGCACTATGTCCCTCAGTGAGCTGGGCATTGTATTCCCGAAGCGTAAAGGGAGCACCATATCCCCTGGAGCAAGAGGAAGTGAAACAGAGACTATAACCCTTGCTAGATTACCAAAAGCAAGCTGGGCCCTATAACCCTGTGACTATGATTTGTGCAAAGAAATAATGTGGACACTATATCCCTGCAACTGTAATTTGGGGAAATACGTAAGCTTGGCAATATATCCTTGTGATTGTGATGTGGGGGGGAAAAGCGAGGCAGGTGGCAAATCCCTGTGACTGACTGCGATTTGGTGAGGAAGCCACCTGGGCCCTATATACCTACGACAGAGATTTGGGTAAAGAAGGGAGCCGGGTGCAATATCCCATCCGTGCTACTATAATTTTGCCAAAGACACACGCTGTATGCTACTTTCGTCTGATTGCAATTTGGGCAAAGACGCAAGCTGGGTGCTTCATCAGGTTTAGTGTTTAGAATGATCACAGTTAGTTTGTGGTCTGCTGGTTCGACTCGTATAAGTTGGCTTTATTTTAATTTCTTTCATAAATGTGGGTTGCCTCCATACCTTCCCTATACTTGCCACACCCCACAACCTTCCCATACTACCCCTGCACACCAGCACACACAGAAATAGAAGTATGCTATGCAAATCCCTCTTTCATAAGTGGCTCTGCCCTTTCTGAGAAAATCTATTGACACTCTAAGCATCTGCCCTGCAGTAGCACAGGGAAGGTTCAACGGTCAAGTGCATTCCTGACAGCTGCTGGAACACAACTCGATAAAAGGCAGAGGTGGATTTTAACTGTTTCTACCTGTGATACAAATTAAAGTAATTGTGTAACCTACTCAGAGTGGTAGCAGATTAAACTTCAATTATAAATCTACTCGGCTGCCTCTTGAAATTGGAGGAAATGCATACTACTGATCAGACTCAATGTACTCCCACTAAATGTCTGTAATACCTGGAAAAGGGGGGCAGTATCCACAAATGTAATTGCAGAATGGGTGATAAGGACTGGGCTATTTTCTGATAATCTGTGGGAATTATCATGATCAAAGTAAAAAGTGGTTTAGGCCCCACTTCTTAAAGGCTAAAATTAGAATTTACCGAGAGGCATTCACTTTTTATAATGAATTGGAGTAACAAGGACTTCATTTTTAGTCTTTGTGAGTATGTACAAGAAGCCCTTATTCACAGGGATGTCTTAACGAAAAAGGGTACCTAGTAATTTTACCGAGTAGTTTTATTATTTGTTCTGAAGAGATGGATTTTATTGTGTGACTATTGTATGTGTTTTAATGGAGAAATCTGCATAAAGATATTTGACTTTTTAATTATAAGCCCTGTGCGGTGTGTTGGCTGCTAGAGTCCCGCAATCATACATCCACCGCAATTTCATCTCATACTAGTGTAATACTTTGTGAGCAGGGCCCAACTACGGTAGGGCAATGTGTATTAGCTGTCTGACCTGGATGTCTCCACAGCTGCCAAGTGGGAAATTGGCCAGAAAGCTGCCTCTTTGATGCCTCTGGAGGAAGGGCAACACATCCTCCAGTGCACAGAAACTGACATCATAAAGATGCATTCATACCAGAGTGCTGATCATTGGAGTCCCTTTTCAGTCAGCAGGCATGAGAAGGGGGAAGAGTTAGTAGCCAGAGGAGAGAGACAGGATGAGAGAAGGGTTCCACCATTTTAGTATCTGATAGGGCTCAATAGATCTTCCACCACCGTCCCATTTCCTGCAGAACAAGGCACTCTGGGTATGATGTCAGAAGACAAAGGGCACTTTGTATAAAAGCCAGGATTGGACCTCTTACAGCACGATTGCATTGGACAAATTCCCAGTGGCATTTTGCCTTTTTAAGGAAGGGGAACCCCTACTTCTTGTATTCATCTTTGGACTTTCAAGAAAAGAACACGTTTCCAGTGGACCTCCATTGGAAATAAAGCCGATTCCAAAGTAATTTGCCAGAGAGGAGAAGACACGAGGCATCCAGGGCAGATGCAAGCTTGGCTCATTAGCACCCCCAGGGAACAGCGGGGTTGAACTGCTGTGGACCAAGGCCTATTCTGCCCTCAGTTACACTGGAACCAGGGTCCTCCTCACTAGAGGTGAAGGACACCCTGTAGGTGGCAGTCAACTTCCTGGAGAAGAAGCTCAGGACAGAAGGGCTCACCATGTCCTAGAGACCCTGGATCGGGTTTCATTGCTTGAGACTTCTGCAAGCCAGCTCAGCCATGCACGATGTACTTCTAGCCACTGCATGACCTGATGTGCTCCTTCTGGCAATATCTGTACCTTCGAACTACTTCCTGCACTTGGAGCCATCCAGATGCCGGCTCGACCCATAGCCGCAGACTGCATAGATGAACCTGATCATCGGCTCGACTCTGTGGAGGCAACATATTTGCACACTGACTCGACCTTATGAGCCATTGACACACTGGTTTTGAGCACCAACTACACCCCATAAAAGGTTTGTCTCCTTAGTACATTTTAAAGGACCATAGTGACTTTTGAGCCCGATCTCTACCTTACAAAGACTTATTCTTGAACAATTGACATTGCTGAACACTCCTGCTTATCAATCGAGAGTGCCCGTTCACATCAAAGTGCTGCATTCTCTGTGTTTATACTTTAACATGGGTCGTTATTCATGTTTTGAATTAGTTTTTTTATATTGATTGTTTTATTAAAGCCCCTATTTTTCTACACCATTGATTGGACATTATTTTATTTTGGCTCCATTGTACTAAAGCTGTTTGGGTTGTTACCGTTCTCAGCTCACACCGGCCTGAAGATATATGGGCCTCATTCCGGGTTTGAAGCTAACCATGGAGTAATTAGCTCCATGGTTGCCTCCGAAACCGTCCCAAATCCGGCATGGTGAATGGAGTAATTACCGGTCCATTCCAGGGTTGGAGGGACCGGTAATTCCCCATTCACCTTTTGCCCTTCCCCATTTCTGCCCCATAGGGCTCAATGGGAATGGGGAAGGAGGTAATTACGGCACTGTAAATTACGGTACCGTAATTACCTCCAAAGTACCTTTGCGGGTCCCGTACTTTACTCCTGCTAAAAGCAGGAGGTAAGGAAGGACCCGCAAAGGGACCTCGGAATACGGAGGTAAGGGATTACCGGCATCGGCACCCTTACCGGTGCCGGTAATTCCTTACCTCCAACCTCGGAATGACCCCCATAGTCTGCCCTCGGCCCACGTTACCAAAAGAGGTAAAGGAGCTATCCTTGTCGGGCTGTGCCTATTTCCCCCTTGTGATTGGGATCCCTGCTGGTTTAGTAGCTTTGTGGGGATGCGTAGGTTGTTTACCTTATGGTTAATTTCCTCCACCTGAAGGAAACTATTGATTGTGAGAAGTAAGGTCCTCCTCTAAGAGTTCAATGAAGAGGCGCCGTTGATGGTGTAAATAACCCTATTCAGTACCTTGAGTATTTCACAACTTTGTCATTGTTGCTTTGGGTTTATCTACATGTTTCATGATGATATTTTGTATTGTTGTAGATATTTTCAAATGTTGTTGCACTGAGGATGGCATGGCCCCAAATTAAGGGGCGTTCCATTGAAACTAGTTTACATATTACATCTACGAATCTGACTACATTCATGAATTTGCTTTGTAGCATTTGTTTTTTTCTTGGATGCCATTCCTGAATTCCCTTTTGTGTATCACATTGATGATTTCTTTTGTATATTCATTTTTGTTTGATATTGCTAACGCGCTGTTTTATGTAATAATCAGGAGTGTTATTGTTTACGGTGTTATTGCACATGTGTTTGTAGTATGCATTGTATCTTTCTTTGATGTGTTTGTGACAGGTTGTACCATATGAAATTATGTATTTTTCATAGCCCTAATTTCTATATATGTATTACCATATGGATTGAAAATAAAAGATATCGGGTGTGATGGGTGACCCTCCTGCGTGTATTGCCCCTTTAAGGGGATGTGTCCCTCCCACGTGTATTGCCCCTTTAAGATGGGCCATGACTGTGTCATGGCCCAAGCTAATAAAAGGAGCCCTTGCAGGCACGTGAGACAGAACGGCTGCAGACTCCGTGGAAGGTTGGTCTGAGTCCGTGTCTCATTGATGAAGTAGGCCGCAGGCCTACATGTGGGAGGTACAGGCCTGCAGGCCCTGTTGCCATGGGACCCTCGTGCCAGGACGGTGGCCGAGGTCTGCATGGTCAGGAACCTGGCAGGCTGTGCCCCCACCCCGATAGCGCTGATGTCCCCTAGTGCCACGGGGCCTGCCGGATGGACATGGCAGGCCCCAAACTCCCACAGGCGCTGGGCCTGTTTGGTGCTGTGAGGAAGCAGCACCCCGGGGGCGCCTGCCGGATGGACATGGCAGGCGACCCCCAACAATGGCGACGAGGGCTGGAGCCCATAGCGGCGTCGGCCGCCTGAGGTATGGAGGAGCTGGGGTGGCCCAGGGCCCCAGATGCGTGGGCCCGGGCCGCCTGGTGCCCCGGTTCGCAGTGCGGTGCTAACCGCACGCAAGGAGAAGCGGCGTCGGCCGCAGAGGAGCTGGCGGCCCCTCCCGCGAAAAGGGAAATAAGGACGGTGAGCTACCGGCCCGTCTTCCGAGGGAGACGCAAGGCAGTCCCATAACAATGAGAGGTGGCCCCAGGAGGAGGAGCTGCTGCCTCCACCCCGTATGGAGGGGAATGTGCGGCGGTGGCCGCGTGAGCTGCCCCACCTCATTGTCCCGAGGAAAGAAGAGGCGGCGCGAGCCGTGAAGGTGTCAGCTGGAAGGGGGCCGCCGTACAGCTGAGGAGGCCCCGAACCGCGAGCGGCGTCGGCCGCATTCGGAGGAGGGTCTGCCCCCCCATGAAGGGGGGGGAGGATGCTGTCTCCCCGAAAGTATCTGCGGCGGTAGCCGCGACGTGGGGGCGCTGCCCCTCCCCCACCCGCAATCCGCAAGGAAAGGGAGAAATGCCCGCAGCTTCGGCCGCCACAATGAAGAGGGCGGCGTCGGCCGCATCAAGATCCCTAGCCGCGGCAGGGAGGGGCTGCCCCCGCACGAAGCGGCGGCATCCGCCGCGTGCAAAACAGCTGACGCGGCACCCCATCCTCCATGGGAGGCGGGCCCAACATCAACCGAGAAAGAGAAAAAAAAGGGAGTGGATGCCTGCTGGAAGACAGCGGGCTCAGTGGTACAGTGGGTCCTCCCCGGCCGCGGCCCTCGGCAACGAGGGTGCTCGTGCGGCCAGGGGAGGAGCCAGCCTGCAGCCCCTGTGGCATCCGCCACGAAGAAGTGAAGGAGTGAGAGTGACACTCCCCTCCCTGGCGGCATCCGCTGCACACCGAGGAGTTATGCTACCCCGGTCCCCGGATGGAGAAGAGGGAGCGGGCCATCCCCGTGCCCTACTGGCGGTCCTGTTCCCCTGGCCGTGGTCCTCGGAAAAGAGGGCGCTCGTGCGGCCGGAGTGGGGATCCGCCTGGAGGCCCCGCAGTGCGTGTGGGGCCCAACAAGCAGCTCCCTGCAGCACCCGCTGCATGCATGGAGGAGGCCGGCAGGTCGGCCATGGCGAACAAGAAGACTGGAGGGGGTGGACTCGACGTGGGAAGGGGCGTGAGACGGCCTGCACCAGCGTGCCTCTCCATGTTGTGGAGGCAGGAGGCAACCTGCCTAACGCGGCAAACCCCGCCGAATGAAAAAGAACACCTGGATTACACCTCGAGTGTGCGCCTCCTGCTCAAGCACCTCCACCAGAGCAGAGGGAAAGACTTGCCCCTCCCATACCGCAATCTGGGGCTATCTGCTGGAAAGGAGGGAGGTGCTCCAGTAGCAAAAGTTGTGCCAACAGGAACTCTCATCGTGCCCCGGCGGCGTTCCAGGAACCCTCATCGTGCCCCGGCGGCGTTCCACAAGCGAAACAAGGAGAAGCTGTGCTGGTCCCGCCCCCTGAGCCGCAAAGAAACGAAACGGCTGATGCCGCAACCAAGCGAGCAGTGGAGGTGCCCTGAAACAGAGGGGGCAGAGGGGCCCTGTCTGCGATCCTACCTGGCCGCGGCCCTCTGCAATGAGGGTGCTCGTGCGACCAGGAAGGGAGTGGACCTGCACACCTACACGGTGTCCACCGCAACAGAGATGGAATGAGAGCGGCCGTGTGAAATCCCGGGCCGCTGGGCGGTGTGAGTGATGCAGGCTCCAGACTGAGGCAAAGGATAGAGGCCCCACATTTGCTCTCGCCATGGGTGCTGGTGGCCCCCCTTATGTGATCCTGGGCCCGGCGGGGAAAGCCAGGGAGGTAGCCAGCCTGCAAACCCTGGCGGCATTGCCGGGGCTGCGAAGAGGGAGCTGGCCCAAACCCCGCAGCATCCGCTGTTTGGAATGGAAACGTCTCGGGGTTTCGTTTGCAGCCCAGACCAACCTGAGGAGCAGAGAAGATAAAAAGGGAGCCCTATGCTAACGGAGTGTGGCACGGACCCAACACCAACTGTGGCCACCCCGTGGCCAATGTGGGACTTCCACCGTCATTCTCTTTGGAATTTACAGCCACCCTGCCTACCCCACAGGTGGCCTCGAAGTCTAGCCACCAAGGTTCCTGGACTGCCGGCCACTGGTGTCGCCCTCCCTGCCATACCATCGTTAGACCAGGCCAACGTGGGATTGGGGGCGGTACCTCCGGCCCTCTCCCCGAGTTCGGCCAACAACTAGTGTCTGACCGAACCAACACCATGAAGTCGTGCAGCGGGGAGGGCATGGGTTGCAGCTCATCAGGAGTGCTTGTCGCCCTCTGGCACCCCGGGAGGAAGGGGACACTCCGGCCTGAGGGAGCACTGCGGGCAAGGGGGGGTAAGTGATATCCTGTCACCTCTTGTCCTGACCTACAGCACCGTCCCGCAACGCCTCCCATCAACAACTTCAGGAGCAGCATGGACGCCCCGCGACCGGCATTTCACTACCCTGCTCTGAACAACAGGGGACTAGGCCTATGTGGCCCCTGGGATCCGCCAGGTGCGGCTTTGCCGGCTGTGCTCTGTACCCTCAAGTGACTTGGATGTGGGGGAAGTGACTCATGCACGAGTTGCCCACAACATCAAGGACCTATGCCGATGTGGCCCCTGGCACCACCTGCCAGGTGCGGTCTTGCCGGCCGTGAATTATGCCATCAATGGACCTGGACTCTTGAAGTGACTCCTGAACCGACGCTGATGAAGGGCGAACTGGTCTGTGGTCCTGCAATTGCGCAAGGAGGACTCAGTAATCTTGTGTGCTTTGATGTTGTGAACCTGCATAGTAACTACATGTTTCAAGTGCTCGCAGGAAAGAACTATGATGTGAAGCTGTGGTCCCGCAGTTGCAGGGTGTGCATGTGGTGCCAGCCGCCAATCATGGTATTGTTCCGGCATTTGCTGTTCCGAACCCCAGGTTAATAAAGGGTTTTGTAAACTGGGAGAACTGCCGGCATTTTTCCGGCAGCTCACTGAGCTCGACCATCACCCATTGAGTGTGTGTAGAATTGGTTAGTAGTTTGTCGTTCTGTAACAGGGGGATACATGTATGCCTCAGCAACGTTTGTTTATTGTTATGAAAAAGGAGGAGTGTGATGGGTGACCCTCCTGCGTGTATTGCCCCTTTAAGGGGATGTGTCCCTCCCACGTGTATTGCCCCTTTAAAATGGGCCATGACAGTGTCATGGCCCAAGCTAATAAAAGGAGCCCCTGCAGGCACGTGAGACAGAACGGCTGCAGACTCCGTGGAAGGTTGGTCTGAGTCCGTGTCTCATTGATGATGTAGGCCGCAGTGAGAGTGACACTCCCCTCCCTGGCGGCATCCGCTGCACACCGAGGAGTTATGCTACCCCAGTCCCCGGATGGAGAAGAGGGAGCGGGCCATCCCCGCGCCCTACTGGCGATCCTGTTCCCCTGGCCGCGGTCCTCGGAAAAGAGGGCGCTCGTGCGGCCGGAGTGGGGATCCGCCTGGAGGCCCCGCAGTGCGTGTGGGGCCCAACGAGCAGCTCCCTGCAGCACCCGCTGCATGCATGGAGGAGGCCGGCAGGTCGGCCATGGCGAACAAGAAGACTGGAGGGGGTGGACTCGCCGTGGGAAGGGGCGTGAGACGGCCTGCACCAGCGTGCCTCTCCATGTTGTGGAGGCAGGAGGCAACCTGCCTAACGCGGCAAACCCCGCCGAATGAAAAAGAACACCTGGATTACACCTCGAGTGTGCGCCTCCTGCTCAAGCACCTCCACCAGAGCAGAGGGAAAGACTTGCCCCTCCCATACCGCAATCTGGGGCTATCTGCTGGAAAGGAGGGAGGTGCTCCAGTAGCAAAAGTTGTGCCAACAGGAACTCTCATCGTGCCCCGGCGGCGTTCCAGGAGCCCTCATCGTGCCCCGGCGGCGTTCCACAAGCGAAACAAGGAGAAGCTGTGCTGGTCCCGCCCCCTGAGCCGCAAAGAAACGAAACGGCTGATGCCGCAACCAAGCGAGCAGTGGAGGTGCCCTGAAACAGAGGGGGCAGAGGGGCCCTGTCTGCGATCCTACCTGGCCACGGCCCTCTGCAATGAGGGTGCTCGTGCGACCAGGAAGGGAGTGGACCTGCACACCTACACGGTGTCCACCGCAACAGAGATGGAATGCGAGCGGCCGCGTGAAATCCCGGGCCGCTGGGCGGTGTGAGTGATGCAGGCTCCAGACTGAGGCAAAGGATAGAGGCCCCACATTTGCTCTCGCCATGGGTGCTGGTGGCCCCCCTTATGTGATCCTGGGCCCGGCGGGGAAAGCCAGGGAGGTAGCCAGCCTGCAAACCCTGGCGGCATTGCCGGGGCTGCGAAGAGGGAGCTGGCCCAAACCCCGCAGAATCCGCTGTTTGGAATGGAAACGTCTCGGGGTTTCGTTTGCAGCCCAGACCAACCTGAGGAGCAGAGAAGATAAAAGGCAGCCCTATGCTAACGGAGTGTGGCACGGACCCAACACCAACTGTGGCCACCCCGTGGCCAATGTGGGACTTCCACCGTCATTCTCTTTGGAATTTACAGCCACCCTGCCTATCCCACAGGTGGCCTCGAAGTCTAGCCACCAAGGTTCCTGGACTGCCGGCCACTGGTGTCGCCCTCCCTGCCATACCATCGTTAGACCAGGCCAACGTGGGTTTGGGGGCAGTACCTCCGGCCCTCTCCCCGAGTTCGGCCAACAACTAGTGTCTGACCGAACCAACACCATGAAGTCGTGCAGCGGGGAGGGCATGGGTTGCAGCTCATCAGGAGTGCTTGTCGCCCTCTGGCACCCCAGGAGGAAGGGGACACTCCGGCCTGAGGGAGCACTGCGGGCAAGGGGGGGTAAGTGATATCCTGTCACCTCTTGTCCTGACCTACAGCACCGTCCCGAAACGCCTCCCATCAACAACTTCAGGAGCAGCATGGACGCCCCGCGACCGGCATTTCACTACCCTGCTCTGAACAACAGGGGACTAGGCCTATGTGGCCCCTGGGATCCGCCAGGTGCGGCTTTGCCGGCTGTGCTCTGTACCCTCAAGGGACTTGGATCTGGGGGAAGTGACTCATGCACGAGTTGCCCACAACATCAAGGACCTATACCGATGTGGCCCCTGGCACCACCTGCCAGGTGCGGTCTTGCCGGCCGTGAATTATGCCATCAATGGACCTGGACTCTTGAAGTGACTCCTGAACCGACGCTGATGAAGGGCGAACTGGTCTGTGGTCCTGCAATTGCGCAAGGAGGACTCAGTAATCTTGTGTGCTTTGATGTTGTGAACCTGCATAGTAACTACATGTTTCAAGTGCTCGCAGGAAAGAACTATGATGTGAAGCTGTGGTCCCGCAGTTGCAGGGTGTGCATGTGGTGCCAGCCGCCAATCATGGTATTGTTCCGGCATTTGCTGTTCCGAACCCCAGGTTAATAAAGGGTTTTGTAAACTGGGAGAACTGCCGGCATTTTTCCGGCAGCTCACTGAGCTCGACCATCACCCATTGAGTGTGTGTAGAATTGGTTAGTAGTTTGTCGTTCTGTAACAGGGGGATACATGTATGCCTCAGCAACGTTTGTTTATTGTTATGAAAAAGGAGGAGTGTGATGGGTGACCCTCCTGCGTGTATTGCCCCTTTAAGGGGATGTGTCCCTCCCACGTGTATTGCCCCTTTAAGATGGGCCATGACAGTGTCATGGCCCAAGCTAATAAAAGGAGCCCCTGCAGGCACGTGAGACAGAACGGCTGCAGACTCCGTGGAAGGTTGGTCTGAGTCCGTGTCTCATTGATGATGTAGGCCGCAGGCCTACATGTGGGAGGTACAGGCCTGCAGGCCCTGTTGCCATGGGACCCTCGTGCCAGGACGGTGTCCGAGGTCCGCATGGTCAGGACCCTGGCAGGCTGTGCCCCCACCCCGATGGCGCTGATGTCTCCTAGTGCCACGGGGCCTGCCGGATGGACATGGCAGGCCCCAAACTCCCACAGGCGCTGGGCCTGTTTGGTGCTGTGAGGAAGCAGCACCCCGGGGGCGCCTGCCGGATGGACATGGCAGGCGACCCCCAACATCGGGGGTCATTCCGAGTATGGCAGTAGGGGGTTAACGGCATCGGTAAGGATGCCGGTGCCGTTAACCCCCTACCGCCACATTCCGAGGTCCCTTAGCGGGTCCCACCAGGAATGGCTGGTCCAACCAGCCGCCCTTAGCGGGACCCGTTAAGGGACCATGGAGCTAATAACGGGCCCGCAATTTGCACGCCCGTTATTAGCTCCTTCCCCATTCCCATTGAGCCCTATGAGGGCTCAAATGGGAATGGGGAATGGTTTTCGAAATGGGGACTTACTGGGTCCGCATAGGTCGGAATGTCCCGGTAAGTCCCCATTCCGACTACCCGGAACCGAGTGGGTGTGGTGGGTGTGAAGCCTAATGTTCATTATGATTTATCTCATGCCACTATGTTGTCTGCTTGTGATGCACGGGTGGCTACTGTTATCAGCTCAAAGACCTCAGAAGATATTGCCTGCCCTCGGCACCCCTTACCAAAAGAGTCGAACTGTGCCTGTTTCAACTCTATGTTTGGAATCGCAGCTGTTTCGGTAGTAGTAGTTTAGCTATTACTCGTCCCTGTACTATTGCAGAGCCATAGTCATTTCGTCAAAGAAATGCGGGTATTGGTTCAGGGGTAGATAGGGGCTGCAGGATGGAGCTGGGATGGACTCGGGCTGGATACCAGCAGTGGGCTTCTGGTAAGGGCCGATAATGGGCCTAGGGTGAGATGGGCCTCGGATGGGACTCAGGGATTGGCCGCAAATTGGAAGCAATGATGGGTCTTGAATGAGAGGCAGAGATTGGCTTTAGGTGGGGGGCGAGGGTTGGCCTTCTGTCATTTGGGGGTGTGGGCCCAGGAGAAGGGTTTATGTCTTGCTGTTGGATGACTTGGAAACATAGGAAATGCTGTTTTGCTCACATTGACTGTCTTTAGTCACTGAAAAACAGCCGTGCGCCTTTCACGTCGGTTTAGAGGCCTCGTGCTTTATGATCCCCCCGCGTTAATCTCATTGAACAGGGCTCGCAGTGCTTTGTGCCTGGCTCGGCGGAGTCCCAGGGGATGGGCCTTTCATCTCGCAGGGAGAAGGGCGGGCTAATGTTTCCCCTGTAACACCTTGATCAGCCGAGACCGCATCTGCTCGTGTTCTGCTTCATTTCCACCCCTTGCAGTGTACGGGCTCCCGCTGAGACTTGCCGGCATTAGCTGTATTGGCATTTTGAGCGATTCTTCTCTCACGCTGTGATCGCGCTCATCACGGCCTTAAACCTGGCGATGATGATAACTGCGCTCAGATAACACGGGGAGGCGCGCCCAGAGAGCCAGAGGCACTCCTTGCTAGGCAGTTGAACAAAGAATATCCCCATGCGTATTTCCTTATGGAAGGTTTTTTATGACCTTGGGCGTGCTTAATGTTTAATTTATGCGACAGAAAAAGTGTCTAAACAGCGTCAGAAATACCTTTGGAAATTGACCTCGTGCTATGTCCTTCATTTAAGATCTGGCAGCCTAGGAGTGACATGGCCAACCCGCCTGCCTTTCTACAGAGCAAAGAGTGTCTGTGTGGACAGTAAAGATGGGCTGTGTGAATGGTTTCAAGATTGTGTGCGTGGAGAGTGTTCGGGCACTGTATGGTGATCTCAGCAGAGTGGTCAAGAATTGAATGGGCGTATGGTCTTATCAGCAATGTGAACGTTGCATCACTCTTGGGCATGGCTGCTGTATTTCAATGGACAGTACAAATTCTTCGCAGCAAGGTTGCTCGACCTAGAATGGGGCAGTACGACACTTCCCAGCGGGGCTGCTATACCTAGAATAGGTCAGTGCAACACTTCCCAGCGGGGCTGCTATACCTAGAATAGGACAGTACAACACTTCCCAGCGGGGCTGCTATACCTAGAATAGGTCAGTACGACACTTCCCAGCGGGGCTGCTATACCTAGAATAGGACAGTACGACACTTCCCAGCGGGGCTGCTATACCTAGAATAGGTCAGTACGACACTTCCCAGCGGGGCTGCTATACCTAGAATAGGTCAGTACGACACTTCCCAGCGGGGCTGCTATACCTAGAATAGAACAGTTCGACACTTCCCAGCGGGGCTGCTATACTTAGAATAGGACAGTTCGACACTTCCCAGCGGGGCTGCTATACTTAGAATAGGACCTAGAATAGGACAGTTCGACACTTCCCAGCGGGGCTGGTATACTTAGAATAGGACAGTACAACACTTCCCAGCGGTGCTGCTATACCTAGAATAGGACAGTACAACACTTCCCAGCGGGGCTGCTATATCTAGAATAGGAAGGTTCGACACTTCCCAGCGGGGCTGCTATACTTAGAATAGGACAGTACAACCCTTCCCAGCGGGGCTGCTATACCTAGAATAGGACAGTACGGCACTTCCCAGTGCTGCTGCTATACCTAGAATAGGACAGTACAGCACTTCCCAGCGGGGCTGCTATACCTAGAATAGGTCAGTACAACACTTCCCAGCGGGGCTGCTATACCTAGAATAGGACAGTACAACACTTCCCAGCGGGGCTGCTATACCTAGAATAGAACAGTTCGACACTTCCCAGCGGGGCTGCTATACTTAAAATAGGACAGTTCGACACTTCCCAGCGGGGCTGCTATACTTAGAATAGGACAGTACAACACTTCCCAGCGGGGCTGCTATACCTAGAATAGAACAGTTCGACACTTCCCAGCGGGGCTGCTATACTTAGAATAGGACAGGACAACACTTCCCAGCGGGGCTGCTATACCTATAATAGAACAGTTCGACACTTCCCAGCGGGGCTGCTATACTTAGAATAGGACAGTTCGACACTTCCCAGCGGGGCTGCTATACTTAGAATAGGACAGTACAACACTTCCCAGCGGGGCTGCTATACCTAGAATAGGACAGTACAACACTTCCCAGCGGGGCTGCTATATCTAGAATAGGAAGGTTCGACACTTCCCAGCGGGGCTGCTATACTTAGAATAGGACAGTACAACCCTTCCCAGCGGGGCTGCTCTACCTAGAATAGGACAGTACGGCACTTCCCAGTGCTGCTGCTATACCTAGAATAGGACAGTACAGCACTTCCCAGCGGGGCTGCTATACCTAGAATAGGTCAGTACAACACTTCCCAGCGGGGCTGCTATACCTAGAATAGGACAGTACAACACTTCCCAGCGGGGCTGCTATACCTAGAATAGGTCAGTACAACACTTCCCAGCGGGGCTGCTATACCTAGAATAGAACAGTTCGACACTTCCCAGCGGGGCTGCTATACTTAAAATAGGACAGTTCGACACTTCCCAGCGGGGCTGCTATACTTAGAATAGGACAGTTCGACACTTCCCAGCGGGGCTGCTATACTTAGAATAGGACAGTACAACACTTCCCAGCGGGGCTGCTATACCTAGAATAGGACAGTACAACACTTCCCAGCGGGGCTGCTATATCTAGAATAGGAAGGTTCGACACTTCCCAGCGGGGCTGCTATACTTAGAATAGGACAGTACAACCCTTCCCAGCGGGGCTGCTCTACCTAGAATAGGACAGTACGGCACTTCCCAGTGCTGCTGCTATACCTAGAATAGGACAGTACAGCACTTCCCAGCGGGGCTGCTATACCTAGAATAGGACAGTACGGCCCTTCCCAGCGGTGCTGCTATACCTAGAATAGGACAGTACGGCCCTTCCCAGCAGTGCTGCTATACCTAGAATAGGACAGTACGGCACTTGCCAGCGGGCCTGCTATACCTAGAATAGGACAGTTCAACACTTCCCAGCAAAGGTTTATTTAAACCTTCCGCAAATTAACATTTATTACAATACGTCATTATTACATCAATACCTTACAGTTCTCAATTGGCATAAATCATTGATAAAAACATGTTTTTTAAAAAGTAATAACTCTTCAAGCTCATTCCTCGGAAGACTGTAACAATTTTAGTTGCAGATTCTTACACGGAGACTTCTTTCATCCCTTTTAAAACGTTTAAGTATTTATCAATCCCACAATTTGATCAAGTTTTAAAATGGCTACATTGCTCTCCTGAGAGGGGGAGTGATATTTTCCTACAGCTGATTCCCTAACTTTCCCCAGGGGTCGGTCCTCATGGCCTTTACTAGATGCTCAAAACAGACCCGACGATAGCCCACTAGCGCCTCACACTCTATTACTATGTGTTTACACGTTTCAAGATGTCCCTGGCAATATCTACACATAGTATTGTCGACCTCAATCAATTTCCACCGACGATGATTATCCCTGGTTGGTAGCAAGTTGAGTCGGAATCACAATATTGTGGCCCTGAATATCCCTGAAGGTGAACATTCCAAGTAACAGGCACCTTTGCCCAATTTCTTATGGACATTGGCCAACATTGTATTTCTTTATGTTTTGTTATTGTGCATTTATAGTGCGCCTATACATCACGTGGTATTTCAAGGACAAAGAAGGAGGCGGGGTTACAGGGAAAAAGAAAACAAAACAAACACATTCCTACTAGGTCTTGAGACATTCAGAAAGTGCAAGTGCTTTACCCCCTTAAGTGCCAAGGACAAGTATGCTCGTCCTTTTTGCATAGACTTGCATAATACCTGGCACTTACAGAAATGAAGGGTGGAGCAGGTAAGGGGGCACATGGAGACGAACAAACACAACTGCTCTTACTAGGCAATGAGACACTCGGTCGTGCAAGTGCAGCTATAACATGAATGCCGGGGGAGGCAGGCAAGTTAGACGGGAAGTAGTGTGTTAACATTAGGTGATACATGTAGGTATGAAACAAATGTGAATAGCAGGGGCAGGGGAAGAAAAAACAAAACACGTTCCTACTAAGCCAAGAGACATTCATAATGTGCAAGTGCAGCTGTAACATGAATGCAGGGGGGGGGGGCGGGAATGGGGGGGGGTTGGCAGGCATTATATTATGGGATGACATCAGGTGAAACAGCTAGGCGTGAAAACAGAATTAGAGAAGCAGTAAGGTGGAAGGGAGAGACAGGGTCACCTAAGTGGTTGCAGGTAAGTGCAATGCAGTACAATGCAGCCAGGCTGAATCAGAGACCCAATCAGTGATTACAGGCTGGAGAAGCCAATGCAGTTAAAAGGTTGCACACAGAACAATCAGTAGATACAATCGGTGGACACAGAGGCAGCAGTAGGCCAAGTATGTAAATGCAGGCAGGTATGAAGACCAGTTGAAAGCGATTGCAGGGTTTGATTAAGAATACATCATGGTCAGATGAGATGAACAGGCTTTTACACTTACTCGGAGAATTGCAAGTGTTACACCAGTCCTTTAGCCATAGGTGTTTCTTATACGCCATGGTATTTCCCAATACTGCCATGCTGTCATCCCCCACCTTCTAAGCTTCTCTTTACACTTCTTTATAACTTAAATATCTTTGAAAAGGTCAGGAACGAGGCCCATAACAGTCTTAAAGGGGTCACGGTATGATCAGGCTGCCTAGAATGCCTAGGTTTCTTTAAAATGATCAACAGTGTTGAGAAGGCCTTCCAAGTGTTCCCTGTGAGCTTCAGATGAGGTAGGAATGCAGAGGAAGGAAAATGTTCAATGTAGGTGCCTTAAATGTCTCAAAGCTGGCGAGCAGCTCAGAGGGGCTCAATCGCAATATGGGTGGTTTCGAAGCCCACAGATCAACTGCCTTTCTTGGGAAACTCAACAGGAATAAGCTTCATTAACTGTATGCCTTCGGAGTCTTAAAAATCATGCAGTTAATGAATCGCACTTGCACTTCGATCATGGTTCTATATTGCTTGATGTTTCACATTAGGATCAAAGTGCCTTTCTGCAATTGGTGAGCAACAGTAGCTGTCAGAGGTAATGTATCGGGCGTTTAGGGTTCTGTCGATCTCTTCCAGAGAACCACATTCAACTGGAACTCTCTTCTGTAACTTATCCCTCAGACTTAAGCGTACTGAGGCACACAGGCACAGGGCCTCATTACACGGTAGGCGGTGGACCAAGGTGCTATTAGCACCTTGGTCCATGCCGGTAAAATACCGGCACCGCCTTGGAGGAAAGGAGAATTACCGCCCTATTCCAAGGTTGGCGGGGCGGTAATTCCCTTTCCCCATTCCCATTTTTGCCCCATAGGGCATAATGGGAATGGGGAAGGTGCTAATTACGGTACCGCAAATTGCGGTACCGTAATTAGCACCCTGGTCCCTTTGCGGGTTGGTTTTTAACACCTGCTAAAAAGCAGGTGTTAAAGTACCAACCCGCAAAGGGACCTCGTAGTAAGGCGGTAAGGGTTAACGGTCACCGGTATCATTACCAGTGACCGTTAACCCTTACCGCCTTCCGTGTAATGAGGCCCACAGTCTCCATCCTGGTGTCTTGGTCATCAACTATAGGCAAACTATGGAGCGCTTATAGCACATTTTCCTTATGTGGACGAAGGGCATTCGTTTAAGGCAGTGGTCTTCAAACTTTTTTGGCCTGGGCGCCCCTGAGCAAATTTTGGGCAGGTCGGGACCCCCCAGAAATGCCAAATGGACAGTATATATTGCGGGCCGTCACCTGCTTCCATCACAGTCGCTGGTCTCTCCCCACCCCATCACACACCCTGGGCTCTCCCCACTCTGCTCCCACCACTATCCCATGGTTCCCGCCCATTGTGCTCCCACCATAGTCCCTGGGTTCCCCTCATCCCGTTCCCAACACAGTATGAGGGCCAGTGGCGGCTGGTGATTTTTTTAAGTGGAGGGACATAACTATTTCCCCCTAAAATGCCATAGCGACCGAGCATAGGGAGGGAGCCCAAACCAATAAAGGTGGGTTGGGGGGGGGAATTCCCCCTGTGAATTTTCTTTTAATAATGGGTTAAAATGTTGCATTGTAGAGCATACCTTAAACAAAAAAATGGGTAATTAGCCAAACAGTTTGCAATTGGTGATGAGGGGGCCAGGGGGCAGACATGACATTTTCTACTGGACATCTATGATAGATGCACAGTAAAAAGATACCATCCCTGTCCAATGGGCCCCACTGGGCCTAACACAATCAACATGATTATGTGTGTATGCAAGGCGCTGCCCATTCATACAGCAATCACTCTATCATTCACACGAGCATCCATCACCATACACTCACTCATAACATAAGCATACACGCATCCATACACATGTTTAAATAAAAACAATGAACATAAACGTACCTTCTGCATTGGCCTGTGTGTGGGTGCTGCAACGCCCTGCTCCAGGCTGCTCTGTCCGTATGTGCGAGGAGGCTCAGGAGCTCCCCCTCGGACATACAGACATGCAGTGCCCCAGCCAGCATTTCCAATGAGCTATGCAATGCTTGCGAAGCAAAACGCCCCAGCACTTGCATGGCTCAGTGAGCATGTGCGGCTGGGGAACTAAACTGAATGGTCAAAGGGAAACAGTGTTTCCCTTTGACAGTTCAGCCAGCCCAGGAGCACTCCATCAGCTGGAAAAAGCAGCTGAGGGAGTGCTCACTGTTTCACTGGGCTGGCTCCTTAGCTCCTCCATAATGGGTGAGGGGCCACTGGGTGGGTGCCCCCTCGCCATTATGGATGAGCCGCCAGGCTCGGACTGTCCTATAGGGCAATGTCTGTACTAATAATGTAAAATGTTAGTGTGGGCCAGTCAAAATGGGCCACCATTTTGGCCAATGTGGACCATTGTAGCTGAATATATCACAATTTACTTACATTTTCACACAAAGCACCCCCTTGGGTACTATTGAAACAGTGGGCCTCATTACAACCCTGGCGGTAGCTGTGCCGGTAAAATCAGCATGGCTGCCGCCGGAGTTGCATCCGGGTCTGGCACCCGCGAATGGGCAATTACTGGGTCATGCCGAGTTAGGCGGACCTGATAATTGCCCTTTCGCGGGTGCCGGTACCAGTAGATCCCCATTCCCATTTGAGCCCCATAATAACGGTGCCGGTGCATCTGATGACCTGTGCTCGTGGGTGCCGCACGGCCTGCCAGGTCAGACCTGGTGGGCTGTCAGGCCCCCGCGAGCACAACTCTTACTATGGCGGTACGGTAGCAACGGTGTTGGTAGTTTACCAGCACCGTTGTTACCGTACCACCATAGTTGTAATGAGCCCCAGTCTGTGACTAAAGGAATGACTATCCATTTACAACCGCGGGCCACTTTTTCATTGTTGCCTGAGACAGTTTCATGCTTCAGCCCGACCATGTGAGCCACCTCTGCCCATTTCTTCCAATCTAAAAAAATAAATAAAAAAGATGTTTTTTTTTAAATATTTCATGCTGAGCTCTCAGGGCCCCCCAGGGATGCACCCGCGGACCCCTGGGGAGTCACGCCCCACAGTTTGAATACTGCTGGTTTAAGGGTTTCAGTACTTCCTTAGATCAAGTGTTCTTTCAACTGTCAACACTTGGAGCTAAAAACTAAAAGAGTTGCAGGGCTCTCACTCCACTAAAACGCCAGCTGTTGAAGGATCATATGTTTTCTGGTCAGACAGCTTGGTCCCGCCACTAGCAAGGCAAAAGATTAAATGGCTGTTCCTCAACTTTGATCCTTTGTAAGGTCGGGTAACACCTGCCAACAGGGAGCAGCTCCTCAGCAGTGGTTGTCCTGGGAAATTAGCATAAAAAGGTCACATCCTAAACAAAAGGACTATCCTCACACCTGGGTGTTGCATACCAAAGGGTATTTGATTCTCTGGGCCTGAGAAGAGGGCAGGATAAGAGTAGACAGAGGGAGCTCAGCATAGCTGGAGCAGGGTTCCACCATCTTGTTTCTCTCTTTACCTTTCTTTCCTTCATGCTACTCTCACAATTTAGGGACCCTGCTGGGAGAACAGTCCTTTCCAGAGCCCTCCAATTGTGAGGTGAAGGCAAGGGATCCAAGCATGGGCATGATCTGCCCCCTAACTACCCAGAGGGAATATTGAGGGTGACCTGCTGCTGGAGCAAGACCTGTCTTTCTGTGAGCTACACCAGTACCCAGATCCTAACTGGAGGTGAAGGATACCAGTATGTGTGTGCCAGCCCACCCATGTTTGAGAGAATGAAAACAAGTGCCCATCTCATCTCTGAGCCACTGGGTTAGGACTCACAGCAACCTGCGAGCCAGATCAGCCAGGATTCCAATGTTTTTTGCCATCAAACTCCTATGTGACGCTTTTCAAGTCTGCTTGACCTATTCGGACCACCAGGATTCACCAGTGCTTACTTTGGCACTTTCTTAATCTTCCAACAGTGCCAAGCTGCCTAGTTGATGCCATTGAATTGACAAGAACAGTGAGATGGTATTATTGACCCTTAACGGCCCCCAAGTACTTCTTTGGCCCCTATAGACTGGCAGGATCACTTTTAATTCCTTTTACGGACAAGAACAAATCCTTTTATGAACATTGTGGTTATTGATTGTCTTTCACCACTTTTTCATTACCCCTAGTGCTATCTCTTGCAGATTCTGTGTTTTTTTTACAAAGGGGTGGGGTATTGTAGTATAATATTTTTAGAAATGTTTGCATATGGTGTGTTTAATTCAAGTGTATATTTTATAGAACCTTGATTGGTCATTCCTTTATTTTGGGTTGAGGCAGTTTCACATTCACACCCCTCTTGAGGGTATAGCCTGCCCTCGGCCCAGATTACCACAAAAGGTGAAGGAGGTATATCTCTTACCTGTGCCTGTTTTACCTTTATGATTGGGATCACTCTTGTTTTTGTAGAAGTGTGAAGGCTGGTCATCACACTGGTCGGTAGTAGTTGGGAATTGAGACGGACAGTGCCTACAGCTTATTCATCCAAAACAAAAAAAGTGTGCAGTTAGATTTACTAACAGGCATTTTGTATTGCTACAATGGAACTTGACAGGAGCTCTGCAACAACCTTGACAGTATGTGAGTTGCATGAGCTTTGCCATGTAAGGGGACTACCCTGCAGCAGTAAAGTTAAGAAAGCAAAACTGCTCAAGAGCCTCCAAGCTTTTGAGGAATCTAGGGGGATGGAGGATTCTCAGGGGCGCAGAAGCAATATTGAGCCCCCCGCTCAGGTATCCATTTCTCTGGGGAAGTTGAAGGGGAACTGTGATAGAGAGGCAGGTTCCCACCACTCTTCCCAGAGAGTGGGTAGTGTGGTCACTCAGATGTCCCACTGGTCTAAGGCCTCAGTCAGCTCCCAAGCTTTTGTGAGGTCCAAAGCTTCTGTTAGGTCCTAGGTGAGTTGCACTGGGGACATGCGAACTCACAGTAAGTTCCCTCCTTAGGAAATGAAATTGGCCTTAAAGGAGCAGAAGCAGAGAGACGGGAGGCAGAGGCTGAGGGTGTGAGAGGGAAAGATAAAGGGATTCAGAAGCTTTAGCTCAGCAGAAACAGTGGGATCACGCTAGAGCTGCTTAGACTTGCACTAGAGAATCAGCAGGGTGCAGAATTTCTAGTGGGAATAGAAGTATCTCCAGTGGTGGCCCCTGAGACGAGCCTTGTTACCTCACCTCCAAAGACTTAATACCACCTTATGTGGAGGGGAGAGGAACTTTGATAGATTTGAGGGACTAGGACTTGCCTTCCGCCTCCAGGGGATGACACAGGAGTTGTGTGGAGCAGCCCTTCTGAGCCATATACTGACTGTTTGAACAGATGTAATTATTCAGTCGGCTTCTGAGGAAAGTTGCCATCCTCTTGAAATTCTGCAAAACCCCTGATGTATTACCTCAGGAGCTTCAGAGAGCTCAAAAAGAAGGGGAATCAATTATCTGAGACATTTGAACATCAGTCCATAAAGTACCTGAGTGAATAGGTCACAGGTAGCAAAGTTAAGTCTTTTGAGGGCATGTTTAATTGGGTTGCATGCAGCGATATCCTGAAAATTGTGAGATTGAGATACACCAGCATTTAGTGGACACGAGTTTCCCAGGCTCTATGGAGCATGCAACAGTTGCTGACAGGTATGTGAGAACTGGAGTCCAGAAAAAGGTTCAGACAAATACCTCCACATGAGAACGTTTTCACCCTTCTTGCAAGAAAGATCCCCAAAACATGAAGGGAAATCCCAGTACCATGATCAGTAGTCTATGTTGGGAGATGACACATAGAAAGGGAAATCCGGCCTGCAAGGGGAGACCGAAGCAGGCCATTGTAACTGTTGGCCATAGTCAGTGTGAACATCTTAACAGATGAAGTCCCACTAGGCCAGGGAGTGGCCAAAAGTTCCCGAACTATGACTGGAAAATGTACCGGGTCCTTATAGGGCCTCAGATACTGCCAATAAATATTGAGATATTTGTGTCCGGCGGTTTCCATAAATTGGGAAGGTATGCCACTTCTGCAAGTATCACAGCGGTCAGGCAACAATGGGTGAAGAAAGGGCCGTACATCTCAGGACCAAATCAGCTGGTGAGTGTGTTAGATGGTTTGACATACTGTCCCTTGGCAATGGTAGAGCTTAGATGAAGGGGTAGCACCTCCTTGCACCATGTTGCAGTCAACGACTCCATTCCAGTAGGATATCTGTTGGGTACTGATCTCTCTGACTCAGACATAGTCGATGCAGTCACTAGAGCATGACCTCTGAGAGCAGCACAGGAAAAAGCACTTGAGAGCTGAGACCCTCAGGCTTCCCCAGTTGGGGAGTGTAAGAGACCTGTCTCACTGGTAACTTTCAGTTCAGGCCTGAAGTCCCTTGAGTTGTCTACTCTTTAGAGAGTGCGCTCAGCGGCCACTGAGGTGACTATGGAGTTACCACCAGATTCAATGATCTTAGAGTTGCCTGCTGGAATTAAACAGGGACCTGAGATGGCATACAGAGAAGTTGCAGACTGAAAGGGCATGGCAGAACTGAAAGAGTAGTCTTCAACTGGAGTCCCAGGTCAGGTTGACGTTGTCAAGTATACAGGGGCTGTCCCACTCTGACATGTCTGTTAAGGCAAACAGGCAAGCAGGTGCAGGGAAAAGATCCTGAGCCACTCCAAAAAGGGTAACAGGTGCAGAGAAAAAGCCCTGGCCTATTCCAGGACCAGCCAAGAGTTGGCTGATCACCCAGGCGTCAAGTGTTTTGTACCAATCTTCGCTCCTGGCACACTTTATGGTCACTTACATGTGATGGGATCATCTGAGACTTTGTCAGACCATTTTTACAATACCCACAAAGGAGGTGTATCGCTTATCTGTGCTATTGTGATTGGGATCACTCTTGTTTTGTAGAAGTGTGAGGGCTGAGTAGGCGGTTTAGCCACTACTCATCCTTGTACTCCCGTGGGGCAGAAGTCATTTCACCACAATGTAACTATATTTGTAAAAGGTACCGTGTGTAGGGTACCATGTTGCCTAACAGCTGCTGGTGTATCAGCAGGGTTGTGTCTATATACAGATGTCAGTGATCTCCTTATGCACCCTCTGAGCTGGCTGGCTCAGTTGAGCAGAAGCAACTGACATCACTTTTAACTGCATGGTTTTATGAAAGTGAAGCTTTTTGGCAGATCTAACTTTCATGCAGAATCTATTCACTAAAGCTCCTGAAATGGAAAAGATCTTTCTGAGGCTTTCATTAGAAGATGGAAATCCATCACATGTCCCCATCTGGGAAATGGTGGGATAACTCTCTGATAGGTTCAGCTTCAACAGTCCAACAATATGACTCACTGTGCCATCTGCATTAGAATCATAGTCCAGGCTCATACACAATGTCCTTCTTGAAGTAAGGATTTGGTCCTCGTTGATGCTCTGGTGTTCCCTTTTGCCCATTAACAAGGCTTTTGTGGGATTTTAGATCTCCCAGACCTCCTGCCATAACTACACCAGAACCTCCCAGTGGGCATTCCCTGCGTACCTCCATATTTCGATGTTAGAATGGCAATCTGCATTCTCCTAAAGTAGGAGTGAAAGGTTCCTCTCATACTCCCTGGGGCCTTTCCTCTCTTACGACATGTGATTAGGTACAATCAGTGCTGGGATAACCACCTCCACTAAGCCTAATTCTAGAGGCATTGGTCTCTCCAACTGGGAGCTGATCTAGCCATTAATTCTGAAGGTACTCCTCTCCTCACCATCCTGGGAATTGCGCCAGATAACAGGTTCATCACATAACTCTGCATTTTCCATTACTACAGTTGTCTTGGTTAAAGGAAACACTAAAGGACTTTTTTGTCAGAACCTCACAGACTTTCACATTAGTACTGCTGCAGAACATGCACCTATTGTGGTTTCATGGTGCTCTGTTCACCACTAAGGTAAAGGGCAGCTGCACCTTCAGGATATCTCTCCCCAAGATACTCCTCCTGGGTCACTTACCTTCCTCTCCTCCTAGGCCAAGGTCCAGCATCCATATCCAGGCACTGATTGCCCCACCAACCTAGGGAGAGGCTCTGTTAATGTATGCACAGGCAATTGCTGTCTGTTTTATGCAGTGAGTTCTCTAAAGTCCCTAAGCTGTTGCCTATTACATGTCTGAGAACTCTCAGGGTACAGGTCCATAGCACTAAAGGCTAGACATCCCACATTGAGACTTACATCAACTGTCTCAAATCTCCCTCTGGGGTTGGCTACTGGACCACTGGCTTGCCTCTCAGGTAAGATTCTATGCAGAGCCCGGTTAGCCCACCTGAATTCACACAAGGGAAATCTGCCACCAGTGGTGACATTTTCCAATAACTCTTAGTCAGTTTGTCCTCTTTCATCCATAGAATGACAACCTCAGAGCCTGAGACTTGAGGGCAGCACCGCCTGAGTTAATGTTCTGCCTCGGCATAGAGAGGTCAAGGAGAAATGTCCCTATACAGGGTTGGCATTGCCCGACTAGGTGCGCTAGAGGTATCATTGAGATAGGTGCATGTATCCTCACTCAGCCAGCCATTAGTTGTCCCTACGTTTCGACCTGAAGGTGAAGATCCATAGCCAGCCAGTGCAGGTGCTCTTTCTTCCTTTTCACCACAATCAGTTTAGAAGTTTCCATCTAGCGCTGGAGCACTGGATCACTAGCCTGCCTCTCAGATGAGAGACCGAGACTCTGGTGAATCCAGTTGGGCTGGTGAGCCCAACTGGATTCGCAATGGGCCTCACTGAGACCTCTATAGGTCCTTAGAGGCACCTGTTACTCAGAGTCCAGAGGATGACAACCTCAGTCTTGAGTGTAGCACCCTCTGAGTTGGGTAGCCTTGGAATTTAAGAAGAACATTTTAGATCCTGAAGAAGGTGGGTTTTGGTATTCACTATTGAAAAAGATGCAAATATGAGAATGCCCACTGCCAGAAAGATAACTGATACCTTGGTTTATATCTTGTTTTGGTCTTTTGTTTGATACCTTAGTACAAAGAAAGGCACTTTGTGTTGCATGGTCTGTTCTTCTACAATCTTCACTTGGATAATAAACCTTTTCAAGAATTCTGATGACCCTTGTGTGTGTGTTCTGTTTCCCCAACATGGTACATAGGCAAACCTAAGGGGAGGGAGCTAGGGACTGAGACTGAAAGGGATTAGGGTAGAGAATGATTAGTAAAAACTATTCTCACATTCCTAGGCATATGGTGCGGTGCTTTTTGGAGGATACTTGATGCTCATGACCTGCAGTAAAACTGTGTTTATGGGGTACCATTAACGCATATTATCTAGAAAGGCAATACATTTTGGAGGACATTTTAGGTATATATTTTGGAGAATGTTATGGAAATATGTGGAATATGGACAATAATGTGGGGTTACATAACAGTGTTGTAAGGTGGGGGCGTGGCTAACCGCCATGTAAGCAGGACTCTCTCCTTGCAGCTCCGCATGATGTGCCCTTGATTATGCTGCTGAACTGCGGTTTTACCCCACCACTGCTGCTGCAATTCGCCACGCCCGAGGCTGAGCACCCAGAGCACCTGCACACCAAGTCTGAAGACGCTACGACCACCAGGCACAAAGATATTCGATTAGTGCCGGAATACGTCGGCACCAGAAAATGGCGCCCACCTAGCCGAGGACGCCGCACAGGAGACACGGCTCGCACAAACTGGAAGCACCGGGACTGGCGTTGCCTGCGGCGCCCGAGAGAAAAGCAGTGCACCCTCCGCGGCGACGTCCTGTGCTCCGGTGCCCCCCCCGAGTCCCGGCGGGGCCCCAACGCAGAGCGGCCAGCGACGCATCGCAAGACCCCCGGGAGGACAAAGAGGCGCGGGCGGCCCCATCGAGCCCGCCCACGAAGGAAGGACCCGCACTCCGAGGCTGCTGGCAAGAGCGAGGGAGACCAGACGGTAATCCGGCCCCGAACGGCCCGAGACGAGTCACCGGAGCCTCCAAGGACCGGACCAGCACCACACCCAGAGCGGGAGCAGGCGCAGAGAGGTCCGCCCAACAAACGGGGTAAGGAGAGGGCGGTAAGGGGATCCCAGCCGCCATCACCAGCACCTCACAAGAGGATAAGCGCCCCCCCCAACATAGGCGCCCCAGCCCGCTGCACTACAACATCAACAAGGACTACTGGGGCCCGCGCGGCAACAATAAAAGAACCTGCCCCGGGGTAGACGCACCAGAGAGAAGTGCCCCCTGCGGGCAGTGGCCAGCCCTCAGCTCAGCTTGCCGCTGACCCACGAACGCAGCTACTACCCGGGGCACGTACGCCAAGCCCAGAGGCACTGAGATAGACCAGGCGCGCCCCCCCTCCACCGAGCCAAGAGGCACAGCACTCATAGACTAAGGGTGTCGCAGCCAAAACGCTCCACCGGCCCCGCAGCACGCAGCGGCCTGCCTGGCCGATTGAAATGTCAGCAAGAGGCAACAAAAATAAACAGCGGCAAACAACCATGGAAACTTATGCGGCCTGTGGCCCAGCCAACCAGGACACCGGCACCACCAACACAACAACACCACAGGAAAAGACCCAGGAACCGGCAAACTCACAGCTACTGGAAGCCATCAAGGCCCTACAGAAGACCATGGAGACCAAAATCGACGCCGTAGCAATCGACCTAAACCTACTACGACAGGATGTCCGTGCCATAGCTAATCGAACCGAAGCACTGGAGACCCAGGTCCGCGAAAACACGGAGGCGAAAACCCAGATATTCAATGATATGGACGCGTTGGTGTAAAAGGTAAAAAACCTAGAAGACAGGGCAGATGAAGCCGAAGGGCGGGCGCGCCGCAACAACGTTAGACTCCTCGGACTTCCCGAGGGTATTGAGGGGAGCGACCCCACGAACTATATTGAAAACCTCTTACTACAGGAAATTGGAGCCGGTAAGCTGTCACAGGGCTTCACCATCGAACGGGCGCATCGTTCCCTCACCAAACGACCACCCCCCGGAGCCCCTCCCAGGCCTGTAATAGCCAAGGTACTCAATTACAGAGATAGGGAGGCGATCCTCGCATTTTCGAGAGCGGGTGGCCGCATACAACGAGACTCAGCCAAAGTGGCCATATACCCGGACTACACATTCCAAGTCCAAATGGCGAAAGCCCAATTCATTACCACCAAGGCACGATTGAAAAACGCAGGCCTACGCTATATGCTACTCTACCCGGCCAGGTTGAAAGTGCTACACAACAGCAAAGCGCTACTGTTCGATACAACAATGGAAGCCAGCGAATGGATGGACAGGGAGCAGATCCCAGACATTGAACCCAGAGAGCACAAGCCGCGGAAGCAATGCCCCAGGTGGCACAGGCCGCCCAGCCCTGGAGCTAGACCGACATGAGAATCAAGATGCACCGCACCGCAGCAATATCGATACCCATAGGAGCGACATGGGAGTCCGTTAACTCCCCACAAGGCAACAACCAGAGAGTTTCTGCTGAAGGACCCCTGGAATTTTGGGTGCATTAAACCCGCCCGTCGGGCGCCTGAAGACCTTCGGTCAAATGAGGCGGAAACGGGAAAGTCAGAACGAGGGAAATCTCGCTAGACGTGTTAAGTTAAAGGACAGTTTAAGTTTGTTGGGAAGGGGAACCCAGTTGGAATTTAGCGAACAATCAAACCGGGGCCTGGTCCAGAAGGAAGTTGGTAGTTATTGTTCACTTGGAAGGGTATCCCAGAAGAGGTACCCAGTTAAGGTTACATGGGTTACAGACCAAGTCCATCCGCTGCAGGATCACCTTAAAGTTAGCCGAGGCCACCCACAATCCCACCCCAAAACCACCCACAAGCCCACAACAATGTATAGACCATGGCTGACAGAATTAGAATAATGTCCTGGAATGTCAGGGGTCTAAATAGTTATGTCAAGCAACACCGCATCCTTTCCTTCATGAAGCGCCACAAAATTGGTATCGCCATCCTACAAGAGACACACCTTAACGCACCCAAACTCGCCGCACTGGCCAAAGCCTGGAGAGGAACCTGTTTTATCGGCACCACATTCTCCACATATGCAAGAGGAGTCTTGATTTGGATTGCGCCATCTGTCCCCATCACCCTATCACACACCAAAACAGATAACGAAGGCAGAATGGCCCTAATACAAGGCACCATAGAAGGAAAAGACCTATGTCTAATCTGCACTTACGCCCCCAACCACAACGCCACCGTCTTTTTCCATTCACTATACGCTCGCCTGAGCCCTTACAGGGAAGACCTAATACTATGGGGAGGTGACCACAATTGCACCCTAGACCCGCGCATAGACAGAGCAGATAGCAAACACTCCCACCCCTCCCCCCAGCCAAAGTACTCAATGCCCTCACACAGCAATTCGCCCTGAAAGATCTGTGGAGAACACAACACCCCGGCGCCAGAGCCTACTCTTTTTACTCCTCACCGCACAACGTGCACACTAGAATCGACACTCTCTTTGTCAGCGAGGAACACCTGCCCTTCTTTGAACACACACAATACTTGGCTAGGGTGCTTTCTGATCACTCACCACTGATCACCACATGGTCCCTGGCAACCCCCAGACCCCCCGTCCCGACATGGAGGCTCAGAAGCGAAGCGCTCCTCGACAAATCCTTTAACAAACAAATCCGACAAGGTACAACGGACTACTGGCAAACAAACATCGACAGTGTCCAACATATAAGCACAGCGTGGGAGGCATACAAGGTGGTAATAAGGGGCGAAATGATAGCCGCCACGGGAGGAGCCCAAAAGCACATCACATCCCTGCTCGAGCGCACTGAAACTGAGTTGAGGGACCTGGAATCTGCACCATCCCCTGACCCCTCCCACTTGCATAATACGATCGAACTCAAACAGGCTTGTCTAAAACACTGGGAGACACTAGGAAAGCTAAGCCATGCGAAATACACCGAAAGAAATCACACTCTAGGTGACAAGCCCGGCAAACTACTAGCGTGGCTATATAAACGTGAGATCCCCAAAACACCCATCTGCCTACTCCGGGGCGAGGAAGGCCAGAATATCTACACGCAAGCCGAGATTAACCTAGCGTTCAAAAAGTACTATCAGGCCCTATATTCCGACCCCTCCACCCCCAGGGATACGGACATAGAGGATGCCCTCGACAGTATCAGGCTACCGCACCTAGACGAGCATGTAACCGAGGCCCTAGATGACCCCATCACGCCTGAAGAGGTCATGGCCTCCATCAGATCAATACCCTCGGGGAAAACACCAGGACCTGATGGGCTCCCGGGGGAGTTTTATAAGAACTTCGAAGATATATTGGCCCCCTTGCTATCCCAGGTATACAACGAGGCATACGAAGTGGGCCACCTCCCCGACACCATGAACGAAGCGGTCATCATTCCCCTGCTGAAGCCCAACAAAGATAGCCAGGACTGCGGTGCATACAGGCCCTTGTCCATGCTCAATGTAGACTATAAGATACTAACAGCATTGCTAGCTAAGAGACTACAGGCGGCCATCCCACAACTGATACACAAAGACCAAACCGGGTATGTGCATGGACGTTCCATCACTGAAAATCTACGGAAACTACACCACGCCATACACAGCACAGGCAACAAACCCGATAGAAGTGCGGTGGTGTCCCTCGACGCCTCTAAAGCGTTCGACTCGGTCAGGTGGGAATGGCTCTATGCCACCATGACCAAGATGGGAATCGGGCCCACCTTCCTAAACTGGGTCAAACTCACCTACGCACATCCCACCGCCAGAGTTCGAACCAATAACACCTACTCAGATAAATGGTGCCTCTCCAGAGGAACCCGGCAGGGGTGCCCCCTATCCCCCTTACTCTACATCCTGGCCATCGAACCTGTGGCGGCATACCTTAGGCTTGAATACGGCGATGGGGGCATAACAATAAACGGAGTGACCCACTTGGTGTCCATGTACGCGGACGATATGCTCCTCTACCTGAAAGACCCCGAGCACATACTACCATACATACTTGAAACCCTAGAAGGATTTTCTAGATGCACGGGGATCCTAATTAACCATGATAAATCCTGCCTATACCCCTTGGCAGCCCTAAGTAATACCAGGAAAGAAAACCTCCCCCCATTAGCACTTCGGTGGGAACCCACCACATTCAAATACCTGGGCATCAATATCCACCGCGACCCCAGAACAGAGCACATAATAAACACAGTAAGAGCTAAAGAGGGCCTAGCCAAATCAATCGACTTCTGGAGCAAACTGCCCCTTTCGGTGGCCGGAAGAGCGGGGCTGCTCAAAATGGTGGCGCTACCTCGACTTCTGTACTACTTCACCAATGTCCCGTTCTACATCCCGCTACAATTCTTCAAAGAACTTAACAAACTCTGCCGAAAATTCCTATGGCACGGGGGACGATGCAGAGTAGCCCTAGAAACCACACAGAGACCGTATGACAAAGGAGGCCTCAAAATCCCCAACTTCGAGCTCTATTATCTGGCGGGCCAACTGAAACATGTGGTACAGTGGATGGCGGACGACGCCGCCACGGATACTCACCTACTACAGCCCAGGAACTCCTCGTGGCTGCTTAGAGACTTACTTTGGACTGAGTCGGAGCGGGGTCACCGAGACTCATACCTAATTCACCTGGGCATCCGTACTTGGAAGAGGGCCTGCAGAATCGCCAACCTGGCGGACCCCTACTCCCCACAAATTCCAATAGCCGCAATGATGTCACACAGACCAGAAGACCTGAAAGTGATCAGAAACGTGTGGGAACCCCTTGGCATAGCCACCCTGGGAGACCTGGTGGACGACCGGGGCATTCTCAGATTCACCGAACTGCAAGAAACTACGGGAATACCGCCCGGTCAATTCCTCCTACACAGGGCTGTAGCGAACAGACTCACAAAACGATGGCCACAGATGGAGACCCTCGACACCGGCCACGAGGCCATCGAGAACCTACTATGTGCGGGGGAGGGAGGCCACGAAACCTCGAGGCTCTACGAGACCCTACTGAACTGTGCTACGCAACAAAGTCTCAAGAGTAGAGATAAGTGGGAACTTGAACTTGGCGAGAGGTACGAAGACAAAGAGTGGGATGCAGTGACACACTACCACAAAAAAGTATCCCGGAACTCACGGTTCCAGCTCATACAATTTTACATTATTCATAGGGCTTACCTCACCCCACGCGTCATCTCCAGATTCAACGACACGAGCGCCGCAACATGTCCCAAATGCCTGGATCCCTCTGTGGGAATGACTCACATGTTCTGGGGATGCCCGGCAGTCCAAACCTTCTGGTCACAGATCCAAGCCAAAGCAGCCAACGCGGACATAACGTTAGACGTGCAATCCCCCAAAGCCTGCATCTTGGGGCGGTACCCCAGGAACAAAAAGAATAGGTCGCTGAACAAACTCAAAGACCTCATGTACATCTTAGCAAAAAGAAGGATTGCCATGGCCTGGAAATGCCCCAAGGCACCAAATGTTGCAACGTGGTGGGAGGACCTACGCAAATGGACCACGGCCGAGACGGGAGCATGGGAACTGGCACAAAGACACCAGAAAACCGACACCTCCGACGACCTATTACAGAGGGTGGCCCTTACGGTATCCTTGTTCCACCCTGAGGTAGGCAGCTTCACCGATGGAGACATAGACAACACAAACTAACCCAGATGCGCAGAGACTGCAGCGCGTGATTGTGTACTTGGTCTGGGGGGGAGGGGGGAGGGAAAGGGAAGTTACTACCAATCCTCCATTGGCTTGGAGGACACTATGTTTGTATATTCTTATTGTTAAGAAAATAATAAAGAAATTAAAAAAAAAAAAAAAACAGTGTTGTAAGGTATTGTAATGCTGCCAGCGGAGCAATGTCATCCCTAAATGAGAGCAATAGTGAATATTGTAGTAACTTAAGGTCCTTTAAGAATTAGCTATTTTTCCTCACTTCTTCTGAGATCTTTTGAAAAATTCTTAAACCACCCCATCCCAATTCCAAGTCACTTTAATGTTGATTGTGGCAAACAAATACGATTAATGCGCATTAAACATTTTCAAAATATTTCTTGCAATCATTCTTCGGGTGAGTGCGACAATGCCTTTTTGGCAACTGCTTCTCTGAAATGTATCTATTTCTAAGTAACTTACAGAGCCAAACTGTGTTTCAAAATCCAATAAATTCTCAAACAAGTGCTGGGACATTTAAAATGTAATCATTACTGCCCACAGTCATGGTCAATATTGGTAGTTAATGCTCAAGAGCTGCTTTTGAGCCCAGGAAAAGCACGGTTGCATCAGCGCTCCAGGCACATAACTGCCAATATAACCTGCTGTTGAGGGTAGCAATGCTATTAGCTGCTAGCCATTGGCTGGTTGCTAGTCTGACCCCCTTTGTGATGAAATGAAGGGGGCTTGGTGTCAGCCTTTTGGCAGGAGTTGATTTTCCATCTGTGTTGTTGGAGCAGGACAAAAGCATCATAGTGGGCCAAGGTAGGCAGGCAGAATGGAAGAAACTGGTGTGTGTGAGAATTTGGGGGTCGTGGAGAAATGCATATGACATTTGGAACTTTTGCCACATGTAGAAAAATACTAAGGCCCAAGCATGTGTAGTATGATGATCATCAAAAGAACTCGTCATGGGTGTCGCAAAACATATTCTTGCTCCTCAGAAGCTTAAAAAGAACCCACGTTCTCAGCATGTTCCTATAATTTGGATGCCATCTATGGGGGAAATACACCTGTACATTTAAAATGAGTTCCGCTCCTTTCAATGGTGAACTCATGTGAAAATGGAATTATACATCAACAGTTCAAAGATTTCATCACAGTGCCATGTTCCTGATATTGTTGGTCAAAGGTGCACTTGTCAATTCTAATAAAAAATAACCTTTTACTAATTTCTACTCATTGTAGCTTGCTATACATTTCATTTAATTTTGAATAAAACTACGTTATTTAACTTGAAATGGAAAATGACTGAACAAATAACTGGATTCAACTCAGAGCAGCAACCCCAACCTTAGGAAGTTTTGTCATAGGACCTCCCCAGATCACGAGTTAAGACTTTACTTCAAGTAAGAATCAAATGCCGAGCAAGGCTTATTCAAACCGTTTTTTTTTCAGGCCGTAGCTATGAGACCATTTTTACTTTGAGGCAAAGTCATCTTGAGATTCCTATGTAAGTAAAATGGCAAAGAGCATATTTCCCATGCACCACTAGTGACATCTGCAGGCCGAAATTGTCATTTATTTGACTTTTAATTCTTGTGAAACTGAAGAAAAAGTGCATTCCAAATACAAAATGTAATCAATGGAATATTTATATCTCTATCATTGAAGATCCTACCAACTTAAAACAAATTGCAATTTACACATGAAAATGATTACTTAAAAACGATATAAATTCACCTGGTGCATAATGAGAAAAGATTTGAAAAGTAGGAAAAATGAATATGTAAAAAATACATCACACAGGGACAGGAAGCATCTGATGTGTAGATTTTATTGATCTGTATTTTATTAAAGTAGCACATTTTAATTAAAAGATATTGAAATAAAATAAAATGCCTCTCTGTCATATTAGGAGAGAAATTCCCTCCTACGTTTTCTATTCATGGGACCTGGAGGGAAGAGCTCCTCCTTTGAAGGTGGGAAGAAGTTGATGATAATAAAATAGCAGGCACACAGATAGATAAGATTAATTGTAAGATTGAGTATTAATTTGGAGAACATTTCTGGATACAATTGAAAGGATGTGGCTGGGGAGCAGAACTAAAACTAACAGGATGACTGGTTTCCTGGCTGGCTGGAAAGAAGAGCCCTTTGAGGAAGAGAGATGAGAAAGCCATATATTGGAGACTAATTTTCAGACCAAGAGTCCCAGCTGATTCCCCAAAATAAGAAGCCACATTTAAAATGTAAGTAGAACACCAATATAACACCAGATTGCCCATAATGCTGTCAATGACAAATCCCAGGAATTAAAGGGGCTGAGAGCCGAGGGGCATGCTAATCTGGCAAAGATACAGAAGTAGTGTTAAATAGTGTTCCCTGTGACTCCTATTTAAACTAAGTGTCATGTGAGATGTTATTTCCTTTAAGCCCAATTCATTTTTGTATGGAGAAACGCAGTTTAAACTGACAGTATTTGTTGCTACTTAATTGCATAGTGTTTTTGTAAATGAAGCATCATTTAAAATACAATCCTTGGTTCATATAGGCCTAGAACCACACAGAACATAGGGTCATCATGAAACACTATTATTTGATAAGATATCATGCAAACTGTGTGGCTGGTATTAGATGCTTGAGCAAAAGTAATTAGCAAAGGATATTTGTGCTATTCACTGAACATGGTGCAACATGTTAAACCCCTGCAAACCATTATTTTGAAGTGCACAGGCAGACCTACGGGCAAGGGTGCTTTGACATTGTTCCTTTAACTGATGAGAATTACATCTCCAGCACAAAACTTGTAGACCTGAAGGAAAATGAATAGGAATAGATTTAAAGTTTTTTCCTGCACAGCTTCGTCGGCGTTCAGAGAGGACGCCGCTACTTCCAACCCAGACCAAGACTTCTAACCATAGAAGATCTGCAAGTTTGAGACAATCTGGTCTACAGACACCATCTGTTAGATGGGTCTTCACCATTACCAAGAAGCCATTACTTACCATTTTGAGGTACATGCTTGTCCCTCCACGACTTATTCATTACCGTTCAGACATCCATACTCAGGATGGATTTTCTAACTTACCCTTGCACTGGATAAGTCTTTGATAGAGAACACGGGACTACCATTTGTTTCATCACACGTCCTGATGAAGGCCTGCCCACCAAGCTAAACTTCACAGCTCCTTTAGGCCGAAACACCTTTGTGTCAACGTTTAAATACTACCTGAACAGTGCACAATTCTAGCATTGTTATTGTTTTTTGTGACTCTTTGTATATATGTTCATGAAATTGAGTTTATGTTCTTCCCTGTGACTGCACAAGTGTTATGATTGACCAAGAGTAGCATTTTGCTGTTACTGTTCTTTTGCATTAAGATCCAGTTCTGTCCACTGGATCATACTTATTTGTATTGTATTCTCAAACACCCCTGGGTGCTCTATCCCCATTAGTGTTATCCAGATGCCATTAAAACACATTTATGTGAAGAAAAATGTATTTCCAGTGACTGTGTTATATATTTAGAATGTTGGAGCTGCGTGACCTCTCACCCTGAATTTTTGTTTTTGTTTATCTTAGTATACCCACCTGGGTTTTCAGGGCTTTGCCAGGTGCCCTAATAGTTAACCTATTGAAAGTTACACACACATGTTTATTGAAAGCTCACATATTCAGAGAATATTGCATACCCATGTTAGAATCCCCTGCCCCACATTTAATGCAGAGAAAGTATTTTGATCTGTAAATGGAGGGTGTTATTGTGTAAAATGAAGACCGTATTTTGATGTAATTCAAATGTAATATGATACCTCCTGTTGAAATGCTTTTGTGAAGTTGAGGATAACAAGCAATGTAGCGTATTTAAAATGTCTAGCATCTTTTATAGTATAAAGTCTAAATAGAATTGATTATAGAAATGCATTCTTGTGCAAACTGACATTGGTGAGATTCATTTAGGGAGGTAAACTTGTTTTCTTGCCACTTGTTTGTGAGTCTATAGCATTGTGGTGATTTCCCTGGCATATAGCTGTGGACTACCTTTGCTCAGATTTACCTCAGATCTTAGAAATACATTTTGAGTTTTTAGAAATCACGGACTGTTTTCTTGCACAAACGTGTGTCGTGGGACTGTAGATTGGTTACATGAAATTAGTCATGTCACTCTAGTGTGAGCCTATAATTTAAAGATAACATCAAAATATTTCTATAGCTCCCTACTGGTGATTATCTCCAAATCAATCTTCCATTTTTCTTTGTGCTGCTTCTACCTTGCCCTTTTTACAGCGGCCCGAGTAGGTCAGTCTTCAGCACCTGTATGAGTACTGGTGAAGGACGCGACAGAGACAACGTGACCATATCTCAGCATGACAAGCCAAAAGCCAGGGTTCCCCGACCAACAACCAGTGAGACTAAGGGCAGCTTGACCAAGGGTCAAGCCTATATGTCTGGATCACCCTCCTGACTCTTAGTCCAATATGGTGAAGCATTATCCCCCTGAGGAAAGATCTCACTTTTCCTTCATGCCTCTGTCCGTAGTTCATGCTTCACCAGCCATCTATGTCGATCCAAACATTATCCAATCTGTAAACTAAATGAGTTTCTCCCACTTCTTGCCATTACGAAAATGTTATATCTATTGCTATTTCCTTGCTTGATGTACTATATTATAAATGTGTTTTATTTCCACTGATATGTTTAAGTGTCTCTACTGCCTATATGCACAGTTTCCTTTCAACTACTTTTGCCATAGGCAAATCTTTCCCAGATTAATCTCAGGCTATGTGGTCACTACCCCCTGCCGAGTTTCCTAGGTACAATAGAGAGCGTTATGCACCTCCTCATCTCCACACCCTCCCTCTCTGTCTGACTATGACACCCAGCCCACTGCCCTTGCGAGACCTCTCTTGTTTCACTCTTGAAGGCTCTTTGATTATCCTCAGCATTCCACTTCATGCCATGGGAGGGTGTTTCTTTAGCCCAAATTCTGACTTTGTACAGGCATAGACCTGGCATTTGACTCAGACCCTCAGAATGGTAGAGTTTCAAGAGCTTGAAATTAAGAGACAACAGTTGGGGAGAGGGGTCTCCTGTACTGAGACCCTGCTCCCCATCTGGTGCTCACCCACTCAGATCCCAAAAGGTATCTCCCATAGGCCATTAAAAAGACAGGCTCAAAACCAGCCAATCCCTACCCCAGAGGCCCCATCAAACAGACGTCCTCCTTCTAACATTTACCTCCCGTCAATGAACTCTGACACAGTTAACTCATTCCCCTATAATGACAAAGGGTCCTACATTCCAGGATTCCCCAGGTGGTGTTTTACTCAGCTCTCATCCTCCTTCTTCTATCACTTAGCTGGTTAAGCCCTATGTTAATGTATTCCAATCCAGTCTGCAAAGTACCAATCTTCAGGCCTGCTCTCCCTTCCATTCTTGTAACATGAAAAGTAGACACTGGGACCATGGTAGCCAAAGATCATCATCCACCATTATCATTTTACCAACTCCTTCATTTCTGAACTTATTTAACCATAAGTTTGCATGCTACCATTAACACTGAAAATGCTAGGAAAATCTGTAAAGGCCAAACCTGCAAGAACAACTCAGTTCTGTGACGAATCAAGAGCAGTTGTCCCTTCACTTCATTATGAGCCACCCGCTGTGAGGCTAGGAAGGTGAGCATGCTGCGCAAGACCATCCCTAGGTGTCTGGGCAAGCGGGACCTCACTGGGAGTCACTCCCCTCTAGGGGACAAGGACTCTCATTTCCATGCGGCAGTCCCTATACCTGCAACAATATCTGCTTATATGGGATTAACTTCGATACTAAGTCAAACGTCTTTGTTTCTATTGAATTCAGGTAATGCTGGATCAACTAAGAAATCTGATGTGAAACGTAATGCCCATTTGCATTCTGACATATATGTAAACTGAGACAAATCGATTGAGTGAGAGGAGAGAGAGACACATGAATGGGAAGCCCTTGGGTGTGGCTACGCCTTGGAGGAGCATAGCAGTGAAGAAAAGCAGAGCCCGCGGTTGTCAGCGAAGGAAAGAACACCATCCGTGAATGCCAGAAGACTGGTGTTGCAAGAAGGGGTGAATCCGCTGGCATGATGGAGTCCAGGAGACCGTCCATTGGGGAGGCGTGATCATAGGAGATCCATGGTGGGGTTGGGGTCCGACGAACAACGCTGAAACCAACAGAAGAAAGAGAAGCGGAATCTCTCACCAGATGAATTAAGCTGAACAGCCTGAGTTGAACAGATGCTTGGAGTGACTCTGTGAACACAACAGCAGAATCAGACCCCAGGAATCCAAACCCAATGAATGAAGGTACCAGGGTAGTACTAGAGAGGGGGAGGCGACTACAGACTAAATATGAAATGAAATATAAGAATGACTATGAAAATCTGAGAAACCATGAGAGTGTCTACTGAGAAGAATCCAGGGAGTTGCCAAGTATCCCATTTGTCAAACATTGGACCACTCGAAAGGCCCCATGAGTGGTGGGACCACTATAGTAAAAAGGAGGAGCAAGAGAAACCAAGTCCTGACAGAGTCATACCTCAGTACAAGGAGATCATAGAGCTGAATACAAGAGGAAGCCTCCTAAGAGACTACATTCAGAAGGGAAATAAGATGGACAGTAAGGTTCTCGGGAAGACTGGAAAACACCAGGAAAGATTAGCAGGAAATATATACTATGAGATACAAGAGCTCAAGAGAATACTTTTGAGAGTTCGGACCAATATTACTTATTGAATGATTTTGGAAAATAGGAAGATAAAACACACTTTTCTTGTGGAGAAAACCCTGGAGGAAAGGTCTCGCACCCAGCAGGCCAAAATGGGAACGTGCCAGAAAGAATACAAACTGGCAATCTTTAATTAATTTTAGTTCACTATCACAAGTACAAAGCCTATGCCTATCTCTCACACTATTGACTGAACTATAAAGAACAGAAGGCCTTCTTGACTTAGAAGAATAGACTGTAGATCCGATAAAAGTAGGGAAAGATTTGTTATGGAAGAATGTCTCCCTACTTCGGGTCATGTTCCCTTTTCAAGAGCGCTCCAAACAGAAGTTCCAAACCCAGGGTTCTTAAATGTAAAACGAAGTTCCATAAAGGACTTAAATATTTCTCTGTAACATAAGCTTCGCAACAACCACGGGCAATCATTCCCTTGCCCTGGTTCCTTCTCTTAGCAATTTTCTGATTCTTGAAACACAACAACCAGGGGCAATGGCTCCCTTTCCCTGGTTCTTTCTCTTGGAAATGATCTGTTTCCTGAAACACAACAACCAAGGGCAATGACTCCCTTGCCCTGGTTCCCACTCAAGGACAATTCTTTGTTTCTTTCACCACAGCAACCAGGCAATGACTCAAAAGAGTTCACAATGGGCGGGGGAATGATTCCCTTCCCCTGGCTCTCCTTCCCGATTCAAACATTTCTCATATGTCCCAGACCTCTGCTTCTCTCTCTTTCTGGTTGGGCCAACTTGATTTACTTCCCTGCCAGGTATGGCCCTTAGTAAATTGCTCTGTGGTTTTCCTTCTTCTCATGGGAGTGGGTTGCAGATCCCTGTTTTTATGTTCCGGTACTTGGAGCCCTCTTTCCCAAGTACCACCACGAGGAAGATTACTTGTGTGGTTATTGTGTAGTTGGCCCAGACCCCTCTCCTTTGCATGTGGGTACTTTGAGCCCTCTTCTCCCAAGTATGACCACAAGGAAGATGACTTGTGTGGTTCTCAATTAGTAGGTCCCAGACCCCTCTTCTCTGCGTGCAGGTACTTTTAGTCCTCTCCTCCCAAGTACCACCATGAGGAAGATGACCCATGTTGTTCTCACTTAGTGGTGGGTCCCAGATCCCTCTATTTAACTTTGGGTACTTTGTGGCCCTTTCTTCTCAGGTACCACCTGTAAGGAAGGTATGGTATCAAAAGTAAGACAGGCACAAGTGATCACAGCTCAAGGGTGTTTATGTTACTTCAATTGGGTTTGCAAAACACCTATCTAATCCTAAATCTAAAGATGGGAGCAAGTTACGACCATCAAATAATAATAACGCAGTCCTAGTCGAGTCTGAATAAATAAAAGGGCCTATACTAATAACCTATTGCCAATCCTTACTTCTAAATATAAATAGTGTGGGAAACAATATTATGCAAAAGAAAAGTATTTGATATGTCAGGATATTCAAGCCGTTGGCTTCCCTTACCCATGTTTTCAGCACTGGACAAGGCAGCAGACTCTAGCTTAGCACACTCACTGGCTTCTCCAGCACGAGGATGCAGTTCAAAACCTTAACATCAGAGCCTTCTGTGCCAAAGTCTCTTTGCCATTCAAAGTCTCTTATTTCAGAGGGCCTGATGCAACACGACAAACATTAAAGTTCCTTTCTTCTTAGGCTTTCACCTGTACAACTTCTCGGGGGATTTACTGTTCACCCCGGGTCGCACTCTGCTGGGCTCAGACCCACTTTAACACAATTAATTTCCTCTTGTCTTAGGATTTCACAGATAAGACTTCTCGGGTGATTTACTGTTCACCCAGGGTTCACTTCTGTTGGGCTCAGACCCACTTTAACACGAAACCTTCAATTGGTCTCCCTTCACCAGGCTCGGACTAAATTTGTCTATTTCATCAAAATCGAAGACTTTCCACTGTGCGCAGGATTTTGCTCGACCCGTCGCAGGACCACTTCGATTCACAATTAGTCGTTCACTTCTTGATATAGCCTTTTCCTCACTTTCGCTTTTGCCACTTCTCAGCTGGATACCTTACAGAGACCTTTGATTGAGCTACCACGTGGTGCTGGACCACTCTGTCAAAGGTATTTTATCTTGCTTTTAAAGTTCAATCACTCATCAGCCATTTAAGTTTACTTGCACCTCTTATCACATGCGTTTTGACAATGTTCGTTCCAGCGCTGCTTGCATCCTTGGCTTCAACACAGACCGGTCTTGTATCGGTCTCCCCAACTCACCAGCTGTGTTGATTCACTGACGCTGCTTTGCTCTTGGAGCCAAGGAAGGTACCACGCCGGCTGGTGCTTCTCCCCGCCTTGATTATTGATGCAGGAGTTCCCCCGGTATCTCCAACACACCATTTCGGATTCTTGAGATTGGTTTCCCAGTCTTACAATTTCTATTCTCAAGGTTTCTGTTTCTGGAAAGCAACGGTTCCTTGTCAAAAAGGTCAAGGGAACTTCCCTCTTTGCGGTCCCCTTCTGTTTTGCTGTCTTTCTTCTCTTGTTCAGCTGCCGTCTCGTAACTGCAGTTTCCTCCTGTGCTTTGTCTCGCTCAGAGTGTGCTCTTGTGCTCCGCCTTTTATCCGTGTGGGGAAGCTTAATGGGAGTCCAAAATGTGTGATGGTCAGTAATTGCCTGACCTCGCCTGACCATTGTATTAGGACACGTCAGGTATACTGCTCAGGTGTTAATCTGTTTTCTCTCATAGCAGGGTGTCCATGTGAAAGTGTTCATGTTGTAAACGGGGGAGTAGAGGTTCTAAACATCCTATCTGGTAGCATGGGGCAAAGGTGTTACAGGGAAGGGGATACCCCATCTCACCATCCGGTGTCCCACTCCCCAAAGACCTTTCACCCAGGTGATCCTCCCGCACTGGTCCACCCCGGGGAACTGGATCCATAAGCGATGGCCATGTCCTGGCCACTTGGATGACAAATCCCCGGGACTAGTGGGTGAGACACCTTCTGGTTTCTCACACACCACAAGGAAGATGACTTGTGTTTCTTTTGTTTGGTGGGTACCCCAACACTTAAGCTTCTCTTGTTGCGGGACAGACCTGGTTCCCTTACCTGCCAGGTTCTGTGACTGACTGCACCTTCTTAGTTTCCCACCAGCCAGCCTTAGTGCTACCCCTACCTTTAGGGAACCTTGCAGTGGGCTCTGGTCTGCCAGGGAACACTGCAGTCTCAATCTTCCTCTGGGCAGCACAGTCTTCCCATACATGCTTCCCAGGCTTCGGAACACTGGGAGCTTCTCTCTGCCAGCTCGCCTTCTGGTTCTTCCCCTCTGAACTGGCCCAGGTCCTTCCAGCTCCCTTCTTGGCATCCTGGTCTGCTTCCTTCCACCTTCCTGCACCGTGCTGGCTCCTGCAGCTCCTCCAGGGAGGACTAGATAACTGCTTCCTGAGTCTCTTTTCCTTTTCAACTCGACATTGACCAATGAGCAGCTGGCAACAACTAGACTACTCATAGTTCCTGGGAGTACTCTTCATGGCTCTGTACCTCCTGCTTGTCTCAGTGGTTGTCAATAGTATATATTTCAACTTCTCCCTATTCTTCCTCTTCTCAGTATTTCTACCCTTGATCTCCCTTGCGTCGGGTGGGCTCTTCATAGTCCCAGTACTTTTTGTCTAGGGAAATAGTAGGGTGACTATAACTGAGGACCCTATTAGGGAATGGGGTTGTTGTTAAGGTTATAGGAAGGGGGTCTGGGGTCAAGTGATTGCGGGGATGGCACATTCTCCCAATATGGTCATCACAGGTCCCACAGGGGTTTTTCCATCACATGAGATCTACCCGCTGAGAAACAACCCCAGGGGGACTATCGGGTAGCAACCTTAACTCCCTGGCCTCATGGGAAGTGACTTCCCCTATGGAAGCAGAGATGATACCCTGGGATTTGTCACATACCCTTCCCCTTATGAGTAAGTCTTCCCAATCTAGACACTAAGTTTCTTGGGGATCCTCACTGGCTGTTATCTTCAGCGTTGTCCGCTCACTTCCTGGTATTTCCGTTCTCATTTTAACTCTAGCTATTTGAGGCATGCATTGATTGAATTGGGGTACTGTGCTACCTATGATTAATTGGGTCGACAAATTGGGAATCACTGTCACACTGATCCATAGTTTCTTCCCCAGGATGTTGATGGGGATTTGTTTCTGTGGATACCCCACCACAGGACTATGTACAAATCTGTCTCTTTCTTCATTTTCCTTCACCCTTTGGGAAGTAGTTCCGATCTTATGGTGCATTCCCTTATCCCACTATCTAGTTGGGCCCAGATTTCCTTTCCTTGAAAGGTGATGGGTACTCTGTACTGAGATTTACTCCCAGTAAATAATAAGATGTTGGGGTCTCTCCTACCTTTATTTTCCTTCCTTTAAGACTTAGAATTCTCTGGATTTATTTCCCAGTGTGTTATGTCACTGGGCTTGCCATAGAGGATATTAGCAAAAGGTAGTTTGGTAATCAATTCCTAAAATTCCTCCTCCTGACTGTGGTCTTTAAATGAAAAGATGATGGGGGGAATTCATTTTATTCGAGGGGCAATCCCTCACCTTCTGACCAAACTTCTCATAAGAGAAATATTTCTTATCTAGAGTAGGAGATGGTGTTATAGAAGATGGCATTTCTTCTTCATCTCCTACTTTGAGGGTGTTGATATCGCGTACACTGTCGCTGGGTTCTTCAGGGATCCTCAACTCTCTAGAATTATGCAAGGTTTTAATAGGATCAAAGTTTTGCCTCTCTCCTCCCGTCCTGTCTGGAAGCCATATTGATGTGAAGTTTAGCAGTGGGGTTTTCAAGGGGGGAACACATGATTCTGAAATGCTATCTTTCTCAAGGTGAATAATATATTCTGTCTATCCTCTGGATGTTATGGCATTATTATCCCATGAGGGAGAGATGCAGACTGGGTCCTCAGAGGTTGTGCAGTATCTGCTCTTTATGGGGAAGGACATTTCCCAAGAGGTGGGAATTTGGGAAGGTTGTTACGTTCCCTGGATGGCGTCCTAATTAGGTTTTCACAGGTTTGTACAGTTGGCTGTGTGTTCTCCCTCAGTTGTTCAGGTGTTTTAACCTTCCTGGGGTACAGAGGGGTATTCTTTTCTCCTCCAAGTCCCATAATATTATCACCCTTGTGGGCGGACATTGAGGCATTAGGCACCAGAAATTCTATCTCCAGAGGGCAGGAACTTTCCAAAGTTGTTAGGGTACTGGGAAGGTTGGTATTTTCCAACGAGGAGTTGCTCTCTGCTTGGTCATGATCAAAGTCAAAATCTAGCTCAGCCCCCCCCCCCTTCTGAGTGATATAAAACATTTCCTTGGGTCCTATTCTCCCCAGGCTTATTCTCAGGGTGACCTTCTTCTCTATGGAACTGAAGTTCAAGAGGGCAAATTTAATTTCCTCTCTACATGGCAGCAGAAGTAGTAATTTGCTCTCTCTCTTTTGGCCAGTACCTGATTGCGACAAAACAAAAAGAGCCAGGGTAAGGCAATGCAACCAACTCTTATGCAACGTGTCTTTTATTTTTGCAATGCTTTCCTTCAAGAGGCCATTGAGGTGCTCGAAAGTTCTGTTTGCTTGTGGGTGATAGACACATGACAATTTGTATCTTATTCCCAATAAGGATTATTATTGGAAAATGTATAGAGCGCGAACAAAGGCCCATAGGGCATCTTGGCGCTGAGAGGTGGAGGCAGGCTCAGAACAATCAGTTGCCACATTCACTAGCAGAGAGGAAGAAAGAGACTGAACAGATGGGTTTTCAGGGCTCTCCTGAAAGGAAGATAATCAACCAGCATTCTCAGGAGTAGCGGAAGGGCATTCCACAGGCTCGGCACCAAAACAGAGAAGGAGCGACCACCCAGACGCTTCTGCCGATATTTAGGAATCTTGAGGAGCAGATAAGATCCAGAGCGCAAGTTTCTCGTTAGGCAGTACCTTTCCACTTTGTTTTTTAGAAAGTGAGGGCCAACATTATGCACGGCTTGATGCACAATACAAAGAATTTTAAACTCAATGCAAGCAGCCACCGGCAACCAGTGGAAGCGGTGTAACAGGGCTAAAGAGGGTGTCAGCCGAGGCATCTTAAGCGCCAAATACCCTGGGGACCTACAACCGCTGAATCTGAATTGCAGTAGTCCAACAAGACCATTATAGTGAATGTTCCCAATGTTGTGTGATTTTCTGGTGGGAGCAGAGGAAGAATTTTCCTCAGAGCCTTCAGTCTTCCAAAACCAGCACTACAGATAGCAGAAATCTGAGCCTCACGTGATCCGTTTGGCAGGAGCTTGACTCTGAGGCTTTTTACAGGGGCACAGGGGATGGGCACAGGCCAAGTGACTCCGGCCAGTATTGTGAATTTCAGAGGTGAGCCCTCAACTGGGGCCCAACCACCAGAACTTCTGTTTTGCTGCCATTTAGTTGCAGCTAGTTGGCCGACATCCAACTGCCTACTTTCTTCAAACAGTCTCACGATTTCTCGGGAGGCACAGCTTCAGAGGAGTCCAACCAGAATATAAGCTGCATATCATCCGCATAAGAATAAAAGAGAACTCCACATTCTGTAATGAGGTCAGCCAATAACCGAATGTACAAGTTAAAAAGAAGAGGAGACAAGGCTGACCCCTGCGGGAATCCACAGGATAACTCTACACGAGGAGAACGGCAAGCTTGAAAAGAAACTGCTTGAGAGCGGCCTCCCAAAAAGGATCTGAACCAAGCAAGAAGGTGGACGGTTATGCCAGCTTGCTCCAGCCTGATCAGTAGAATCTAGTGGTCCACCGTATTAAAAGCCGCAGAGATGTCTAAGAGGCTAAGAACTCTGGTCTTGCTGCAGTTCTCGAGCAGCGCAAGGTCGTCCAATAAGGAAATCATCACAGACTCCCGATTGGAACGGGTGCAATCAGTCATTCTGCTCCAGAAACTTGGAGATCTGGGGGTTGATTACTGCCTCCAACAGCTTCATCATAGTTGGGAGCAAGGAAGTGGCCTGTAGTTTGCTGGCACTCTAGGATCCAAATTAGGTTTTTTTCAGGAGGGGCAGGACCACGGCATGTTTGAGGGCAGCCTGAACAATGCCCATTGAAAAAGAGTACTGCACTACCTCAATCAGCATGCCTATAGCTCTTTGAGGAAGGGATTTCAAAATATGAAGAGGGACCACTTTTAAAGGAGAAGCCGATTAAAGTCCTAAAAGGGCTTTCCAAATAACTTCATTGGTTATAGGGTCAAGTACAAAGTTGTTTACCGAAGGTATAGAGGAGAAGCTGTTACGTGTTTAAATACTTCATTTACAAAATGGGGTCCATTATCAGATCGTAGCACTTCGCATACTCTGCATCTAGGGAACACCCCTCACACCAGGAATTTTGCAGCCGATATGGCATCTGGATGTGTGCATGAACCTGCTTCGATCCAGCGGGAAAAAGGGCATACAACTACTATCATATATTTGAAGCCATTACAATTTTGCAGCATATCTACATAATCGATATGCAAATTCCAAAATGGTCCAGTAGGTCGGGGCATTGCTACTCTCACTATTCTCAATGTGTGTCCAACAGTATATTTCTAGCACGTCATACAACATTACAAACCAGTAATCCGAAATCAATGCTGCAAGGCATTCTCATGTGATATGTGCTGGATCATATTCATAGACCACCCCAGGTAATGACATCATCACAGTGTTATACATTCACATACAAACATAATTCATTAAGTCCCAGCTGGTCTGAGAACTCTTAATATTAAATGTAATTTACACATGGTTTGCACAGGTACTTCAAACGACATGAGGAAGAGCAGAATAAACAGGTTCCCTTTGAACTCACGCACCCCGGCTTACTAGTGTCATTGTAACATTCAAACTTATACGACTACCAATTCAACATTCATGGCCTCTGGACAAACCTGAAAAAACAATCGAAACACAGTGAATATCGGTCACTCTGGCCTCGAGCGTCACCTCACACCACGTTTATTATTGGTCAAAAGCAAATGGCCATACCCTTCTTCAAAGGGTATGTAAGACAACTTTTCTGACCAGTTGTTGTTTATGTTTATTATCGCATGTATCAACAAGCATCGTAGCGCTGTTCTCAGCGCTTGCAACTTAATGCCACAATGTCTAACTCGCTTGTATAAAATCAATAAAAAGATGTTTGGAAAAAAAAATCACTTTGTCATCTGAGTAGTCATCTTTAAACAGGTCTTCATCAGTAAAGTCAGTTAGTCTGTGTGTTGAGTCAATCGCTAGTACTGTGCGCCAGGTTACCTCTTTGCTATCAACTCCATGTGGTATCACTCTGTCCTTTCTTACTATTGCTGCGTCTGCTTCAATTGTAATTATCTGTCCTTCCTCCACATCCATGGGCATCTTTGGTCAGTACAAATGTTCTGTGGTTAATCTCCATAATTTTGTGGAAACCATGCCAATAATATTTATACTCCATAAAGGAATACCTCTGGGTTTAATGGCACCCCTTTCTGTACTTTCTGACCATAAAAAACTCTAATGAACTCACAAGCATTGACATAATGAAGGCCTGGTGTGGAACAAATTATTCCCTCCTCAGTGAAAGAAATTGTCATGTTTAGTTTACTCATCAAATCTCTCCCTAATATGTTCACTGGTGCCTTTCGAGAATACAATAGTGGCATAGACATTTCATGCTGTCTTATGGATATGGGCAATTTGTCTGCAAAAGGAACCATTGGCATAGCCCCAGAGAATCCTTGTGCATCCATTGATATTCCTGACATTGAGGATTTCCCTCTCTAACACAGGATCTCGTCACTCCAATATCAACCAAGAAGGAAAGAATCTTATCACCTATTGTCACGGAGGCACTCGGTTTCTCTTGTGGGTCTGGGGTAATCAATGGGGCACATCAAGTCGATCTGTGGGCTATCCTATTGTGGATACATGTTCAGTCCTGTTCCCCTAAAGGGATTCCCTCCCAATACTGTCACACTCCCTACTCTGGTAGCTGCCGTTGCCTATGTCAATACATTTGCCCCATAGTACTATGGCTTTCTGGGGTACCTGTTGTTGCACTTTTGTTTGCTGTATCTGGGATTGTACCATCTGTTGAGGTTGTTGTATTTGTGGTTGTACTGCCTGTTTGCTTGCAGCATTTGTGGCAAATGTGCTTTCTGATACTACGTGTTATCTTGGACATTATATTCTGGGGGGGCAGAGCTGTACTGTGGTGGGTACATTGGATTCCTCCTCTTGGGCGGAATTGTTGCCAGTTTTGTTGTATGCTTCCCCTACTTCTACAAACCCATGAAATGTGTCCCAGTTTCCAACATGTCCAGCACTGTGCTAAAGATCTTCCGAATCGTGGTTGCCCCCATTAAACCGTCCTGCCTACGGTGCCGGAAATCCAAACCCTCTGCCTCTTGGTGCAAACCCTCTTACCTGGGGTAATAACTATATTCCCCTCTTCCTGCAAAGTTTCCATTCAACCCTTGCTGCATCTGCTGTGCTTCTGTGGTTCTCCCCAACATTTGTTAACACAGCTCCTTCTACTGCCAATTCTGACAGCTTACTTTGAATCGATTTTGCTTCCTCTATCTTTCTTTCCCCAACCTGGTTTCTGTCCTTTTATTGTTTAAGTCCACAATGATGAACAATGGTTAATTGCATCTTGGCCACGGTTTTGCCCCAATCCCCACAATCATCTTCAACTTCTTTTGCACTTTTTCGGGGAGTCCGTCACATAAAATGTGATAAAGAAATAGTTTTCGTCCCCTGCTTCCCTTGTTTCTAAATGCCATTTCTCTTGTATGTATGTTATATCAGCTGCTGGGACTTCGTCCAGTCCCATTTTCTGTGTCATTATCGCACTCATGTCTGATGTGTCAGGGAATTGTATACTGAGTGGCCTCCAAATGTCTGCTCGACTATTGTTAAAAGGGACGCCACCGTGTTTGGTATTTTGTGCTGTCACCCAAGGATACCCTGCCCATTTCCAGATGTCATCTGACTGTTCGCCCAATATAGCAGAAAACAGGCTTTTCATATCTCCTACTGCTAACGTCATGCCAGTGTTTTTTCATTATAACTGTCACGACCTGCAGAGCCTCCCCGTTGCCCCTCCTCACCTGAGTCTTCAATGGTGTCTTTGTGGGTTTCAGAGTCCTTCTTTCTCCTAGTCCTCTTTGGGCTTCTTTTCCTTCTTTAGATGTAAGTAAGGGCGAGCTCTCTCTCAGAGGCCACCGTGGCCCGTAGTGAAATAAGGTCAGGGGGAACCCCAAGTAGCAAGCTCCCAAAACATACAGGCAAAAAGCCTTTAAGGCAGAAAAAACTCTGTAGAGTCCTTTGGCAGCAACGTGACTGTGATTTCTGCAGTGTGTCCTGCTTGTGTAACAAAGTTGTTTATATGGATGATTGGCAGTAAGTACTCCTTCTTCCTGTGGCGAAAAACACAATCCTTGGGAGGAAGAAGGCCAGAGTCCAAAAGATGATACAGGTATCAAAGTACTCGAGACAGCTCAATCAAAAAACAAGAACAAGATCAAGGTCTTTGCAAGGAAAGGTGGAGAGCCGCCCGCAGGATAGAGAAGAATTACAATTCCCAATGGGATAGGACTGGGTATAGGTCTAAATAAAGGTTAACAGGGAAATTGCATGTATAGATAAAGTTAAGCGATTAAAAGAGAGAAAGAGAAACAAGGTAACCGTAAGTGAGAGGCTTGGGAAAAGAATAGTAGACAGCATGAAGCACCTCCACTAAGTAGCGGTAAGAGGAAATCAGAAAAACGTGAATGAAACAAATACAGACCGTACCGGCGGGTGGTGGCAGCAGCCCTCGAGTAGAGAGACACCAGTGACGGTTCAACAGAAGGACCAGGAGAGAGAGGTGATTAAAAATAAAAGGAAAGGAAGACAGCGCTCTAAGAGGAGCACAGAGAAGGCAACAGAGCAGTATGAACAAAAACGAAAGTAAAAAGGTTAAGTGAGAGCGAACAGAGGCAAAACAGGATATAAACAGGGTAAATGGACAGAAACAAGTAACCAAGCAAGCACCGAAGAGAAACGGCAAGCAGAATGGAAGAGAGAGAAGAATGCAACAAGACACAGCAAATAGCTGGTACAACAGAACGTAGCACTGGCAGAGCGCAGGTCCATACACAGATACGGTATCCAGAAATGACTGCATAAATAACAGTGGTGGCCATATTGGAGGTAAACTAGACCGCACAGAGCGGTTCTAGCGAACACCGACACCCAGCCTCCACTGATTCCAGCACTTCCATGGACGGAGCATGACAGTATGCCCCCTTCTCATTGAAATCCCCCCGGCTTGGCAGGATACAATCTGTGGAACCGCTGGACCAGTCTGGGTGCATGGACATGTCTGGCAGGCTCCCATGTTCTCTCGGAAGGTGAATATTCCTTCCAGTGCACAAGGTATTGCAGTACCCAGGGCCTATATCGTGAATCAACCAGTCTGGCGACCTCATAGTCTTCAGGGTCTTGATTAACCGCTGCCCTGAGTAAAGCAAGCTTTCGTTTGTATGGGTCAGAAGAGAAGTGTGAAACACTGTGTGTTCTCTCTTTAATGAACAAGGCAGCTTCAATCTGAAGGCAACTGGATTGACTTTAGAGGAGATGGAAAAAGGACCAATGTAACAGGGAAAAAATTTCCTGCGGTGCAGCCATCGAGGTAGATACTTTGTGGACAGCCAAACCAAGGTGCCCACCTTCCAATCTGAGTTGGGTCTTCTGTCACGATCTGCCAGTTTCTTGTACGTCCTTTGACTCTCCTCAAGGGACACCAAGGCTTTCTTATGTGCAAGTCTGAGGTTGGTGAGAAGACCATCCACCGTTGGGGAATTGGTGGACGTGAAGCCACTCCATGGCAAATGTTGTGGGTCATACCCAGAGGTGCAAAAAAAAGGACTCATGTTTATGGCTGAGTATCTGGAATTATTATAAGTGAATTCTGCCATAGGAAGACAATCCGCCCAATCATCGTGTTCCACATTACAAAAACAACAGAGATACTGTTCCAGAGAGGCATTTAGGCGTGCCGTCTGTCTGTTGGTTTGTGGATGGTATCCCGACGATAACGCCCTGTGAATAGCCATCTGTTGTTAGAGTCACCACTGTGCAAACAGGCCGGGGTTTTGGCTCAGGACCAGACGAGAGCTGTTCAATGAGTCCAGAATCATCAGTTATGGTAAATTACACAAAAGAGCGGGAATACCCACACCGCTTCCACCAAGCTGTAAAGAAAGGACAAATGATATGATATGATATGATATGATAAGGCATTTGTAACGTGCCTATACACAAGTGTTTCAAGGCACGACAAGGCAGGGAGGGGGGAACAAGGGGAAGACAGACAACGATCCTACTAGGCTGTTGGGTGTCCTGACCCACGTTTAAGCTATCATGCTATAACATTTGGTGCTGTGGGATTAGAATATTCAAGATGGGGCAAAACCCACATGTGTGCCGAAATCCAGGAAAGCTGCGCAGTTTGTGCGCACACCAAAATGGTTGCCTCACTTGCCACCCACCAGTGCGAGAATGAAAGGCCGGGTTGCCATGAGGGAAATGGGTTGCCAAAGGAAAAACAGTAGCGCCGGTTAGCTTCAAAGCGCTTTAAAACCACCATTGGACTACCCGCACAGTAGTCTGAAACCATTGGGAATGGCAATGCTAATTGCCAAAAGCAAACCCATAACTGTTGGGAATTCATTTTCTTAAATCCCAAAAATGGGTGCAGTACCAGTACTCACCACTATCCAAAAGCCGGCGTTTTAAAACCACCCTGTGTTTCTCTGAAGGCAGGCTCAAAATGCCTATTTTCAAACATTGCAACATGTGCAAAATATTCACTGAACACCAGCAGACATTTGGCAGAATGGAGTTTTGTGTGCCTACAAAATCTGGGAAATGAAGAGCCCAAATCAATGCTTATAAAAAAACTGCTATGGAGTCAGCAGTTTAAGTTGCACTGGATTTAAAGACACTAAAATCGAAAATGTTTAGATTAAATGAGTGACCTATGTTTGATGTCACATGCCTTTGTAACTGTTGAAATGTCATAGTTTTGCACTTAGAATCAGCATTCTAGCTGCATGTGTAAAATTGCAAGTTAATTTAAAAAGCAACAAAAAAAACATGACAGTTAGCTGAAAGTCTGGCTTAAGGAACTTGATTCTGCCTGGCAACTACCCCCATCAGGAGTGAAACTTGAGTCACAGCTGTGTTCCCAGGCCTAGCTGCCCTTTTGCTGCTCACACCAAAAAGAATATACCATCTATCTGATAATTGAATTACCTGTGCTCTACAGGAGCTCTGAACAAAGCCTGTCTTGACTCAGGCAAAGGTTTTATTACAGCGGTCATAAAATGTAGCTTCCTCTTGGCAGAAGCTGGGAGGGGCACTGCCTGTGAGAGCAAGCTGGCTTGGCAGAACTGGATAAACCAGTATTTCCACCATGTGACCTGGGAAACCACACCCCTTTGTAGCCAGAATATTGTTTAGAAAAAGATGAATAACTCATGGTGCGGACATGTGAACATTTTATAAATGATACCATAATTCTTGTGATTTTTCTGCCCACAGTTTAAGAGGTTTTTAGAACCGGTGGTATGTTCAGGGGGGTGTTAGCGGAAAAGTGGATATCACTCTAAATGTATGCATGTTAAAAATCTGAAACTTCATCAGTTAATGTCCATACTCCCTGCGCACATGTATGTAAAGTTGGGTCAATGTCAGAAATTGAAAAATCAGTTAAAAAGTCAATTATGTGCCATTTCTGAATGCAAGCTCTTAGAAACAGCAGATTTGGACAGAGACATGGCTAAATTCAGCCACACCATGTATATGTCATTTCAAACAACTGTGTAACTCTGAAATATGTATTTTGATCATATATAGATTTGGGTGCACAGATGACAGGGGAGGTTTTTCAAGAGATCATAAATGGCTGACATCACTCTGACACAACTTAGCTCCCCCAATCAAATGAGAAATGGAAGTTTGACCAATTAGAAGCTGAGAGAGAGGTAGGGTCAGTGATGCTAGAACACACCCACATTCTAAACACATAAAAGCAGAGAGTCAGGACAGATAGGGACATTCATTTCCATCTGCAGCGGGACGCTCTGCCGGAAAAATCCATACTTACCTCCATCAAACTTCAAAGAGCCAACACTTAGACTCCAAGATAAACAGAGACTTCAAATCCCTCAATCTCCAGAATCCAGAAGCAGTGCTGTACCCAGAGAGAGAGACCAGGCCATTGTATCCAGAGTGCTGACCCCGATGCTGTGAGCAGTTCCAGAGGCCAGGCGCTGTGAGCGGAACCCGAGGAGACCGGGCCAGACTGAAGTCCGTGACCAAGTCGCTTTCCGGTTCAAAATCTCTTGTGAGTACTCAGCAAAACTCAGAACACATCTCTTAGTTAAAATAATATAATTCAATCTATTTAATCTAAGTAGACCTGCCTCCCAACTGTCACCTGTCATTTGTAAAGCTGTCACTTGTCATTTTCTAGTTGCAAGCTGCACTTGTCTTTTTGAACTTTAAAATTTAAAATCTAAAAAACGACCTTTATTTAATCGCTCATATCTCCGCGACCGTTTGTGCTAGAGACTTGCAGTAACTTTCATTTGAAAGCTTAGAATCTTTGCTTTGAATCGCACCAAGAACCACATTCCTACCCCTTATAGTTTTACCGCAATCGCGGAAAACGCACGCGCGAATTTTGCCGCGATTTGCAAATTTCTCCACGTGTAAAAAGACAGCAGTTTTGCTTTTCCTTGCCAAAAACTTCGTTTACCTGCTAGTTACTACTAAAGCATTGTTAAGGTGATCCTGAATTCATAGAGAGTAGCTATCACTCACCCTGAACCTCTGAAAGGGAATTAAAAGCATTTCCAGCATATTTCTCATCCATTGCTAGCACATATAAAAGCATTTGGGCCTGTGTTTTCAAAACTCCTATCTGTTTTCTTTAAGCTTGCTGGGGATTGAACTGAATTACATTGATTGCATTTCTGAGAACGGTGTGCTTTCCTCCCATTTCCTTGCATTGCATAAAGAGGGGGGGGAGTGAATAGCCAGAGAAAAGTGATTACATTGTTTTGTTGAAATCATATTGAGTATTTTCTGTACTGCATTTCATTCCACCTTGCATCCATTGGAAACCATAAAAGTATTGTTGCTATCTTATCCATCCTATAACCACTCATCATTGATTATAAAGAAGTGTGCTAGTGCCAGATTCTCCGTTGTTAATCTTTATCATATCAGATTAAGTGTGATATTCAATTATTAATTTATTATAAAGTGTGATATATATATCTATATTGTTTAAAGTTTCAAATAAACCTTTTAACTTGCAAAACAGAACCACTTCTTGGCTCAGTGGGGTCAGGGGGATTCCAACAGAGGGGTGTTATATAGGGGTAGTCATCCAGAGCGCATGAACTGGACATAAAGGTATATCAATAAGGGTTTTCATTCAGTATTATAGATTAGGCGTTGACTTAGCTGTAGTGTTGAATTGAATCCTCTTACAAATTGGGGGCTCGTCCGGGATGTTGGGTTAGATTTACCATTTGTGCAGATTAATACAGCGTGCCAGCTGACCAGATACACATATCCGGTCGGATCACCACGCTGTGTTACGCTGTAAAGCACTCCTCAAAGGAACTCTCTAGGAAACGGTCTGTTTTGCAAGAATAAAATACAAATTTCTGTAAGTCAGATCAGAGACCAATATCTAGAATGACGACCTTAGTAGACATGAAAATAGCCAGAGAGCACTTCTTACATAAGTTATTTGTGAGAGGTGAATGGGCTGAGCAGGGCCAGGATGCGTGGTTGCAGGCCATCACACGACAGGTCACTGAAACAGGGTCAGACCTATGGAGAGATCAGGGTCCATTACATGTGGCCCTGAGTGAACTATATATGGCTCCTAAAGCCAAAGAGGAACACGACAATATTGTTAGGATAGCGGCATACCTGTACCTATATATGGGAGACATGCAGGATAGATGTGCTGAAAGCCAAAATCTGGCAAATAGGCAACAGATGGCGTTAGAGAAGGTCCAATCTGACCTGGTCTCTTCTGAGCAGAGGCTGCAGAGGAGCCAGGACTCAGAAGATGATAGTAGGCAGTACATCATTAAAATAAAAGAGGATATGGGCATCCTGCAACAGGAAAAGACAGACCAGGATACCAGATTTCTGGCCCTGCAGAAGGAGCACCAAGACAGTTTGGACTCCTTACTGCAGAACCAGAAAAAGTTGGAGCAACAGATCAATTTTAACAGGGCATGTGCTGAGCAGGTAGTCACCCTGCAAGGCCACCTAGATAGGGAAAAGGCAGAAAGCAATAAACTGATTCTGAAAGACCTGGATACCCAGGCAGAGTTTGATGAAGAGCGCCGGAAAGCTGGGGCCCTTCAAAGGCAGAGGGATGACCTGGCGGCACAGATGCAGGCTCTTACTCAGGAAAGGGACACCTTAGGCCAGGAAGTCTGCCAGTTAAAAAGAAAAACGGAAGAAAATCACTTGGCCCTCCAGGGGCTGGGTGATCTCCAAAAAGAGCATGCAAACTTGTTAGAGCACACCAGAAGGGTGGAAGATGCTCTGGCAAGAAAGGAGCAGGCCAGTAGGGATGGGAATCAGGAGGTAACCCTCCTGCAGCAAAGACTGGCCCAGTGCTCCAGGACCAATCAGGAAGCACAGAGGGAAAATGAGGCTCTCTGCCAGCACAATGAGAGGCTCCAGCAACAGGTAGCGATGCAGGAGAAACTGATAGAGTCGAGTAAGGCCTTAACAGAGGAACTGAAAGCACAAATGCAGGCTCTTGCATTGCAACAGGGAGCAGGGGCGGATAGAGATGAGGTCCGCTGGGAAAGAGAGATTCCTGACCATAACCGCAGGAGCCCTAACACCAGGGGCCTTCATCTCCCCCAGTCCCTGGACTCTACCACCCCCATGTCCCCTAGCGCACATGAGCACAGGGCCACAGGGATGGCAGATTACTATCCAGCTAAGAGTATGGGGCTCATAGGCCAGTACCACTCAGGAATGGAGGGGTGGGCATCCGGGTATGGGCACCCAAGTACAGTACAGTTCAATGGGGAACCCCAGGAGAGTAGGCCCATTAAGGGCATCCTGAAAACCTCTGCCCAGTTAGGTCAGTGGAGGGGGTACCCATCAAATCCTGGCAGCAAGGAGGAATCTGAAGACTCCTCTGAACTGCGCAGGACACAGGAGACCAGGTCCCCACATTCCGCCAGCCGTTCCCAGGCTCGCAGAATCCGGGAAAACCTGGAAGAACAGACGGGAACCTCTGGGAGCAGTGCCTCTGAGTCCGAGGACGAATGGACAAGGGTTACCCGAACCAAAAAGGCCAATAAGGCAAAAAGGGCCTTGCTTAAGGACCCCTTAAAGCAGATTAAGGCGATCAGGAGCGTCATCACGCCTTACCATAAGAACGCTAAGTATTCTGTTTGGGAGCACTTAGAGTTGTTTGAACAAATGATGGAGACTTTCCATTTGAAGGACAGCCAAAGCTGTATTCAATATGTAAAGTGGACCTTCTCCCCGGAATACTCCAGTTTCTTTGCGGGGCTGGAGGACCAAAATCATTTAAAATGGTCCGCCTATAAGGCGGCCATCTTGAAACATTTTTCTGTTCACAGAAATCCTCAAGAGGCTCGCAAGGCAGCCTACAATTTGCAATGTGGGGAGGATCAGGCCCCACAAGAATTTGTGCAGGAGTTAAAGCGTGCTTTTGCACAGACCACAAGAAGGGTGCGCACGGATAGCAGGGAATTTATTAATACTTTTTTCCATGCCTTGCCAAATATATCATGACCCAGCTCGTGAGGGATTTTCACGAGAAAAGATCTTTAGACTGGGTCATTGAACAGGCTACCCGGATCTATGAGGTGCAGAAACCGGTAGATAGCAAAAGTAATGCCCAGAAAAACCCCAAAGCCAACAGCACCCCTGCTGCTGCCAAGGTGGCAGAGGTAAAGGTCACCCCCGTTTTGGATTTGGAGATGGGGGGGCCTAAAAACCTACCTGCACCTAATAATGCTAGGCCCAGGAGGTCCTCGGGTCAGTCACAGACAGGGAGCCAAGGAGGCAGCCCCACAAATGGGGTTTCTCGCTCTCCTGATTATGTAAGTCCCCGTTACAAGGGAAATCGACCCATCCTGGGTTATGTGTGGACTCCTCCAGCCCAAGGGGGGGATCCAGCCAAGCACCTAACCCAGGGAACTTCCCTCCAAACTTCCCACAGGAGGGCAGAAATTTACCAAACCCTGGGCAGAACTTTTTCCCCAGATATCCACCCGACTTTCAGCCCCAAAACCATCCATCCTTCTTTCCCCAATTCCCTGAGCCCAGACCACTGAATCCGGGAGAGGGGAGGCCAAGGGTGGAGGGGTACCCAAATCTTCCCAACCCGGGGTATTACCAGAGGAGGGACAGCTACCCTTCCCGGGATCAGCCCAGGGGAGAAAACAGGGCCCCGTATCAGCCTGAGCGGGTTTCCCAGTTAGAGCGCCAGGTTCAAAACATGGCGCGGGATCTGGGTCACATACTGAGGGCTCAGCAGAACCCTCAGATGGGTGTACCGGCGCAGAACGCACCCAACTCTGGACCTGGTGCTCCAGAACAATGACGGGGGCAGCACCCCGATAACTCACCGGTTCCCAGGGAGGAGGCACAAAGGGAAGGGGGGTGTAAAGCCTTGGAGGAAGCTTCCTTCCTCACTTGTAAACAGCCCCTGGAAACCCAGGAACCGGAAACAAAATCTCTTGCCCCTGAAAGTCTGCCTCCTAAGGAGCAGAGGGGGGGTAGGAGAAACAAAAGACCCAAACAGACTCAGTTTGAGGAGGAAGTACAGATCTTCCAATTTGAGGGAGAGGGATCCTCAGAGGATCCTGGGAAAAGGATCTTCTCCTTCAGAGAGGGGGGAACTCCTCCCAAAGAAAAATGGGTCCCTAGGGATGCAAATCGTGACTGGGGAGATGTGGAGACTGAGCTACTGCCGCCCACCATCTCATCCCAGAACCAACAGCAAGAAACTCCCCTGGTTCAAACCCATCCTCGTGACTGCCTCCAAAAAGGGGGGGGCTGCCCAGAACCGGAGCCAGGGGAACCCACAATGGCTCTGATCTCCAGTTGCCAAATTTTTCTTTCAGATTCCCAAGGCTCTCCACAGAATTCTGCCCAAATCTCTTCGCTAGCGATGTCCAAAACCAGAAAATTAGCCCACCAGTTGTCCAAAAATGTACATTATCTGTGCCCCCTTGAGGAGAAGGAGGGAAGATATTATGCCCCGGTACAAGTACAGGGGCAGGGTACAATTTTGGCACTGGTGGACACTGGATCTCAAGCTACCCTTCTGTCCAGAAGGGCCTTTGACGAACTGAATGCAGGAAGGGGAGAGAATTACCAAATTCCTCTCACCTCTCTTCCTGGGCAACTCCAGAACTTTGACGGGAAGGAAATTCCCGTCGAGGGGACGGCAGATTTGGACATTAAAATTGGGCGACACAAGTTGAAACACCCGGTCATAGTTGTGACCCCAGAGGGCACCCCTTGTTTACTAGGGAATGACCTCCTGAGAAGGTTGTCACCCCTAATAGATTGCGTAAACAGGGTCCTCTGGACCCAGACTAGCCGACCAATAAAATTTAAACAGAGTGTCAACCATGTTAGTTTAAACGGCACCTGCCACATGGTTGAACAAAAATCTGACCAAGTAGAATTTCACTTCCAGAATAGCCAAATTCCAGACGTGACAGTAATAGCAGTAGGACAACAGACTGGTGATGCAGGGTCCTCTCTATTTCTGAAAATCAACCTTCCTTCCAGTCTAAAGTGGTACTCCACGCTGGAAGGAAACACTCTGAGATTCTATACTAATCCACAATCAGAAACTCCCACTCCTATAGTCCAGAAAGATGTGAAATCAGCTCAAAGCCTGGCTGATATTCAGCAAATTGGAGAGCAGTTGTTCATCCCTGTTCAGTTAAATGATGGGAAGGACTATGTTCTCGCTCGAGTGTGTGTGAATAACGGTAAGAGCTTCATCAGCGAAGCCATGTTTCGCCAACTCCCAAAAGATCCAGCCATTCCCACCTTCAAACTGATAGACAAATGGGAAATGGACCTGGAAGCACCCAATTCAAAACATCTCCTGCCAAGCAGGTGTATGCTCAAAATCTCCATTGGCAACAAGAGCATAGTCCATAATTGTTGGGTCGTGCGAGACGTCACTGCCGCCTTTTACTTAGGCAGTGACATTCTCAATCGCTTTGCCATTAGTTTGGACCTAATAAACTTCAAAGCTTGGTCCCGATTAGCGGATAATCCCATGAGCTTTGATGATCCAGAAAAAGCATTTAGGTCAGCTCAATTGCTACCTTATGCAGTTGAAATTCAGGTTAAAGAGGAAGTCACCATCCCAGAAAGGACCCGACAATTCTCCCTGGAAGTGAAAGTTAAAAGAGGACAATATTTGCAAAACCCTGATGCTTACATACATCTAAATGCTTCTCTCCAACAGCAAGGGTTAGGGATAAACCCAACACCATTAGTCAACATAGAACATGACACCATTCCAATAGAGGTGGATAACAGCGACTTAAAGAGTATTACTCTAGCCGCAGGCACCATTATTGGAATGGCGGTTGATGACCGACATTTCTCCATGGATCTTGGAAATGAACTGTTAGGGCCAATCCCCAAGGACTGCTTTGACAGTGACAGTGATGACAACACAACACCAGACAGGATTTTTACCCGGCATGGGGGGAACTTCCTGGTGTACACTTCCTGCCCCTATGGTAAGGAAGATGTGACTTGTGACTTCAGGAGGGATGAGGTGATTTTCCAGGTCCATGAGGGCTGCCTTTCCCACCTGAAGCCTCCAGTCCAAATCAGCACTCTGACCAGGGACTTCTCCACCCAGCTGGAGGAGGCCGCTGAAATAGCTAAACCAGAAGTCTTTCCAGGCTTCAGGCAGATGGTGGAAGAGAGAGTCAACCTAGCTGATGCCTGTGTGACTCTGGAACAAAAGCAAAAGTTGAAACAAGTTTTCTTGGATTTCCAAGATCTCTTTGCGGTAGACTCATATGACTGTGGTCGCACTGACATCCACACAACAACAATCCCCACGGACCCTGGCATGACTCCTGTGTTTGTGAAGCAATATCGCTTGCCTCTCGCATCAATGGAGTCCCTTACTGAAATAATTAAGAACCTTGAGTCCCGGGGAATAATCCGTCCAGTCCACAGCACCTTCAATAATCCGGTGCTGGGAATATTGAAGCCAAACGGCCAGTGGAGACTCTGCGCTGACCTCAGGGAGCTCAACAAACGGGTCCATACTTCCCGATGGCCTCTGCCCTACATTGACCAAGGGCTGGCCCAGATCCAGGGGTCACAGGTATTCACTGCAATAGACCTGACCAATGGGTACTGGACCGTGCCTGTCAGTAGGGAGGACCAATACAAACTGGCTTTTACCTTTGGGGGCCAACAGTATACATGGACCCAGACGCCCTTCGGATACCTTAACTCCGGTAATGAGTTCAATATTTTCCTACATAAGGCCATGCCCGACCTGGGTGCAAGGGGTAACCTGGCTTATGTAGATGATGTCCTCATCAAAAGTTCATCTGTGGAGGAACACATAGCGGAGATCCGTTATGTTCTGACCCAGTTGAGAGCCGCCGGAGCAAAACTTTCCTTTCAGAAAGCACAGTGGTGTAGAACCCGTGTTAATTTCTTGGGGCATGAGATTACTCCTCAGGGTCTCTGTCCCCAGGAAAAGAAAGTGGAAGCACTTCAGAAACTGAAAGACCCCACAACTCTGCGGGAACTAAGGAGCCTCCTTGGACTGACTAATTACAGCAGAAAGTTCATTGAGGGCTACGCAGAGATCACCAGACCCCTGATTCATCTCCTGAAGGGTCGGGTCAAGTGGGAATGGGGTCCAGAACAAACCGAGGCAGTAAAACAACTCAAAAGAAGCCTCTCACAAGCGCCTTGCCTAGCTTACCCTGTCAGAAACAAGGAGTTCTTCCTGGAGACGGGGTTCTCTAATACGTGCTTGACGGCAGTATTATACCAAAAGCATGACAAGGTCAATAAAGTAATCTCACATGCGAGCAAAACTTTATCCTCTGTGGAGGAGAAATTCAACGATTGTGAGAAGGCACTCCTGGCGACGGTGTGGGCATTGAAGAATTACCGCCCGTTTATCCAGGGGGAGCACATCATAGTGGAGACTCCACACCAGCCTCTGCAATATCTCCAAAGTGACAGAATCCGGGCCGGAAATGTGAGTAATTCCCGAATTACTTCCTGGATTCTGTCAATGCAAGGCTTTCCTGTGGAGGTCAGATATGGCCAAAACAAGAAGAGTCCCCTCGCGCAAGGTCTGGCTGACTTGCATGATTGTGCCAGAGAAAACTGTCTCGAGGACGAAAGTCTAAAAATAAAGGACAACATGGAGGCATACCTTAATTCCCCCCACAAAGTCTTTGAAGAAGACAAGTGTGAGGGAATGCCCACTGTGTATGTGGATGGATGCTCTTACCATGTGGACAACAACGGGGAGAAAGAACTGGTGGCCGGCGTAGGGAATGCATGGGTGAATGAGTCCCCAGAACCCTCCGCTGGATACAAAATTGGTCCCCGAAGTAGTCAGGTGGCAGAATTGATGGCTGTGCATCAGGCCATCCTCACTGCTGTCCAGCATCAACTCCACGAACTGGTCATAATCACAGATTCGGATTATGTACGGAACGGGTTCGTGGAGCACCTGGTTAATTGGAAAACCAGAGGCATGTTATGTGCTAACAACAAACCCTTGAAACATGGGAAGTTGATCCAAAACATTGATGATCTGGTCACATCGAATGGGATGACCATCTACTGGAAAAAGATCAAGGGTCATTCCAAAGTAGAGGGACCAGACAAAACTGGAAATGACTTAGCTGATCAGCTGGCCAAAACCGGGGCCATCCAAGGGGATCTAATTGAGATTGAGTCCCTGTTGGGGGAAATCCAGGTCACTGCCATCACTAGGTCCCAGACAAATGCTCACAACGACCTTTCAATTGGACAATGGAGTAAGGAGACCCCTGATGCTGATTTGATTACCGCTCAGAAGGGGGATCCAATTATTGGTAAATTTTACCAGCACCTTGAGGACCCTGAGAACTTTCCCCTGACGGATACCGATTACATTGGGAAAGAGGACCTAAGAGTGTTGATGAAATGTCCAAAAATGTTCCAGATCCAAGACGGTTTGTTGGTAAGGAAATCCAAAGCTGGCCACGATCAGTGGGTGGTTCCTACCTCATTCCGAAGCCTGATGTTAAGTCACGCCCATGATCCGGCCACTGCCGGTCATAGGGGGTTTCACACAACATTCGAAATCTTAAGAGAGGTTGCATACTGGCCACACATGGGGCAGGACCTCGACCAATACTTGAGGGGGTGTCTTGTGTGTGCACAATTTCAGCCATCATCCCTCACGCACCGGGCGCCTTTACAAAAGAGGGGAATGACACTCCCATGGTCAGATTTACAAATCGACTTTGTAGGCCCTGTGATTCGCTCGGCTAGGGGGAATAAGTACATGTTGACTGTGACATGCTTGTTTACCAAGTGGGTGGAATGTCTCCCAGCCCCAAATTGCAAGGCAGAAACTGCAGTTGCCTTGATGATTAACCACATCTTTTCCCATTTTGGTCTACCTCAAAGGATTGAGTCAGACAGAGGTAGCCACTTCACCAGTGAAGTAATGACAAAGATGTGGGAGATACTGGGGGTCAAGAGAAAGCTGCATATTGCTTATAGACCAGCTTCTTCTGGGGCAGTAGAGAGATATAACCGGACAATTGTGAGCATATTAAAGAAGTTTGGGGCAGATTCTGGGCCAAGTTGGGATATCCGATTACCTCTGGTCCTAATGGCCATCAGATCTACCCCTTCATCTGCAACCAAAATGTCACCATTTGAGTTGATGACTGGGCGCAAGATGGTGCTTCCTCAGCATTTGCTCTACAGGACCCAAGAGCAGACACTGATAAATGCCTCCACTACTCATGAGTATGTAGAGAATTTAAGGAAACACCTCCAACATGCTTTTGCTTATGCTCAGCGGAATCTAGAAAGATCAGCTGATAGCATGAAGACCCATTATGACCTGAAAACTTCCAGGAAGGAATATCAGGTGGGAGACCGGGTCTATCTATACAACTTCCAAAGGAACCAGGCCAAGCAGCGCAAATTTTTGCCTACATGGAAAGGACCCTTGGAGATCATCGACAAGATCTCCCCTGTGGCCTACAAAATCCACATCCCCAAAGGTCCTTTGGCAGCGGGGGAAGACAAGTGGGTACACATAAACCAGTTGAAGTGTTGCCATCCCAGGCACGCTCTGCAACAACTGGAGGAATCCTCTGGAATCCTAGCGGGTACTGTCTCAGACTAATTCTGTTCCAATCATAAAACATACCACATCTAGTCTCTAAAATATTGTGATTTGCATGAAACTGTCTCTTAGTTATACTGTTTTTTTTTTTTTTTTCAAAAAAGAATGTAATGTTTCGTTATGATGAAATGCATATGCTGTCCCACCATCTCAACAGTGGTGGAAAAACGTCTATGAGTAGGTATTGCCGCTCTTCCTTTGTCGTCCTAGGAGAAAGAAGACCTTGAGACTGGCCAAGGAGGACGATCCGGAGACCGGGAACGAAGATCCAATGGGCCCAGTGGACCGCCCAATACTCCCATCAGGACTGGCGAGGAGAACCGATCGATCAGTACCGGATGGAGAAGAAGATGCTGAACTGTGCCATCTACAGAAGAGGAAGAAGATTATGCGGACAGACCGGTGCGTGGGTCAAAACCCTTGGGCACGCGACTCCCCATCGACTCAAATTCAAAGTGCAGTCGCGCGGGGGGGCTTGTTGGGTGTCCTGACCCACGTTTAAGCTATCATGCTACAACATTTGGTGCTGTGGGCTTAGAAAATTCAAGATGGCGCAAAACCCACATGTGCGCCGAAATCCAGGAAAGCTGCGCAGTTTGTGCGCACACCAAAATGGTTGCCTCACTTGCCACCCACCAGTGCGAGAATGAAAGGCCGGGTTGGCATGAGGGAAATGGGTTGCCAAAGGAAAAACAGTAGCGCCGGTTAGCTTCAAAGCGCTTTAAAACCACCATTGGACTACCCGCACAGTAGTCTGAAACCATTGGGAATGGCAATGCTAATTGCCAAAAGCAAACCCATAACTGTTGGGAATTCATTTTCTTAAATCCCAAAAATGGGTGCAGTACCAGTACTCACCACTATCCAAAAGCCGGCGTTTTAAAACCACCCTGTGTTTCTCTGAAGGCAGGCTCAAAATGCCTATTTTCAAACATTGCAACATGTGCAAAATATTCACTGAACACCAGCAGACATTTGGCAGAATGGAGTTTTGTGTGCCTACAAAATCTGGGAAATGAAGAGCCCAAAACAATGCTTATAAAAAAACTGCTATGGAGTCAGCAGCTTAAGTTGCACTGGATTTAAAGACACTAAAATCGAAAATGTTTAGATTAAATGAGTGACCTATGTTTGATGTCACATGCCTTTGTAACTGTTGAAATGTCATAGTTTTGCACTTAGAATCAGCATTCTAGCTGCATGTGTAAAATTGCAAGTTAATTTAAAAAGCAACAAAAAAAACATGACAGTTAGCTGAAAGTCTGGCTTAAGGAACTTGATTCTGCCTGGCAACTACCCCCATCAGGAGTGAAACTTGAGTCACAGCTGTGTTCCCAGGCCTAGCTGCCCTTTTGCTGCTCACACCAAAAAGAATATACCATCTATCTGATAATTGAATTACCTGTGTTCTACAGGAGCTCTGAACAAAGCCTGTCTTGACTCAGGCAAAGGTTTTATTACAGCGGTCGTAAAATGTAGCTTCCTCTTGGCAGAAGCTGGGAGGGGCACTGCCTGTGAGAGCAAGCTGGCTTGGCAGAACTGGATAAACCAGTATTTCCACCATGTGACCTGGGAAACCACACCCCTTTGTAGCCAGAATATTGTTTAGAAAAAGATGAATAACTCATGGTGCGGACATGTGAACATTTTATAAATGATACCATAATTCTTGTGATTTTTCTGCCCACAGTTTAAGAGGTTTTTAGAACCGGTGGTATGTTCAGGGGGGTGTTAGCGGAAAAGTGGATATTACTCTAAATGTATGCATGTTAAAAATCTGAAACTTCATCAGTTAATGTCCATACTCCCTGCGCACATGTATGTAAAGTTGGGTCAATGTCAGAAATTGAAAAATCAGTTAAAAAGTCAATTATGTGCCATTTCTGAATGCAAGCTCTTAGAAACAGCAGATTTGGACAGAGACATGGCTAAATTCAGCCACACCATGTATATGTCATTTCAAACAACTGTGTAACTCTGAAATATGTATTTTGATCATATATAGATTTGGGTGCACAGATGACAGGGGAGGTTTTTCAAGAGATCATAAATGGCTGACATCACTCTGACACAACTTAGCTCCCCCAATCAAATGAGAAATGGAAGTTTGACCAATTAGAAGCTGAGAGAGAGGTAGGGTCAGTGATGCTAGAACACACCCACATTCTAAACACATAAAAGCAGAGAGTCAGGACAGATAGGGACATTCATTTCCATCTGCAGCGGGACGCTCTGCCGGAAAAATCCATACTTACCTCCATCAAACTTCAAAGAGCCAACACTTAGACTCCAAGATAAACAGAGACTTCAAATCCCTCAATCTCCAGAATCCAGAAGCAGTGCTGTACCCAGAGAGAGAGACCAGGCCATTGTATCCAGAGTGCTGACCCCGATGCTGTGAGCAGTTCCAGAGGCCAGGCGCTGTGAGCGGAACCCGAGGAGACCGGGCCAGACTGAAGTCCGTGACCAAGTCGCTTTCCGGTTCAAAATCTCTTGTGAGTACTCAGCAAAACTCAGAACACATCTCTTAGTTAAAATAATATAATTCAATCGATTTAATCTAAGTAGAACTGCCTCCCAACTGTCACCTGTCATTTGTAAAGCTGTCACTTGTCATTTTCTAGTTGCAAGCTGCACTTGTCTTTTTGAACTTTAAAATTTCAAATCTGAAAAACGACCTTTATTTAATCGCTCATATCTCCGCGACCGTTTGTGCTAGAGACTTGCAGTAACTTTCATTTGAAAGCTTAGAATCTTAGCTTTGAATCGCACTAAGAACCACATTCCTACCCCTTATAGTTTTACCGCAATCGCGGAAAACGCACGCGCGAATTTTGCCGCGATTTGCAAATTTCTCCACGTGTAAAAAGACAGCAGTTTTGCTTTTCCTTGCCAAAAACTTCGTTTACCTGCTAGTTACTACTAAAGCATTGTTAAGGTGATCCTGAATTCATAGAGAGTAGCTATCACTCACCCTGAACATCTGAAAGGGAATTAAAAGCATTTCCAGCATATTTCTCATCCATTACTAGCACATATAAAAGCATTTGGGCCTGTGTTTTCAAAACTCCTATCTGTTTTCTTTAAGCTTGCTGGGGATTGAACTGAATTACATTGATTGCATTTCTGAGAACTGTGTGCTTTCCTCCCATTTCCTTGCATTGCATAAAGAGGGGGGGGAGTGAATAGCCAGAGAAAAGTGATTACATTGTTTTGTTGAAATCATATTGAGTATTTTCTGTACTGCATTTCATTCCACCTTGCATCCATTGGAAACCATAAAAGTATTGTTGCTATCTTATCCATCCTATAACCACTCATCATTGATTATAAAGAAGTGTGCTAGTGCCAGATTCTCCGTTGTTAATCTTTATCATATCAGATTAAGTGTGATATTCAATTATTAATTTATTATAAAGTGTGATATATATATCTATATTGTTTAAAGTTTCAAATAAACCTTTTAACTTGCAAAACAGAACCACTTCTTGGCTCAGTGGGGTCAGGGGGATTCCAACAGAGGGGTGTTATATAGGGGTAGTCATCCAGAGCGCATGAACTGGACATAAAGGTATATCAATAAGGGTTTTCATTCAGTATTATAGATTAGGCGTTGACTTAGCTGTAGTGTTGAATTGAATCCTCTTACAAGGCCAGGTGTCATTCAGGACGTGCAAGTGCAGGGGTAGGGGGAAGGGAGAGGTGCATGGGGAAGGGGAGGGGGAAGTGCAGTAGAATAAATTAATAAAAGGGCCAGCTGGTGGCAAGTGCAAGGTAAGTGCAGAACAAGTGCTGGGAAGGGGGGGCTGTAGGGATACAGAGACAGTCCCGCAGTGCAGGGGTTGCCAGGGAGGCAGTGCAAGTGGAGAGTGGCTGGGCCCAGGACCGAGGTCGGTGAGTGTGGCCCAGTTGCAGATTCAGTGCAGTTTCAGCGAAGAATTAGCAGGGGAGAGGGAGAGAGAAAGCAGAAGCAAAGAGGAAGGTTTTGGGGTGCTTCCGGAACCGGAGATGGTTCTCCTCAAGTTTCAGGAGGGCAGGAAGGCTGTTCCAGCGGGAGGCCACTGCCGCGGAGAGAGATCTACCCACAGCTCGTTGCTTCGAGAAGCAGTTGACCCTGAGGGAGTTGGAGACGGATGAGCGAAGGGCTCGGGAAGGAAGATATTTAGGAAGAGAGAGTTGAAGGTATTTGGGCCCCAGAAGGCCTTGTGGACAATGCAGAGGGTTTTGAACTTTATCCTCGCAGCCACTGGGAGCCAGTGTAGAGATTTCAGTCCTGGAGAGATACGGTCCCTGGGCTTGAGGCCAAGGACAAGTCTCGCAGTTCTGTTATGGATGAGTTGCAGAGGGCAGAGTGTGGAGGCAGGCAGATTAAGATAGAGGCTGTTACAGTAGTCCAGCTTTGAGAGAACCAGGGCTCGGGAGACAGCGAGCTTCTGGGGGAAGGAGAGGAAGGGAAGAATAGCTCTGAGGAGGTGCAGCTGGTAGTGTGACTTCTTAGAGACGTCAGATATATGAGGAGAGAAGGAGAGTGTGGAGTCGAAGATAACCCCGAGGTTTTTTGCCTTGCAGGTAGGAGCAGGAAGAGGGCCAAGAGAGGCCGGCCAGAGAGCTGCAGGGAAGGAGGGAGTGGGTGTGCCGATGAGCAGAATCTCAGTCTTACTGGCATTAAGGCAGAGGTCATTGGCGGCACACCATTCCTGGATAGCAGACAGACGGTCAGAGATGAGGGAGGGAGAGGAGGAGGCCGAGGGTAGCCTGAAAATGAGCTGGGTATCGTCCGCATAGCACTGAAAGTTGGGGCAGAGAGCGGCGATGCGGTGGGCAAGGAGTGCCAGATACTGGTTGAACAGCCAGGGGTAGAGATTAGATCCCTGGGGGACACCACAGGTGGAGAAAAAGATGTCAGAGAGGAAGGACCCGAGTTGGACCTGGGAGGGTCGATTGGAGAGGAAAGAGGTCAGCCACGCCAGAGCCTGACCAGTGATACCCAGGTTATCACGGAGACGGTTGAGCAGGATGGCATGGTTGACAGTGTCAAAGGCAGAAGAGAGATCGAGCAGAATGAGAACACACGGAGTTTTGGAGTCGAGGTTCAAGAGCAGGTCCTCATGGATGTTCAGGAGAGCAGTTTCCGTGCTTCTGGCAGCTCTCAAGCCAGATTGATGGTCATGAAGACTGCCAACAGATTCAGCATGGAGGTTAAGCTGGGAGATGGCCAGTTTCCCCAGGAACTTGTCCAGGAAGGAAGTGATGGAGATTGGGCGATAGTTAGCCCAGCAGGAGGGGTCAGAAGAGGGTTTCTTAAGAAGAGGGTGCACAAGGGAGTGCTTAAGCGGGGATGGGAAGATTCCAGAGGCGAAGGAGTGGTTGCAAAAGTCAGCCAGGGCAGGAGCCAGGGAGTCAATGTGGTCCTTGATAGTTTTGGAGGAACAGGGGTGAACCTGTTTAGACAAGACTTTCATAGATCGGACTTGTCTGGAAACCTCATCAGCAGAAAAAAGCGGAAAGGCAGAGAAGGAGGGAGGAGGGGTGGCTGCAGAAGGGCCCGAGGAAGAGCCGGGCAGAGAGGGAGGGAGGTGGTAGGAGGAGAGTGAGGATAGGATGTCCTGAGTTTTAGAGATGAAGTGAGAGGCCAGTGCAGTGCAGAGGGCCTGGGAGGGGACAGGAGAGGTAGAGACTGCAGCAGGGTTGGCAAGCTCCTTGCAGATTTTAAAGAGTTCGGCCGAGTTGTTAGATGCCGCAGAGATGCGGGCTTGGATAAGGGCTCTCTTCTTGGTGAGAACGGAGAGACGGTATTGCCTTTGATTAGAACCAAATGGAAGAAGGAAATGTAACACAGATCTGCTGCTAGGGTCAGTACCTGAAATACAGGTGACAGTAGATTGGTAGTATCTTTGAGAAAAAATGGAGGCTTATATTAGCCAGGGTCAGAGAGAAAGCTTGCAGAGAATTAATAGAGGAATTGCCAATTCTTACCCTCTGTAGCCTAAAGAAATGCCTAGATATTGGTAACAACGGCAGGATAAAATAAAAAAAGTGAAGGTTAGTATAGGGAACTCCCCGGACAGAACGAGGGCCGATACTAGGTATGGGTTGGTGCAATGTCTACAGCAGAGCGTTCGAATTATTGCACTGATCTTCAAAAAACCAGGTAACAAGGGAGAGACGAGAAGAGTGGTCGAAGAGGGATATCAGAGGTCAGTTTCACAAAGGAGTTTGACAGTAATTGATTTGGAGTAGTAACGCTAATCAGAAGCGCCAAATCTGGCGTTACGAACACCTTTATGGGTAAGTAAACGGGAATTGGGTCGTGCTACTGGCTGGCAATGTAGCGGTCAGCTGACCAGTCACATGACTACGCGACAACAACCTCCGTTTCCCTAGCAACCTCCAGCATTGCCAGAAAGGAGCTGTTCTCCGCAGTCTTCGCTCCTGCAGAAAGGGGTAACGCAAGAGGCTCAGTGCGGATCGTACCACAGGTTTGGCAGCATCCGCCCCCAAAGATAACGGCAACCCCTGGAGGCATGAAAGGAACGGAGAAGGTGGGGAGCGTGGATATTAGCCAACGGTTCCCATGTGCGATCTTCAGGACCAAATCCCTTCTAATCTACCAGATAATACAAAGTACCCCTAGAGACCTTGACATCCAGAATGCGTGCCACTTCAAATTCTTCCTCCCCCTCCACTTGAACAGGGTCAGGGCGCACAGGCAACCGGGAATCTGAAGGACATGGCTTCAACAGGGAGACATGAAAAACTGGATAAACCCGCCAATTGGAGGGTAAAGACAAACGGACGGCAGCAGGGTTAATAACTGCATCCACTTTGTAAGGACCCACGAAATGGGGCAGCAGTTTCTTGCATCCAGGGATGCACAGATGGCGTGTGGACAGCCATACTTTCATGCCCGTGCAGTACGCAGGCACCAGGATATGATGGACATCTGCATATTTTTTTGCTCACACCTGAGCACGTAGAAGGTGAGACCGCACATCTTGCAGAAGATGATCCAAATCCCTCACGCACGCACTAGCAGCCGGATTAGCAATTGGCAAATCGGGGTCCAAGGGCAATGAGCGCGGATGAAACCAGTATAGAGAATAAAACGGGAATGATTTAGTGGCAGAGTGCAATGAATTATTGTATGTAAAATCAGCATGAGGCAGAGCTTGTAACCATGAATGTTGGAACTGGAGGCACAAACAGCGTAAATATTGCTCCATCGTAGCATTGGTGCGCTCTGTTTGGCCATCCGTTTGAGGATGATAAGAAGAAGAAAAACAATCTTAAATGAGCAATGTAAAGGCCTCCAAAAATGGGCGGTGAATTGAGATCCCCTGTCAGTGATTATAATCGATGGAAGGCCAAACCTCTGAAAGACGTGGGACAGGAACAGATTGGCCAACACAGGAGCGGTGGGAATGCCCACACACGGTATAAAGACCACGTATTTAGTAAAATAATCAACCACAACCACAACCAGGATTGTGTAAAAACCTTTAGTTTTGGGTAAGTCCACCACAAAGTCCATCGATATCATGTGCCATAGCTTATATGGCACCGGAAGGGGTTGCAATAAACCCATTGGTTTAGATTTGGATGACTTACACTGAGCACAGATTGCACAGGATGCCAGATGATCAACAACGTCCCTACACATAGAAGGCCACCAGGACCAACGTCTAAGAGATTCAATAGTTTTCTGCTGGCCAGGGTGAGCAGCGTTAATGGAATCATGAGCCCATTGTAGGGCAAGGAGACAAGGAGACAAGCCGGTCCCGGTGGGATAAAAACTCTCCCTTGGATGAAGGGCAGACCGTTCAAGATGTCTAAATTGAGGTCCGTAACTTCAGAGGGGTTCGAAGATGCCCATTCCTCCAGAAGTGTTTGTAGTGAAGGTTGGACCGAACAACCACAGACCACATTGCTGTGTAACACAGGAATAGGTTGGGTACAGGTCACGGATTGCTCCATGTGTAGACGAGAGAGGGCGTCTGCCGAGGCTTGCATCTGAGCAGGTTTGTAAGTGATTGTAAAACGGAATTGAGAAAAGAGCAGATGCCACCGAGCTTGACGGGCGGTAAGGCATTTCATTGATCGGAAAGCCAAGAGACTCCGATAATCGGAGTAGACAGTGACACTATGTTTAGCTCCCAGGAGGTGGTGCCTCCACACAACAAAGGCTTCCTTTATTGCCAACAATTCCCTCTCGGTAATGGCATAGTTCTGCTTATGAGCAGTAAGTTTGCGGGGAAAAATAAGCTACAGGGTGTATGCTCCCCGAATTTGGACAGGTCTGGGACAACACTGCTCCCACAGCAAAACCCAAGGCATCTGCCTCAACAAAGAATGGATGATCGGGATCAGGATGCTGTAGCACCTGTGCCGTGGTGAGGGAGATCTTGAGTTGTTCAAAAGCCTTCTGAGCTTCTTTGGACCATATGAATGGCTGTTTGGCGCTTGTCAGAGCAGTGAGCGGAGCGGCCAATGAGGAAAATGAATGAATAAAATGGCGATAAAAGTTTGCGAAACCTAGAAAGGACTGCAATGCTTTAATAAATGCGGGTCCAGGCCAATCCAGGACCGCTTTTACTTTAGAAGAGCACATTCGTATTCCATAATCCATGAGGTCAAAACCCAGGACCACAACCTGCGTAGCATGAAACATGCACTTTTCGGCCTTAATATACAAGTGATTATCCCGGAGGCGTTGAAGGACAGTAGAAACGTGTTGGAGGTGTTCTGACCTTGATGATGAGTAAATCAAGATGTTGTCCAAATAGATCACTACATATTGATCCATGATGTCCCAAAATATATCATTCATGAATGCTTGAAAGGTAGCGGTGGCATTACAAAGGCCAAATGGCATTACTAAGTACTCGAACAGTCCAAACCGTGTCTTAAAGGCAGTTTTCCACTCGTCTCCACTCCTCATACGCACCAAATGATATGCCCCATGGAGGTCTAGTTTGGTAAATATCTTGGATTGCCCTAACTGATCAAGCAAGACTGAGATCAGCGGGAGGGGGTACTGGTTTCTGACTGTCACCGCATTGAGAGCTCCGTAATCAACACAGGGCCTGAGGTCCCCCTCCTTTTTGGGCACAAAGAAAATGGGAGAGGCAGCGGGCGATGTGGAAGGCCGAATGAAACCCATAGACAATGCCTTGTCCAGATATTCCTTGAGTGCAGCATCCTCCGTAAGGGATAACAAATACACCCTGCCCGATGGAATCTTAGCCCCTGGGATCAGCTCAATTGGGCAGTCATAGGCTCGATGCGGAGGAAGGTTTTCTGCCATTTTATTATTAAATACATCGGAAAAAGCGGAATACTCCGGAAGTATTGCTACAATAGGTTCTGTCGAGATGGCCCCGATAGACAGTGAGATGGGTGCTAAGGCATGGCCAGGAGTGAGCACCGAAATACTATGAATAAGTAGACACTGGTTGTTACAGAACGGCGAAGGGAACTGATTAGTGCCCAATCAATCACAGGGTTATGGAGATGTAGCCAGGGAATCCCCAAAATGATTCTGTAGGCTGGAGCCTTGATAACGTCAAAAGTGATCTCTTCAGTATGCCCATCAGTAGTATACATTGTGAGTGGCACCGTATGTTGAGTTACCAGACCCGAAACTAGAGCGGAACCATCCACTGCACTGACTATCTCGGGTTGAGGTTTGTTGATGAGGGCAATACCCGAGGATGTTGCAAAATCCTGATCGACGTAATTTCCTGTGGCTCCAGAATCGATAATGGCAGAGGCAGGAAAAGACACCCCATTTGCTATTGAAAAGGTGACCTGAAGACTGAATAATGATGGTGGGCTAGCTATGATAGAGTCCAAAATAGGTTTTCCTGACAAAGGGACTCTTTCTATTGTCGAGGTTTGGCGTTTCCCGACTTCTTTTTCAGTTTCTTACTGTAATTGGGTAACAAGTGATCCGAGGACCCACAGTACACACAGTGATTGTTTTTTCTGCGGTGTTTTCGTTGAGCTGGGGTAAGGGGCCCCCTAATGGTTCTGATCTACATGGGTTCAGGTGCCGGGGAAGAGACTGAGGAAGTATCGGCAACCATGGGGGGAAGATCAGGACGTTTCTCGCCCTTCCTTACTGCCCTACGGGCATCCATTTGGAGTACCAAATCCAAAAGTTCACTACAGTCCGTGGGTACTACAGGAACCGTGGATAACGTGTCTTTTAGTTCTTCTGAAAGACCTTGGTAAAATACTGCTGTTTTTTTGTCCTCAGGCCAATCGTTTCAGCGGCGAGCTGATTGAAACGGGCTAGGTAGGAGATCAAGGAGGAAGTACCTGGCCTGAGTTTAAGGAGCTCTAGATCAGAGGCCTGAGTAGTGTATCGAGTATCAAAGACTCGACTCATGGCGGAAAGAAGGGCGTCACAATCATATTGCACATTGCTATTGGACTCCAACAGGGGGTTGGCCCAAGCGGCTGCAGTACCTCCCAAATGAAATAGAACAAAGGCAGCTTTGGTAGTAGAAGTGGGGAATGATGCAGGTCGACACAAAAAGTGTAGTTTGCACTGGTTAACAAATGTGCGATACTGCTTAGGATCCCCCGTAAACCGTTCAGGTGGGGCCAAAGGGAACTGCGTAGAGGCCACTATCGGAGCCGGTTCTTGCCCGGGAATGGGAAAACCAGAACTCGAGGCAGAAGCACTTGCTGCCCCAGAGATCTTTGGCACAGGGGGGGTCACCATTTGCTGAAGGACATCGATTCTTTGTCGAAGGTTATCTTGTGCAGAGATCATGTCTGACCTGAGTTCAGTGACCATCTGCACAAGCTGTGCTAATGACTCCATTAGCTTTCTTCCTTAAGGCTTCTGATTCTGTTAGACTCACCACCGTGCAGACAGGCCGGGGCGTTGGCTCAGGACCAGACGAGAGCTGTTCAATGAGTCCAGAATCTTCAGTTACTGCTGACGTAATTCCCAGTGGGAAAATACCCAGACCGGACCCCCTCTCACTGAGGGAATTCTTTTTGGCAATGGACCTTCCTGCTGTTTTAGATAACAGCCAAGATGGTAAATTACCCAGAGGAGCGGGGATACCCACACCGCTTTCACCAAGCTGTAAAGAAAGGACAAATGATTAGAACCAAATGAAAGAAGGAAATGTAACACAGATCTGCTGCTAGGGTCAGTACCTGAAATACAGGTGATAGTAGATTGGTAGTATCTATGAGAAAAATTGAGGTTTATATTAGCCAGGGTCAGAGAGAAAGCTTGCAGAGAAACAATAGAGGAATTGCCAATTCTTACCCTCTGCAGTCTAAAGAAATGCCTAGAGATTGGTAACAATGCAGGATAAAATAAGAAAAGGGAAGGTTAGTATAGGGAACTCCCCGGACAGAACGAGGGCTATACTAGGTACGGGCTGGTGCAACGTCTACAGCAGAGCGTTCAAATTATTGCACTGATCTTCAGGTGAGTTTCCAAAGAGGAGATAAATGAGTACAGTATGTATTGTCCAGATATGCTGAAGGTGAACAATCGCTGAGTATGGTATTGTAGGTAGGTGGATACAGAGCAAAAAAGGTGTGGAAGACAAAAGGCAAGATGATAAAGGCAAGGTTTCAGTCTTACCGGGCGAGGAGGAGTCTCAACCAATCAGGGTCACCGACCGGGACTTCCGGTGGTTTCCGCGATAGCAGGGTTATGACTTGGATCCCGTGAGTACGCTGGGTACACGGGAGCTTCTCAGCTCGAAGATGGGTCTCATGCTGGGCGGCTAAGATTGCGGGTGGGAGTTCGCCTTGAAGAGCTCCAGGAAGTAAGCGGAGCACTGGATCAAAGTCGGACGGTCCGGGTCAGAAGCCAACGAGTCAAAAAACCAGGTAACAAGCGAGAGACGAGAAGAGTGGTCGAAGAGGGATATCTGAGGTCAGTTTCACAAAGGAGTTCAACAGTAATTGATTTGGAGTAGTAACACTAATCAGAAGCGCCTAGTCTGGCGTTACAGACAACTTTATGGGTAAGTGAACGGGAATTGGAGAGGCATGTCGTGCTACTGGCTGGTAAAGTAGCCGTCAGCTGACCAGTCACGTGACTACGTGACAACAACCTCCGTTTCCCTAGCAACCTCCAGCATTGCCAGAAAGGAGCCGTTCTCCCCAGTCTTCGCTCCTGCATAAAGAGGTAGCGCAAGAGGCACAGTGAGGATCGTACCGCAGTTGTGACCTCTGATCACAAAGAGAGGCCCAGAATTTAGACGTGAACTGGGTTCCTCGATCGGAAATGATCGTTCAGGGGATACCATGTAACCTCACCACGTCGCTGAGAACGACTTTGGCGGTTTCAGGGGCAGAAGGTACGCCAGAGAGAGCCGAAAAATGGGCCAGTTTGCTATATGAATCAACAGTCACCATTATCGAAGTACAGTGCTTAGAAGAGGGCAAGTATACAATGAAGTCGGTGGACAGTTGTTCCCATGGTCGAGATGGCATTCTCCCTTGTTGCAGGAGACCAATAGGTTTCTGTCTGGACACTTTGTTCAAGGCACAGACTGGACATGTCTTGACATAGTCCTTAACATCTCTACTCATTGAAGGCCACCAAAGTCTTCTAGAGAGCAAGTCCAAAGTGGCCTTCTGACTTTGTGACCAGACATCGGTGAGTCATGGAACCAGTACAGTGCTTGTGTCTGTAAACTAGATGAAGGTAGGTAGAGAGCTTGCTTATGGAACAGCAGTCCTCCATTCTGAGGCCTTAAGTCACAGGGAAGAGATTCCTTCTTACAATGCTTGGTGGTGACTTGTACCTCCTGAAGAAATGGAGCAACCGATGCCAGGAACCTTTGGTTGTGTAACAAGGGTTTGTTACCGGTATCCGTACCCGGGTATTCCCCTAGACTCTGAGACAGAGCATCTGCCACCATGTTCTTAGAACCCGGAATGTAGGTGATGTTAAAATCGAAGTGGGAGAAATAGTACGCCCACCTAGCATGTCTGGAGTTTTTAGATTCCATCTGTTGTAAAACTTTCAGGTTGCTATGGTCGGTATGGACCAGAAAAGGGTGAGCCGCTCCCTGAAGCAAATGGCGACACTCCTTACATGCTTGTCGGATGGCCAGGAGCTCCTTGACTAGGACAGAGTAATTCCTCTCGCTGGGATTAGCGTGTGGGAGTAATAGGCAATGGGGTGCTCAATCCCTTCCCTCTCCTGAATGAGAACTGCACCCAAAGCGCCTCCGGATGCGTCTGCTTCAACAATGAAAGGTTGAGTTTGATCAGGCTGTAGCAGCACCGGTGCAGTGGTAAACAAGATCTTTAACCTCTGAAATGCAGCCTGCGCCTCAGAAGTGAATACAAACACCACACCCTTCTTGAGCAGGACCGTGATAGGCAGGACTACATCAGAGAGGTTCGGGATGAAGCGTTGGTAAAAGTTATCTGGGCCCAAAAACTTCTGAACCTCTTTTATCGTGGTGGGTTGTTTCCAGTCGAGAATGGCCTTCGCCTTTTCTGGATCCATGTTGACGCCTTCTGTGGTGAGGATGAACCCCAAGAATGCTACCGTAGATGCCTCAAAAATACATTTTTCTGGTTTAGCATACAAATGGTGTTTCTGTAATCTTTGCAAAAACTCTTTGACCTGTGCCTGTCTGCGATGTCCATCCAAGGTGGACCAAAATATCAAAATATCATTGAGGTAAACCACCATGGACAAAAACAAGAGATTGGCAAAGATCTTGTCAACAAACCTTTGGAAGACCGCTGGGGCGTTGACCAGCCCGAAGGGCATTACCCGATATTCGTAAAGACCTAAAGGTGTTCTGAAGGCGGTCTTCCATTCATCCCCCTTTTTTATACGTAGCAGATGATACGCTCCTCGGAGGTCCAGTTTGGTGAAGTATTTAGAACCCTGTACTGCTTCCAGTATGTTCCTTATGAGGGGCATGGGATAATGATCCCTTATCGTCAGTTGATTGAGTCCTCTGTAGTCAATACAGGGTCGCAATTCTGATGAGCCTTTTTTAGAGATGAAAAATAAAGATGCTCATCCGGGACATTTGGATTCTCGGATGAGGCCATTCTGGAGATTGGCCTTAAGATATTCCTTGAGAGCGTCTTTCTCGGGAATGGAAAGGGGGAACATCCGACCGAATGGAATTTGTGCGTCTTCCTGTAGGTCGATACAGCAATCCTCTGGGCGATGCAGAGGCAAAAGACGAGGTAGCTTGTCTTCAAAAACGTCTGAGTAGGCCTGGCAATGAACAGGTACGGAAGAGATGGTCGTCTTTGGGAGACTGATCTGTTCACTTAGCTGGGAAGGAGTGTCAGAATACCCTAAGCATTTCTGAATGCAATAGATGGATGTAAAGTGAAGAGTGTTAGCCTTCCAGTCAATGTTGGGGTTGTAGCGCCTTAACCACGGAATGCCCAGTATAACTGGGAAGTGAGCTGCTCTTATGATGTCGAAGACTAGCCTCTCCGTGTGGTCTCCCAGTCCCACCTGAATGGGGAAGGTCTCCAACACGATAGGCCCTCAGGACAAAGGTGTTCCGTCTACTCCTTCAACCGGAAGGGGTTCTTCTTTTATTGAAGTGGGTTATTGTACTCCTTAGCCCAGGTAATGTCCACAAAGTTTCCTGCCGCTCCACCGTCTAACATGGCTAAGGTCTTGAGAACCCTAGTGGGAGAAATCCCAAAATGAACCGAAAACAGCATCAGATGGCTGTCTTCACCTTCTTCTATTGGCTGAGTGTTGTTGCAGGGGGCAGAACACCCATCCCCGTTACCTCCCCTGCATACGAACGGGGTTGAGCGTTTCCCTGACGCCAAAGTGGGACCTCAGGGCAGGAACGAACTGATGTTTAGCGGAGCCACAATAGGCACATAGACATTTTTCTCGTCTTCTCTTTCTCTCCTCAGTGGACAGAGGTCCTCTGGTGGCTCCTATGTGCATCGGTTCATCTGGAATACCTCTGTCTCTTGGGGCTTGAGGTAAGGAGGTTAACGGGAGGTTTGAGGTAAGGAGGTTAACGGGAGGTAGTAGCATCCTCTTCTTCTTTCCCGTCGCCTTTCGTTCAGTTGAAATTCAATCTGCAAGGCAGCTGTGGCTAGTTCTTGGAAAGTGTTTGGTCGGGGTATGCGAGCTAACTCGTCCTTGATTTCATCATGTAGGCCTCTGCGGAACAAGGTCTGCTGGGCTGAGTCAGGCCATCCTGATTGGGAAGATAGCCTCTGGAACTGAGAGACATATGTCTGTACATCTTGAGTACCTTGATGAATGTCAACCATGGCCTCAAAGGAAGAGTACTGCACTTCAGGACGATCAAACCGGCTCTTAAAGTTCTGTACAAACTGAACGTAGTTGGTCAAAGACGGGTCCGTGGTAGTGACTAGAGGGGTTGCCCATGCAAGTGCGTTACAAACTAGATTAGCTACCATAAACCCCACCTTAAACCTGTCAGTCTCGTAAGCTCTTGGTCAAAAAGAAAAGTACACTTGACAGGCATCCAAAAACTCCTTGAGCAGTTTAGGGTTACCATCATATTTCCCGAAAGGGAACGGTAGTGGAGGGAGAGCACCTCAAGTGTTTTCACGAAGGGCTACTTGTTGTCTTAAAACCGTGTTTTCAGCCTTAAGTGTCTGCATTTCCACACAGAGCCCTTGGATGGCGTTGACTAGCTCCTGATATTGTTCTAGGGACGCTATGGATTATGATGGGTGTTGTATAATTTCACGACCTCCAGAGCCTCCCCATTCCCCTTCCTCACCTGAGTCTTCAATGGTGTCTTCGTGGGTTTCAGAGTCCTTCTTTCTCCTAGTCCTCTTTGTCTCTTTGGGCTTCTTTTCCTTCTTTAATTGCAAGTAAGGGTGAGCTCCCGTAGTGAAATAAGGTCAGGGGGAACCCCAAGGAGCAAGCTCCCAAAAAATACAGGGGAAAAAGCCTTTAAGGCAGAAAAACCCTGTAGAGTCCTTTGGCAGCACTGTGACTGTGATTTCTATAGTCTGTCCTGCTTGTGTAACAAAGTTGTTTATATGGATGATTGGCGGTAAGTACTCCTTCCCGTGGTGAAAGAAACACAATCCTTGGGAGGAAGAAGGCCAGAGTCCAAAAGATGATACAGATATCAAAGTTCTCGAGACCGCTCGGTCAAAAAACAAGAACAAGACCAAGGTCTTTGCAAGGAAAGGTGGAGAGCCGCCCGCAGGATAGAGAAGAATTACAATTCTCAATGGGATTGGACTGGGTATTGGTCTAAATAAAGGTTAACAGGGAAATCGCATGTATAGAGAAAGTTATGCGATTGAAAGAGAGAAAGAGAAACAAGGTAGCCGTAAGCGAGAGGCTTGGGAAGAGAATAGTAGACAGTAGGAAGTACCTCCACTAAGTAGCAGTAAGAGGAAACCAGAAGAACGTGAATTAAACAAATACAGACCGTACCGGCGGGTGGTGGGAGCAGCCCTCGAGTAGGGAGACACCGACGATGGTTCAACAGAAGGACCAGGAGAGAGAGGTGAGTAAAAATAAAAGAAAGGAAGACAGCGCTCTAAGAGGAGTGCGGAGAAGGCAACAGAGCAGTATAAACAAAAACGAAAGTAAAAAGGTTAAGCGAGAGTGAACAGAGGTAAAACGGGATATAAACATGGTAAATGGACAGGAACAAGTAACCAAGGAAGCGCCGAAGAGAAACGGTGGGCAGAATGGAAGAGAGAGAAGAATGCAACAAGACACAGCAAATAGCTGGTACAACAGAACGTAGTACTGACAGAGAGCAGGTCCAGAAATGGATACAACGCACCGGGTATCCGGATATGACTGCATAAAAAACAGCGGCGGCCATATTGGGGGTAAACTAGACCGCGCAGAGCAGTTCTAGCGAACACTGACACCCAGCCTCCACTGATTCCAGCACTTCCACGGATGGAGCATGACAATAACTCATAAATCCACTTCTGTGCCCCTGCTGTGAGGGATGGTCATTTACAAATCACATTATTTGTATCTGTCTGCGGCCAAGGTATATATTTTAATAGTCTTCTAACTTTCTGTAACAACGGGAATTGTGTCAGTCGTGTTCTGCATGTAGATGCCATAATACCCTATGGGCCTCATTACAACCCTGGCGTTAAGGGGTTAACGGCGCCGCAAAAGGTGGCGGTGCCGTTAACCCCTTAACGCCTGATTACGAGGTTCCTTTGCGGGTTGGCGATTTTAACGCCTGCTTTTTGCAGGTGTTAAAATCCAACCCGCAAAGGGACTTTGGTGCTAAGTACGGTGCTGGAATTTGCGGCACCGTACTTAGCGCCTTCCCCATTCCCATTGAGCCCTATGGGGCAAAAATGGGAATGGGGAAGGGCCCATGGTGAATGGGGAATTACCGCCCCGCCAACCTTGGAATGGGGCGGTAATTCCGCCATTCACCATGGCAGACCCGGGCATGGACCATGGTGCTAATAGCACCATGGTTTAGCGCCGGGGTCGTAATGAGGCCCTTTGTCTTTTTCAGCACATCTGTTGTAGAGACTTTGTTACGACCTGGTAAATCTCGTAACCTATATACATGTGCTGTTTTTTGTTCTGGGCTTCTCAAGCTCAGCCTGGAAGCAAAGAGAATGTAAAGGGCTCTGACCTTATCTCCGGTTCCTCTAAATCTGACCAAGCTACCTCTCTCCCTACACCTGTGCCCGTAGATGGGGCTTGTGCAGCTTCCTCTTTCCCACTCTCTTTGTCATCTTCCCCTTCCAGTGGTGTTTCTTCTTTGTCCTCCCATTCCTCCAAATCTAGCCTTCTAAGGGGATCTCCCCCGTATGTCCCACTCATTGCTCTTTCAATATATCCAACCTTCGTCTTGATGATATGATCCCCAACTTCCTCTTATACTGGTACCATCCCTTCTGTTCCTGTTTAAGCTGTCCCTAAATCTCCATATAACGTCTTCTTCCCCCTTGTCTAACAATGTGTAACTACTCATAATATCATTACCTTCCTTGCAGCCTCTCACTAAACTTCTCTCCTTTTCCCTTTATTCGTCCTGTTGTTTTTCTCTTTCTTTCTCTTCTTCTCTTTTCCTTGCTCTTTCTCTCTCTTCCTGTCTTTTGTCTCTTTCCCTGTCTTGCTCTCATTTACTCTCTCTTTCCTTCTCCTCTGATCGTCTCTCCCTTTCTCTCTCTTCCTCTAACCTCTCCACTGTTTCGGCCTCCTGTCCATCTCGACTTCCCCTCGACTTCTCTCTACTTTCCTCGATGCCCTTTCCATCAGGTTTTAATATTATTTACCCTCCTATCCATTTATCTGACACAATTGCTGTCCCGTCTTTTCCGCCCTGCATGCCTTTTGCTCTCTGACGCTCCTCATCTGCTTCTGTTAACTTTGCTTGCTTCCTGCACCATGTGACAGATTCGTCCTGTAATAACAATGGTCTTTGCCTGACCACTTTCTCTTCTCGCATGCAATCCTCATCACTATATGCTGGTGGTGCATATATGGGGTCGGAATATCCTTCAGCAGCCTTTAATGGATATAATCCCTGTACAGTCGACAGTGGTTCACTAGTTTGGGGAAGAGGAGGAGCAGCTGTGGATTGTGTGCCCGCTTTGTCATGCTGGTTAAGCATCCATTCTTTTTTACTGTGCTGTGCCTCCTTTTCTTCGAACAATTTCCACAGCTCGAGTACACCCAATTTTAGGCAGAATTCTCAGAAATGTGCTAATTCCTCTCTACCTTAGAAACCCCCAGCTCTTTTGCTGAACTTTGGGACATTGTGTAGTGAAGTTACTCCCAGCCTTCTTAGGTTGACTTGCTAGGTTTATTATTATCATTACAAGCAGTCAATCAATAAGTTACATATAGGACAATAAAACACTGGCAGCCCATCACCCAGGCCTCTGGCTGAACAACTGACCAGGTTAGAACATTCACCCATGCATTCCATCACTCTGGCATAAACACTCCACATGACATCACAACATTCCTTCTGCAAAGCCAAGCCATACACAACAGATCTCCTCCCTTTACATTGCACATCACACACAGCAAAGCGTTACACAACACATCTCCCCTCTTCCGACAACAGCGCAAGACATTACACAACACATCTCCACACACACCAACATCCATTCACACCGACTTGCATCATCAGGGCTAGCACACAACACGTGCTCTGACACTCTACCACTCACCTCATACCTGATGCACTGGCCAGGCTCACCAGGACCAACAACCAATGTCACTGTCACACATCAGACCCTGATGAGGGTGGAAAGAGTCATAGAAGCGCACACAGTAAAGCTAAACACAGCCACACCGCATGTGCACAGAGAAAAAATCAAATTATTTGTGGTAAATAAACCACAAAGTCAGGGTAGTGTTTGACCATGCAATGCCTAATACCACAGACATGCCCATACCAAAGTCGGGGGCGCTACAACCCGTACACACATAGCCCTACACCTACTGGGGGCGCTACCACCCAGATACCAAACTAATCACCTTGCATGACTAACTGCAGTCACACCCCGACAATTGGTGGTGCTACCACCTCACACAGCCATACGTGGAATAACCATGCATAACCTATTATAGTCACGCCCCGACGGAACTCGTGGCGCTACCACCAGAAACACACGTACACTGTTTAACCATGCGCGACTCATCACAATCACGCCCACACCAAAATGGAGGCGCTACCCCCAGACACCATACCCTTGTGGCATACCCATCCATATCCATGCTGAATGTTAGGCTGAAGCCGCTACCCTCAGCAACCACATTGAGAGGTAAGACATGCTGACCTGGCACTCACACCATCAGCAACCATACTTATAAATTTCATATAGGCTTCACCCAAAACCAAAAACATGGGAGGCGCTACCCCCTCAATCACCAGAAAACCATATCAACACCCAGACAAGGGATACTTGAAGGCGCTACCCCCAAAATGACTAAACTGCCCGGATGCATACAGATCTTCCATACCCTACTCCATACATCACATATTACACAATATGTAGTTCACATTACAATATTTTCAGTATTAGTTTGGATGCATTTCTTAAAAGACACTATGGGCCTCATTACGACCGAGGCGGTAAGTTACCGCCTGGGCCGTGACTTTACCACCATGGCGTAAACTACGTTTACGCCATGGTGGTAGGCGGACTTACGGCCCCATTCCGAGGTCGGCGGGGCAGTAAGTCCCCAATCCCCATTTACCCTTCCCCATTCCCATTTTTGCCCCATAGGGCATAATGGGAGTGGGGAAGGCGTTAATTACGCCACCGTAAATTACGGTGGCGTAATTAACAACATGGTCCCTTAGCGCCATGGATTTTAACACCTGCTAAAAGCAGGTGTTAAATCCGCCATGGCGCTAAGGGACCTCGTACTCAGGCGGTAAGGGTCGGCGCTGTTTACGGCGCCGTAAACCCCTTACCGCTTGAGTTGTAATGGGGGCCTATATATGTCACGAAACCCAAACCAAATCCATTCCTAAAAGCCCATGTCGCTATTTAGCGACCTAAATGCTGAAAATCCTTAAAAAGATACATCTTGTCTCTAAAACATTATATGTCATGAACCCGACCCAAATCCAATCCTAAAAGTCCATGTTGTCAAATAAAAGTACATGTTGTTATGGGACAACGTAAATGCTGAAAATTCTCAAAGAAGTCAAAAACTAAACATTCAGGAAAACCTCGACTTCCATACTAGTTTTGGACCATACCATACACTTTACTCCATACTAAAAGTCCATGTCGCTTGCTGCGACCCTAAACTGAAAATCCTCAAGAGTGTTAAATCTAAAACACACTCATCACATCCAAACCATACCCATCCATCCTTAAAAACAAAACACCAGATACCAGCCTGCAATCCATCTATGTGCCGCAAAGTAAATGAAACACAGATAAGCACATAAGCAAAATACAAACTAGGATGCTCCACATAGTACATTTTCCTTCAATCCATAGAGCAAGCAACTTCAACCATTTTACCCAAATCCATAGCTCCATAGCTTAAAGCATACGTAGTTTTACCCAAATCCAGGCTGCATGGATCTGTCCCACGCCGTACCATGCCCTGTGTTTTATCCAAATCAGGTTCCATGGATCTGTCCCATGCCATACCATGTCCAAACACCTCCATTGTGCAGATGTGTCCACAATGTTGCCAAACTGCGCAGCTTTTACCAACCTCCATTACGTATTCCGATCCCCTGCATTAGTACTCATTGCAGGTTTGTCCAACCACTCCAATCCTTTGACCACTAGACCTTCTATGTACCACTGTCTTCCCTTATGGGACCCAGCTCGAACTCTACAATGCACAGATGGGACAGTTTCCCGTAGTTGTAAGTGCAGTAATGACATGCACATAAGCCCAGCTATGATCTTAGACTTCAGTGCACATAACCGGAGCAGCAGTTTTTAGTGCACATAACCACAGCAGTTATTCTCCAGACCATCAGACTCCTCTCCCCTGCACACGAGACTTGCTTCACCTGCCATGCAATTCATGCCCAGCATCCAAGCGCTATGCATCTTCCATTAATTGGCACCCCAAAACTGGGAAGATGACTCCATAAAGATGTTACTGGATCATAATAATCCAGCTAATAACCAATCAGTTTTTCCGTCTTCTGCTTATGGGACCCAGCTCTGCCTCTCTCTCCTGCTGATGAAAACAACTCCCCTTTCTTCAACTTAAGAGTTGGCTTCTCTTTTTCAGCCCTGCAGTACCTTGCCACCCTGGGTGATGGGCCTTACTTCATTTGGGGGCAGTGTTGTCCTCTTCTTCCTTCCTGCACTCCTAGCAGCAGGGCACCAGCTTTACATCTGTTTCACGCGTAGATTCTTCTTTTAAAAGACCAACTCGTCGCCATTGTAGTGAAGTGACTCCCAGCCTTCTTAGGTTGACTTGCTAGGTTTATTATTATCATTACAAGCAGTCAATCAATAAGTTACATATAGGACAATAAAACACTGGCAGCCCATCACCCAGGCCTCTGGCTGAACAACTGACCAGGTTAGAACATTCACCCATGCATTCCATCACTCAGGCATAAACACTCCACATGACATCACAACATTCCTTCTGCAAAGCCAAGCCATACACAACACTTTGTACTTTTAATTCTATGGGCCTCATGATAACCTAGACGCTCCCGTAATGAAGGGTGCTGGTACGGGACCGGCACCCTTCATTACGGGAGCGCCTATTACGAGGTTCCCTTTGCGGGACCCGGTAAGGAAGCCTGGTAAAACCAGGCATCCTTAACGGGTCCCGCGAGGGAAACAGGGAGCTAATAACGGGCCGTTATTAACAGCACCGTTATTAGCTCCCACCCCATTCCCATTGAGCCCTATGTGGGCTCAAATGGGAATGGGCATGGGTTCCTTCAAGGAGGAAATACCGGGTCCTCCAATGTCGGAATGACCCGGTTATTCCTCATTGAAGGAACCCGGTACTGAGACCCGGTTTGGAGGCAGCCGTGCCCTTATTAAGGGCATAAATACCTCCATACTCGTAATGAGGCCCAATGTGTTTTTCTGTGTTTCGTTTGGTTTTTGGAGTCTGACAAACTCCATAGGCATCTTTTTGCATTGTGTCACACAGCACCTTCAGTAAAGTGGCACAGGGAAGTCTTACAGATTTCCCAAGGTTTAAATACCTTTCTCTTGGATAACTGTTGTTTCCAAGAGCAGTAAAGTGAAATTGACTTTACTTACATTTATAACTTTCTAGACCCAGCACACACTATCTTACAATAGGGTGCTGGAGGGGCTACATAGTATCCCCTTTGTCTAGCTTCTCATGTAACATTTTTATGTTACCCTTTACACAGTTAATGGCTGGTGGCTGTGGTTTACGTTTTACTACCGTGATGGGTTTTTACTACGGGCTGTGCTCGCAGCTGCAGTAAAGCACCCATGGGTGCCATTTTTTCAAAATGGCCTGTCTTCTTTTTTCATCATTTCTTGTTGTTTAGGTCCTTCTTGAGATTTACTCTGCGTGCCAAACCAGGTTTGGTCCCTTTGTTCATTTTGTCTTTGACAGGCTTCACGAGTGAACCATGCCTCTAGCTCCAGGGTGTCCAGCGGGGGCAGGAAGTGAAGGAGGTGCCCGAAACTCCCTGTGCTTAGTCTCCTAGGAGACAGGAATACACTCTTAGGTTATTGGCCGGCTGGCTGTCCGGCAAGGACAGCCACCCTGCTGGGTGACTGACAGCTAGGTTGGAATGAATGGGAGAAACCTGCATAAAAGGCAAGGCTTTTTTGCTTGGAAGGCAGAGTTGACCACTGGATGAAAGAACTTGGAAGAGACGCCTGCTGCAACTCTTGGACCATTGGTTTGCCCGGTGAAGCCCTGCTGCTGTGCTGAAGCCCCGAATTCGCCTCGACTAGAGAAGCCCTGGAAGGATGACTTCTCCCCTTGAGTTGGTGGGACCAATCAACTACAAAGTAAGCCACCTGGACATCCTCTCGAAGCTGGTTGCACTTCCACTGCAGTTGCTGCTGGAACTGAAGAGCCAGGGAGAGGAACACCAGTTTGTGTGCGTTGCTTTTAAGTTGGCCAAGAAATCCAGGAAGATCCTCTGGACTCCCAGGAAGCCGGACTGACTGAGCCTGAGCCACCTCAACAGAGTGCTGGACCCCAGAAGCAAGGAAATCCCATCTCGACAGCCAGGAACCACAGTGTTGCTGTCTGCGGTAGACACGAGGAGCAAAAACACTGAAGATTGTGAAGATTACCGGTTGCGGTCGGTGACCGTCCCATTGCAGTGCAGGAGTCCCCAGAAATCCTACCTCTTGTCCCCATGACTGAGGCCCAGGAACACTAGGATCTGCAGAGCTGCACAGGAACAGAATTCATCTGCTGCATCTTTTTCTTCTAACTAAAGGTACTGTAAAATCTAAGAGAACGTACCTCTTGTTGTAGAGTTGCTTGCATCTTCTACTCTCACAAGCCTAACAGCTTGTGGCCCTACATTGATTCTTCACTTTTTCTTCAAAGACTTCTAAACACTGTGCAAAGATCTTTTTACTTACCTGCACGAAGTGCTTCAGCAACATAGATTTCTGCCCATTGACAATGGCTTAGCCTGGTTCACTGAATGACTCTTCTCTCCTCTGGAATTGTGTTGCACCTGTACTTCCAGGAAGCAGCTAACTTACTCTGCATTGGGGGTTCAAAAATATTTGCCTGCTTAAGAATATTTGTGATCTCTTGTTTATTCTAATAACCCTTCCGTTTGACACTCTCATAAGCCTACTCTGAATGCAGCAGTGATATATTAATGTCCACAGTTTCCTAACTATTTAAGTCACCTGAGGGTGTAAGAAGTGTCTGTGTGCCATCCCCAATGGGTATTTGCTGATTGTGAGGAACCTAGGAGTGTGTATTTTGTTGAAGTGTATTTGAGTGTTAATATTATATTGCTCCCTTCAGAAGAAGGTTTAGTTAACTGACTGATAAATACATTAAAAATTGTTTTATCAAGAAACTTTGTGTATCAGTGTTTATTTGAATACTTGTCACTGTGAATCTCAGTGTAAATCCACTACTGTTCACATTGACCCCTCTTGAGATAAGCCTGGCTGCTCAGCCACACTAACAATCTTTGTAGATCAGACCTATACCAAAGGTTGGATCCCTATTGCCAGGAGGCTATGGCTGTAGTAGTGCACCCAAAGGGTACTACTCCAAATCTTTACCTACCATCCAATCTGTTCTGTAATTGTTTTCCCTTGTGTGTGGCATGTAAATATGTGCATGTGATGCAGCACCGTCTTCGAATGAGTGCTCTCTTGAGGCCATGGCATAAACATCTTGCCAGTCGTGTCTTTAACCCACTTGAAGTGGTATTTCACCACTTTGGTTTTATATCGGGGGAGTGACCTACACAAATGAACAATGGTAGTAGCTGTCATAACAATACAAAACGCCACTTACCAAGAATCGATAAACACTGCTTTAACCTTCGCTCACCTTTTTTCACTCCTTTCCAAACCCCTCCCCACAATAGTTCCCCCAATATTACCACAACCACATATCTCTCTGAGAACAAGTCCCCAATAACAAACATTCCTTCTCTTTGATAGGCACTTAAACTGCTGCTCACGCTCCTGACCCATTCTCCGGGTCCACGACACTAATTGCCTTCTTCTACCAATACAAAGAAAAACACCTCTACAATTCTATTTTACCCCACAACACAGGGCTGGCACCAGGAAACATTTACACAAATCAAAATACAGATGTCTTCCCGTATATTCGGGAGATTCTTCCATTTATCTTTGCCCCATAAAGAAGCTTAACACATGGTCTTCCTCAACCCTTGTCGAAGGTATTCAATCCTTTATCATCTCTATTTCTCATAAATCAATGACACACAAAACCCCACCTCGCCAGTTTTGGCAGGCACAGTTCACACTCACATCCACGGATCCTCTGAGGGTCTTCAGCATTGAGTCTCCTCTATCTGCCTGCTTCCATCCGCGCACAGCGAAGCGACTGGGAGGGATTGAGCAGGGCTTTCCATCAATGTGGGTACCTGCGGACCTCTCTTCTCAAGTGCACATTACCTCTGCTGACCACGGACCACCCTCGCTGTCCGAGGGGATGCAGCAGGGAGTCGTAGATAGTCTAAAAACTGCTACACAACCATCCTAATCTACAAAGTGTAAAGATGTACCAAAGATCACACAATGGGTCAGAATAATACTCAATGATGGAGGACTCGGGTGCATGTCAAAACCCAGCGGTATTTAAACAATGAATCCTAGCTGGGACAACATAGAAGCATCTCGTTCTCATAGCTTTCAACATTTTCAATGACTGCAAGTGAGTTTTGTACCAAAGTTACGTCAGCAGTAACATCACATTGTCCTGTCAGTTCACAAAACATACAAGAAATTTGGGTTGGTTAGTAGTTCAAACTACACATAGGATATATATGGGTTAGTTACTTTATTGTCCAATGCCTATCTGATGGCTCTGCCTGGACCCATCCTACTATTGATACAATTTCTAATACATCATTACAGGAACAGCTTTTTGGCTGGCATCATCCATCATAGGCAGTGTGGCACAGGGACTTCTTATTGATTGGCATCTTACTTTCCAATCTGGGACACTTTGACAAGGTATCAAGATATGATCGAGACACAAATGGGGGAGATATCTCTGCAGTCTGCCATAATTCTACTTAAAGAATACTCCTGGTCACCCAGAGGCAATGAAGCCTTCCCTTTGTAGTTGGCATTGTATGCTGTCTGGTGTCTGCACGTGTATTGAGGGAGTTCTGCAGGTGTCTTATCTGTGTTTGGCTCGTAATGAATAGCTAATGTTTCTTCCATATGGATCACATGTTAGGGTCTGTGTTTGAGAGTGGATATCCTTTTATTTATTAGGGTTTAGCTAATTCTAACATGCATGTTGTGTTCTTTGTGGCCACTGCAGACACTAGTCAGTTACTTTCCTATAGTCTCTTGGCTTACTGATCGTGTGCACCTGGACATCAATGGTTGTTTGTGCTCTTAGAATGGATTCATCCTGGGAGTCTACAGCTCCTCATGCTGGGAACTGTTATCTCGTGACTGTGTTCTATTCATGTATTACTCCCTTCCTAGTTTCTGACCTTGGCTCTAGCCATGATCTACTGTCTGGGCTCTGCATGGGTCTATAGAATACATGTGTTTTTTATAAGCTAAGCCTCTTGGGTTCTGAGGCCTTGCTAATTCTGAGACCTGCTGTGGCCTCTGTATTGGGAAAATGGCTGCACTTCTGTCTTCCGGTCTCCATATTGAGACCTATAGCCGCGTCTGTTCATCTTGTAGTTCTGCCATACTATGGTATCCCTGTCTGTAACTTGTATTAAGCATCTTATCTACCTGTCCTATCAGTGTAGTGAGTCCCTTTCTATGTACACAGGAAACTCCTGTCCTTGTATACTTTGTTGCACTATATATACTGCATACTATTTATGCATTCTAAAAACTAATTTTAGTGCTTACTTGTGTCGGCATCCTAACTAATCCATTCAAGCAGATTGCATGTACATTCACTCTGGTAAAGCATACTGTTTCATGGTGCTCAGTTTAACTCATATTATCAAGCACCCCTAGGTTCATGGGGTGGTACAGCTGTCTTAGTTTATAACATTTCTCGCCCTTGTGGTACTGTGGCGTGGTTGGGGCAGAAGGCAGTACTGACGTATTTATCTGTGGCATCACAATTTGTTTCTGAGTTTATCAATCATGGAGCTAAAGATCACGTGATTTATACAATGATTCCATTGCCCTGATTCCTTCTTTTGCCAATTCTCCGTTTCTTGCAACACAACAACCAGGTGCAATGACTCCCATGCCCTGGTTCCCTCTCTTGGCAATTCTTTGTTTCTTGTACCACAACAACCAGGCAATGACGCAACATAGTTCACAATGCCCTGGGGAATTATTCCCTTCCCTTGGGCTCTCCTTCACAATTATAAAATCTCTCATAGGTCCCAGCCGTATGCGTCTTTCTCTTTCTGCTTGGGCCAAATTGGTTCACTTCCCTGCCAAGTATGGACCTTAGTAAAAGTCTCTTGGAGGTCCCAGACCTCTGTTCTCTCTCTTGCTGCTTGGGGCAACTTGGTTTACTTCCCTCCCTACTATGTTCTTTAGTAAATTGCTCTGTGGTTTGTCTTATTCTCAAGGAAGTGGGTTCCAGACCCCTCTTCTTTATGCTCAGGTACTTGGAGACCCCTTCTCCTAAGGACCACCACAAGGAAGATGACTTGTGTGGTTCTCGTGTAGTGTGTTCTAGAACCCTCTTATTTGTGTGCAGATACTTCGAGTGCTCTTTTACCAAATACCCCTACAAGGGAGGTGACTTGTGGTGTTCTCACCTAGTGGTGGGTTGCAGACCCATTCTTCTTTGCCTTCAGATACGTGGGGCCTTTTTGCTCCCAAGTACCGCCACGAGGAAAATGATTTGTGTTGCTTTCATTTGGTGGGCCCCAGACCCTTAATTTTTTCAAGACAGACCTGGTTCACGTGCCTGCCAGGTACTGTGACTATAAAGATGCTGACTGCACCTTTTTAGTTTCCCACCAGCCAGCCTGAGCACTTCTCATACCTCTAGAGAACTTTGCAGTGGGCTCTGGACCACCTGTGAACACCACAGTCTCAATCTATCTTCCTCTAGGCAGCGCAGTCTTCCCTCCACATGCTTCACAGGCTTCAAGAACACTGACAGCTTCTCTATGCCAGCTCACCTTCTGCTCCTTCCCCTCTGGACTGGCCCTGGGCCTTCCAGCTCCCCTCTTGGCATCCTAGTCTGCTTCCTTTCACCTTCCTGCACCTGTCTGGCTCTTGCAATTCCTCCAGGGAGGACTAGAGAACTGCTTCCTGAGTCTCTCTTCCTTTTCTACTCTACATTGACCAATGAGCAGCTGACAACACCTAGACTACTCATTGTGGTTCCTAGGCATACTCTTCATGGCTCTGCACCTCCTCCTTGTCTCAGTGGTTATCAATATTATGGGCTGCATTACGAGTATGGAGGTAGCCATGCCGCTTTTAGCGGCATGGCTACCCCCATACCGGGTACCAGGTCCGGGTTCCTGGAATGGAGAAATACCGAGCCATTCCGACCTTGGAGGGCCCGGTAATTCCCTATACCTGGAACCCGGACCCGGTACATCCCCACTACCGGCGCCGTTAACCCTCTACCGCACTCCTCATAATGGGGCCCTATATCTTTTAACTCCTCCCTATTCTTCCTCGTCTCAGTATTTCTACCCTTGATCTCCCTTGGGTCTGTTGTGCTCTTCGTAGTCCCAGTACTTTCTAGGGAAATGGTAGGGTGACTATAACTCATGACCCTATTAGGGAAGGGGTTGTTGTTAAGGTTATAGTAAGAGGGTCTAGGGTCTAGTGATTGGCAGAGATACCGTGTTCTCCCAATATGGTTGTCACCGGTCCTACAGGGGGTTCCTCCTCGCATGAGATCCACCCGCTGAGTACCACCCCCAAGGGTACTATCAGGTAACGGTCTCAGGTTTCAAAAGTGGAATTCTCACAACCCGACACAGGGTTGGCCCAGATAATATTCTCCACCGACCCAACATCTCATTGATATCTGAGACAGAGTCGGTCTACTCTCCAGTAATGTACAACCTTGACACCCTGATTGACCAAAGTCCTATGATCACCCTTACATCAACAGAACTAGATTGAGCCTTACATCCTCCCCTTCACTTCCAAGGCCATCCTACCAGTCAGGAAAAATGTATAGGGGAATAAATATTAACTCAAATAATAATATATAATATTGAAATAACTACAGGACCCACGGGAGCGATATGGCTATAATTTCTTTAGATCTTCCAGTAGCCACCCCCACTGGTTCGGTAAATTATGTGACACAGCCTGCAAAACCTTGGTGGAAGAACGGTGTAATGGTGTTACTCATTTTGCCTTGTGTGGGAGAGTTGAAATGTATCCTCCTGAATTATACTTCCAACTCAATTAAGATCCAGAGGAAAGACTTGGTGGGGTATTTCAAATATGAGGTTCTCCTGGAAAACTTACCAAATCGGGAGAGTGGAGAGAGGTGTAGAGAACCCTAAGAAACAGCATCTTAGGGAAAAACTCTGGGAAATATTTTCAGCTAACCCTGGGTTGGAGCATGAGCTAGACCCAAACCTTAATAAAGTTAAGTCAGGAGTTACTGTCTTCCAGGGAAATATAGGCTCCTCTAATTTCCAAGTGCCGGTGAAACATCTTCCCAGTAGAGAAAGAAAAGCCTGAGAGTCCTCAGAACACATCCTCTCTGTCTTCCCACCAGAATAGCTCTTCTGTGGAAAATGAAGAGGAGGAAGAACAACTTAACTCTGAGAATATAATACACTATTCAGTAGGGTTTGAGATACCCAAGCAGTTGTGGAAACTAAAACCACAGGAGATTCCATAAGATAGTGAGCCCTCTACTGCCACTCCTGATGTCACCCCTACCTCTATATCCCACTGAGGGACAAACATGCTATTTGTGCACAAAATATAGACATCTGATTGAGATGCTGTCCCCTAAATGTTTTGTATCCCACATGGCCATCCAGACAAAGTCCCAAGTGGATCAGGGCAAACCCAGGTAGGAATTCCCAGGCTGTCCTTTGCCACTGCTCTATATGCCCAGGCATCAACCCTATTTCCAACCTTAGGAAGAGAAGATCCATCTTATTCTTTCCCTGAGCCCTAAGGGTAGAAAATCACAGTAAAAGGGCAAAAATAACTATCTGTGCGTGGGAAACTGAACCATCTATGGGGTCCCCGCCAGCATTCAACAACAGAAGGTTTAGGCCCAACTTGATAGTGGGAGCAAAGGATGGGCCATACATCCGGAATGAATACCCTCAGGATGTTGGTATACCAAAGAAGTATGAACACACCACAACTTAGCCTGTGATTAAAATCCCTGTTACCATTCTAGGGAAAGAGATATATATAACAATTACAGTAATCCCTAGGCCACCTGCCCAATTAATCCAAGGTAGCGACATCCCACATTTCTACCAGTGGTTGTCCCAGATTGCCCAGACAGAACTTAAAATAAACTCCCTCATTTCATGTGACCACAAATCCCCAGATAGGGAACCATCACTTGTAAGAAAATATTAATCACCTTTTGGGGCGTGGGAAAACAATCACCAAAGAAGAACAGCAGAGCTCAAATCAGGGAATCCCTCAAACTCATTGGAAAAGGAAAGAACAAAGAAATATGGACATTTTAAGTCTGTTCCCACTCAAGCCTAAAGGGGAACCCACATACATAAGGGGAAGGGTATGTGACAAACCGAGAGCATCCGTCCCTTCTCCCCAGGGAGGAGCCACCAACATTGAGGCTAGTGAGGTGAGCCCGCTCCGGACCCACTTGCCCAGACCCCTAGGAAGACCCTCCCTAGGGATCTGGGCAAGTGGGTCCTCACTGGAAGTGAATCCCCTCTACGGGACAAGGACTCATTCCTGTGAGTAACTCCCTATACGAGCAACAGTATCTGCTTATATGGGATTATTTTCTACAAACATCTTCTTCTCTATTGGCTTCGGGTACTGCTGGATCAACTAGGAAACCTGAAGGCAAACGGAACGGCCATTTGCATTCTGACGTATGTGTAACTGAGACAAACTGAGGAGCGGAGCAGTGAGGAACCGCGGAGCCCTCGGTTATCAGCGAGGGGGAGCACGCCAGCTGAGGACACAGGAATACTGGTGTTGCAAGCAGGGGTGAATCCACTGGCAGGACAGAGTCCAGGAAACTGTCTATTGTGGTCGCATGACCAAAGAAGATCCATGGTGAGCCTGGGGCCTGATGAATGACACCGGAACCAACAGGAGCGGGAGAAGCAAAATCTCGCTGACGAATGACGCTGAACATCCAGAGTTGATCAGATGCTCAGAGCGACTCCAGGACGAAATCAGGAAGACGGGAGAAACAGAACGAAGCCGCTCAATGTCAACGCCAGACACCAACAATCTAAACCCTAGGAATGAAGGCACTGTGGTAGATTGAGGGGGGGAGGCAACAGAGACTACAGACTAAATATCAAATTAAATATAAGAATGACTATGACATGCTGAAAAACCACAAGAGTTTGTGCTAGGAGGAACCCAGGGAGTTGTCAAGTATCCCATTTGTCAAACATTGGAACATTGTAGGAAAAGGCTGTGAAAGCATTCAATATTAAGTCCAAGAATAAAGCCCACCATTATAAGAGAACCAGTGGAACGGTCCCTTCATTTGTGGAACCAGTATAGGAGGAAATAAAATATATGAGTGAATATGAAACCCTGAGAAACCACAAGAGTGCATTCAGGGAGGAACCCACGAAGTTGCCCAGTGTTACATTTATTAAATATTGGAAAATTCTAGTGAAAGGCATTGAAAGCCATTTCAATATTAAGTTTAAGTACAAAGGCCAGCATTACCAGAGAACAACAGAGTGGTAACAACGACTGATGCCCATTCGTCACGTCGGCTTGCCTGCCCCTCCCCTCCTGCTTTAAATAGGTGGGGAGAGGGCCGAGAGGCGAAGCCGACGAGAGGCGGCCAGGAGAAAAGGCCTCCTGTGCTCTTTGCAGCTCTTCGCTGCTCGTCTGCCGTTTGCCCAAAACCTATGCCGCACCTAGAAGGTAAGAAGCACTACCTTTGCAAGCTTCTCTCTAACCCATGCTCCACTTCAAGGCGTTTCAGATTGGGCGCCCGTACTTTGCAAGCTGCCGTCAGCTCACAGCCCATCCCTACGAGCACTCGTAATACCCGGCTATGCTCACGTACTGTACAACCCTCTCTATTCGCTGATAAGGCCAGGCTCCTCCGCCCAACCTCAAAGCCCGCATCCACTACAAGTACTACCAATACAGCGACCAATAAAGTACTTAACCCTTCATACATTTATACTGCCTCCATACCAAATGTGATTCCACATGTGTCCACCACCACTGAACATGAGCCACCAGTGTAAAATCTGTGATGTGCAATTCTTCTACCACCATTTTGAATGTTATTGTGCTAAATGCTATGCCACATGTGTCCACCACCACTAAAAATTAGCCCCCCAGTGTAAAATCTGTGATGTCCAATTCTTCTACCACCATTTTGAATGCTATTGTGCCAAATGCTACTCCACATGTGTCCACCACCACTGAAAATTAGCCCCCCGGTGTAAAATATGTGATGTGCATCTCCCCAAACACCCAAAGTGCAACCACGCCCTCCACCTTACCCTCTCTACTCATGACCCCCCCAGCCACTACTGAACCCCACCTGAAATGCACCATGATTAACGCTACGTCCATCAATGCCCACGCTCTAGACATCCACGACCTCCTAACCTCCCATGACCTAGATTTACTCATGATCTCAGAAACATGGCTACATGAGGCCTGCGGCCCGACGCTCTCCCTCGCCCTACCCCCTGGCTATTCCATTACAAGTCAAGATCGCCTCTCCAAAGGTGGAGGTGTAGCAATTATTGCCAGAGACTGCCTCTCTATCAGAAAGGTAGAGAAATCCCTGAACAACAACAGCGACTACCTCCAAGTCAAAATAGCCCTCTCCCCCCACTGCACCATTACTGTGCACACTGACTACCGCCCTCCAGGCCCAACAGGAGACTTTCAAGCCTCTCTCATCCACCTCCTCTCTGACAACCTCAAAAAACAGTCTAAAGCCATTCTCCTTGGGGATGTCAACCTAGGGCTCCTGGATAGTAAGGACGTAGCAGCCAAATCCCTTGACTCTGCCCTCAAGGCTCTAGCCTACAAGAACACCATCCTTAGCCCAACTCACACCCAGGGCAGAACGCTCGACTGGATAGTACAGCACAACTACCCACTCATCATCACAGGAAACACTCCCAACCCATGGTCTGACCACCACATCATCACCTTTAGCATTCTCACCACCAGCTCCCCTGCTGCCCCCTCACCTCAACCGCTCCCACCTTGCCGCGCCAGAAGCTCCTGCCAGCTCACTAAGGAAAGGCCACTGCCTTCCTCCAAGGTCCAGCCTTCAGACCACCTTTTTCTCCAGACCCAGAAACACTCGCAACAACCTATGATGCTGCCGTCAAAGCAGCTATCAACTCCATTGCCCCTCTCAAACCTCGCAAATCCAAACCCACTACCCATTCCAACTCTTGGTTCACCCCTGACCTCCACACACCCAGCAACGAGAAAAAAGCCACACTCACACAGTGGCAAACATCCCACTCTGACAAAGACACGATGATCTTTAAAGCCCTATCCACCAAATACAAAAACCACCCAAGCAAAGGACAAATCTTTTGAATCCAGAATCTCGGAAGCCCAATCTAGCACAAAAGAAATCTTTGCCATTTTCAGGGAGCTCGAGACACCCACTGCCGCCCCCCAGAATTTCACCAAAGACTGGTGTGATGAAATACAAACGGCCATGCAAACCAAATTAAGCCTCCTCAAAAACAAAATACTAGACACTAAACAAGCCCTACCCAATAAGCATATCCCTGTCCCACCACCTGCCCCGGATTCCCTCCTACCCTTCTCCTTCAAACCCATTCAGGAAAAAGACATCATCAACATAATGAGGAACATCAAACCCTCTAACTGCAAAGGTGATGCATGCCCAGCCTCCATTATCAAAGACTGCACGGAAGCGCTAGCTCCCTTCCTAACAGCCTTTGTGAATGCCTCTTTTACCACAGGGAAAGTCCCCGCCTCCCTCAAGGAAGTTTGGGTCCGCCCTCTTTTAAAAAAGCCAACTCTCGATCCCACCTCCCCCAACAACTACAGACCCATCACCACTGTCCCATTCCTCCTCAAAATATTGGACAAAGCAGCATACCTGCAGGTTCAGCACTTCATTGAAGAGAACAAACTCCTAGGACTCCGCCAAACTGGTTTCCGCCCCAGACACGGGCCGAAACCGCCCAACCTGACCTGAAAAACCAGATGGACGATGCTAGAGACATGGGTAAACCAGCACTTCTCCTACTCCTTGACCTATCCGTGGCCTTCGACCTCGTTGATCATGGCGTCCTATGCCACCACCTTTCCTCCACTGCCAAATTCTCCCCAGAGGCTACAGCATGGATCACCTCCTTCTTACAAGACAGAATCATGCAAGTATTCTCTGACCTAGCCGCCGCATCGGCAACCATCATACTTTGTGGTGTGCCCCAAGGCTCCTGCCTCTCCCCCACCCTATACAACATCTTCACACGACCCCTCTTCCTCATCCTCAACGCTATGGGCATCTCCTACACCAACTATGCCGGCGACACTCAGATCCTCCTCACCCTCACAGGTAACTATGACACTGACTCCCTGACCCTCAACAACCTCTACAACACCATCCAAGCCTGGATGGCAGACAACGGACTATGCCTCAACTCTGACAAGACGGAACTCCTCCTGGTAGGTTCCCCCGACACGCTCAAAAATCTAGATGCCCAATTCAGTCACTTCACCATTGACTCCATTAAAATTCCGGTCTCCGATTCTGTCAAAACTCTGGGAGTCTGCCTGGATTCAAGCCTATCCATGGATAGACAAGTCAATGCAATAGCCTCCGCAGCTGCACATCATGTAAAACATATGAACGCAGTCAGACCCTTTCTCTCCAAAGAGAACTGCACCAGCATAGCCAGAGCCATCACCGGCTCTAGGCTAGACTACTGCAATGTACTCTTTCTAGGAACCTCCAATAAAAACTTAGAGAGACTACAAGTAATACAGAACAATGCTCTCCGTGCAGCCCAAGGCATTGCTAAAAGAGAACACATCTCTGAGGCCAGAAAACTAGCCCACTGGCTCCAAATAAAGGAAAGGATTGTATTCAAGGCCCTGACACTGACCCCTAAGTGCATTTACCTCACTGCTCCTGCATGCCTCTCACAAAGGATCCACCCCGTCTCCACTACCAGGCCAACTAGATCACCGTACACCAACATGCTCTCTGTGCCACTAGTAAAAAGAGACAAAGCGGGCGGGTCCAGCTTCCCTTATCTCGCGCCCACTCACTGGAATGCCCTACCTCCCACTATCCGAAGTGAGGCCTCCCTCACCACCTTCTGCAAAACTCTGAAAACTACCCTCTTCACATAAGGCCCGACACATCAGCAGGAATACTTATCATATAAGTTGTAATATATGACCAAATGCAATATCTGTAACAACAGCATGATGTCGTGTAGTATTCATAATGTATCAACAATCGCTACCATGCCTGTACCCTGTAACTAAGTTATTGCAAGTAACAGCGCCTCAATGCCCCTGGGCTGCTTGCGCTATATAAATAAATAAATAAATAAATAAACCAGTGGAAATGTTGCAGGAGTGGTGGAACCACTATAGTAAAAAGGAGGAGTAAGAGAAACTAAGTTCTAACAGTGGTATACCTCAGTACAAGGACAGCATATAGCTGAATACAAGAGAAAGAATCATAAGAGACTACATTCAGTAGGGAAATAAGATGGACAGTAAGGTTCTCAGGAAGACTGGCAAACACAAGGAAAGATTAGCAGGAAATGTATACTATGAGTTACAGGAGCTCATGAGAATACTTGTGAGAGTTTGGACCAATATTACTTATTTTTTATTATTTTTTTTATTTGAACTTTACTCAGTAAACTAAGTTTTGTCAAAAAGAAGGTGTTTTGATCTCCTTCAGAGTGCTGCCATTAGGGCAACACGTACATTTTCCAACCTGTTTGTAAACCGACAGTGTAGCTTTGAGGTTCGGAGTCCAGAGTCCCCCCCCTGCCTAACACACCGAGTCAGGACTCTCAGCGGCCCTTTACTTTCTTCTCGCGTTAAACCGTTACGGGTTAACCTCTGATCTGTTACTGTTTATCAGATTGAATGCGAGTTCGATGAGTTTAGCCAGGGCTTGCGTCCATCTCGTGTTTTCGCCGGAGATCAGTCTCTTCCATAATTCGTCTGTTTCAAAAATCCACAAATTTTCCCCCAATGGGTTGTGGTAGGTAGTTCTGTTTTTCTTTGTAATATCGCAATCCATCACCAGGTGTTTCAGCGTCTCGATGGAGGAATCTTTTTTACATAGACGACACCTTTTGTCGGATAAATTTCCTCTGATTGTTAAAATTTCCCTGGTTGGCATCAGGTTTAGTCTTGCTCTCATGATTGACATTCTTAATTTCTTATCTGGAAACTTGATGCAGTATTTTAGGGGTTGTTTCGCTTTATTAAATGATGGAGGTAAGTGATTTAAGAGTTTGTAGCTAGTAGCTTTCTCTGTAGTACAGATCCAGTCCATTTCTACCATTTTCCTTTTGATACGGTCCGGATTTTCTTTCAGGTCGTTTTCCGAGCACTCTATTTTTGCCAGATCGTCTTTTCGAAGCTCGGTCCATTTGGCCAAAGCCTCGCAATTTCCTGTTTCGATTTCCTCCCGTAAGATGTTAAAAATGGGTAGAGTGTCTGACATGATTATTTTTCTGTATAAGCGCATCGCGCTTTGGTCTATCATTGATGCTAGAGACACCAGACCAAGTTCTCTTCTAATGGCTGGGATGGGCGATGATTTAGGTAAACACAAAACTGTTTTCCACACGTACCCTTCGACTTTGGACCAAAGGCTGCGTGGGAGGTACAGCGAAGCCTCCATTCCATAGATCAAGGCCGGGACCACTTTGGCTTTGTAGAAGGATAGAGCCGGTGTTACAGAAAATTTGCCGAACTTTCGGTCGACTGCCCTCCTTTGGGAGGTCAGACATTTTGTTTTTTCCCATATTTGTTTTTGGAGGGTCCTTTCTGTCCTGGAATTGTCCAATTGAATCCCTAGATATTTGAAGTTTGACACTACTTCAATCTTGGTGTTATTTAGGAAGACACTAAGCTTTTTTACTGTTTTGGTTTGAGCTTTTTCTATCACTAAGATTTTGGTCTTAGATTTGTTGATCTCCAGATAATTATCAGCGATGTAGCTCTCCAGGTTCCTTAGTTTTCGTTGTAATCCCACTTTGGTTTGGTCAATTAATATGACGTCATCAGCGTACAACAGACGAGGAATCTCACATTTCCCAATTTTTGGTGGGAATGATCGAATACTGCTTTCAGATGATTGATAGTCGCCTAGGAATGCGGTAAACAATGCTGGTGCCAGTGGGCACCCTTGTTTCACACCTCGATTTACTCTGTTTTCGTCCGACAAGGATCCCTGATAGTTGAGTTTGATTCTGATTTTAGTGAGCGAGTGGAGGGCTTTTATGGGCTCCAGGATCGTGGCTGGGCAATTCCACCCTTGAAGTTTCAACCAAAGAGTAGAACGGTCAATTCTGTCAAAGGCCTTTGACAGGTCCACAAAGGCCAGGTGGACCTTAGGGGCACCTTCTTTCACTTTCGCTTTTAGAATGTTGAGGACCATTAGGTTAATCGAGGTGGATCCATTTTTCTGGAATCCCGTTTGCAATATGTCGAAGGACGAGTTGTTTTTACTCCATGCGTGTAGATGTTTTAGGAGGCCTGTGGCGTATATTTTGCCTATTATGTCAAGAAGGGCGATTGGCCTATAGCTCGCTGGTTCATTTCTCGGTCCTTTTTTGTAGATGGGGACTATTACAGCCTTCTGCCATGATTCGGGCACCATCTTTGTTTTGCCGCATTCGGCGAAGATCTTACTGATCATTTCCGCCCATTCCTTGGGTAACATTTTTAGGTCCATGTTGGTAAGGCCGTCCGGTGCCGGGGCTCTCGAGGTCTTCAGTTTTCGTATGGCTAGTTTGATGTCGTCCTTGTTCGTTAAGTCGACCCATGATGATTCAGGGCCCTGGCTTTTAAATTCTGATTCTATCAATCGACCGTCAAATTCAGCCGTGAAATATTTACACCAGGTGTCTTCAGCCACTGCATTGGAAAGTGGGGAAGTCTGTGTGTTGTTTGACTCTTTTATAAGGGTCCAAAATTCATTTGATTTTTTGGATTGAAGTTTACACATCATCATCTCAGCGTCGTTTTGATATTGGATGATTTTGTGCTGTTTCAGCCAATTTTTGTAGATTTTGACTTCTTGGCGCCAAGCCAACCAGTCGACCTCTACATTGGACCTCTTTGCTCTTCTTAGCAGTCTACGGCCCAGTTTCCTTTTTTCAACCAGGGTCTTATCGTAACTGTGGTGGTTAAGAGGACGATGTCTCGTTTTCTTTTGCCCTTTCACCCGGAATTCTAGAAGTAGTGGTAAGTAGTTTGGTCTTTCGATCGTTACTTCATTTCCCTCCTGGGTGGCTTTGTTTGCCCAGGCCTGCCTGATTTTCTTGATGTTTTGTTCGTTCAAACGTAGGCGGGTCTGTTGTGAATTAGTTTCGATTGTCCAATCGTAAGAGCTTGCTTTCCGGTTAATGGTTGACCACGTGCAGGACAGTAGATTGTGATCACTGTTAACCGTTTTAGTCACCTTGAAGTCAGAGAGGTCTTGGATGAGACCATTTGTTATGAAGATATAGTCTAGCGTCGCTTTCGAGCCGTTTCGCTCCCACGTGGGGATGTTTAATTGTTTAGGGAACAAAGCGGTGGCATTTTGAAGGTTTCTTAGTTTAAGGACTTCCTTCAAGGCTTTTCCTCTTTTAATTGTGAGGTCAGGGCCACCCCGTTTCAGGGGGGAGCATTGGCGGTCATTTGAGGCGGACATGTATTTGGCGTTAAAATCGCCACAGATGATAAGCTCGATTTTCTCAAATTCCACATAAAGCTGATCAATCGTGGTTCCAACTGAGGAGCAGAAAGATTTTATAGACGTTCTCTGGGGGTTCCAATAGCAGTTTAGAATAGCCAGATGGTTTGGGCGCCCTTTGGTCTTCTGTACCCCGTGATCAGTTTTGGAGGTCAAGGTGACCAGCATTTCGTAGGACTGTTTCCACGTTGTTGGTTCCCTGAAACCCACTCCGGTTTTAATTGCGGTTATCAAACCAGACGATGGTCTGCCAAGGAGGCCTTTCACTGCCGGAGAGAATGTCACTGTGAAACCATCCAAGACTGGTTTGTTAACCAGCCAGGTTTCTTGCAGGCATAGTATTTCATAGTGACCTAAGTCGACAATATTACTTATTGACTGATTTTGAAAACACAAAGATAACAGAAACTTTTCTTGTGGAGAAAACCCTGGAGGAAAGGTCTCACACCCAGCAGGCCAAATATGGAACGTGCTAGAGAGAATACAAAGTGTCAATTTTTAGTTATTACTTTTAGCAAGTTAGAAGTGATGTTTTGGAATGTGGACATTTCATTTTGGACACCTACTAGTCCCCTTACTAGTCCCCCAGAATCTCTCCCTCAGGTGGCCTGGGCATGGCCATCGCCTTTGCTTCCAGACGCTGGGGGTGGACCAGTGTGGGAGGATCACCTGGGTCAGGGGTCTTCGGGGAGTGGGGCTGAGACAACCGATGGTGAGACACGGTATTCCACCCCTTTCCTGTACCCATGACCCATCCTATTTTATAGGATTCCTCAATGTTCCAACCCCCTTTCTGCACAAACACTGGGCCGAGGAAGAGGGCGACTGAGCATAAAGAGGCTAACCCTTACATATCTCATTGGACATGTCCCGCTAATCAGGTCAGGCAAAGTCACACACTTTAATTCAATCACGTACATCTGATACCCATTAGCTCTCCCCACACAGATAAAAGGCAGAATGTAGAGACACACTCTGAGCAAGGCAGAACACGAGAAGGAGCAGAACATACAGGGCGAACGCAAACCTACTGGAGCAGAGCGACAGACAGAGAGATGAGAGCAAAGGGTATAGAAACCCAGGAGTTCCCTGCAGGAGGTTGCAGCCTCGAAAGAGCCGTGAAAGATACGTGGAGAAGGCCAAATCCCAGACAAGACTGTATTGTGTTTCAAAGGCACCAGCGACCCTCCTGGGTGAATAACAGAGTTGGGGAGGCAAGGCCAAGCCTGTGTTACTAACCTTGACTCGTAAATTAAAACCGTAAAGACAAGAAAGGAATGCACACAGCAGAGGAGCTGGTGAGCGACATGAAAGACTGATGTGTGCTCAGGAAAGATTGAAGTTACAACAGTATCTCACAATTGAAGGCTGCACATGTGTGAATGAGATGCAAAGGAAGGCAGACCTGTGGTGAACTTTAAAATACCGATAACTGTAAAGCCAATGATACAGAGTAGTGGAGTCGTCTGGCGAAAGGAAGTAGCCCACTCGAAAGTCTCAGCGAGAGGTGAAAAGCTTTGTTATAAAGTGACAAAGCGAATTAACTCTAAAAGGCGTAATAATCAAGATTAACCCTGGGGAAAAGGGGAAGTGAAAAGGTGAATGTTGAACTTTTGTGCTTATGATATTGAACTACCCAGACGAAGAGACATTGGGATGAATAACACAAGAGTGTGAGCTGAAGTGGTCCTGCGGAGGTCTATAGTAAAAACCCACACATTCGAAAGTCTTCAACGTCAGGAAAAGGTCCAAGCCCGACTGAGGAAGAATGCAAGTATGTTAAGTTAGGGTAAAGGAATGCCTAAATAATGTGAATTAAGCTTGGGGAAGGGAACTGCTGCAAGTGCTGTGATTGAGATGTCTGAGCCCGACAGAGGGAGACCTATGTGCACTTTTTGTTGAACTGTGAACTTTTTAGACACACTGGTCCAGGCCTCAACCAATGAGGAGTACCTCTGAGGGGGAAGCTAACAATCTAGAGATAATGAGGATGCTGCCAACATAAATCAGACTAGTGAGATTACCTTAAAGATCAGTAGCGTGTTACATGATTCTAACCAGCCTTTGAGAGACAACCCACCTGACACACCTTTCCAAACACCATCACTCAGAGCTGCTAGATCTTCAGCCAAAAATCCAACTAATATCCATATTGGAAGAATTCGAAATTGACCCTATAGGTGTATACAAATTTTAATTTCAGACACCTTTATCACTTATCTAGATGTCCTTCTCCCCCCCCACACTCCTTTAGCACTGTCATTAACAATAGAGAAGAAAGAAAATGAGAGAAGGGGGTGTGGTGTTGATGCCCTCATGCAAATATGAAGCCTGCATCCTAAACTCTACACAGAGACCTACCTTGGAGGTCCTAGGGGCTTATTACGAGTTTGGTAGTTTTTGTATCACTTACTTACTGCATGCAGTAATGGGACAGTTCCCCAGGAGTCAATTGAACTCTTCAGATATTCTCCTTTTTGGACTCCCATATGACTCCTTTGGAAACATGCAGAGTTGCAAAATTAGGTAATAGCAAATGGTTAATACTAGATGAGAGCATACCTTTGGAAATTAAATGTTTCGGAAATAAAACTCATAATTTGGTGGAGTGGTAAAACATGTGGTACGTCCAAACACTACATGATTTACTGCTACCGCCAAACTTGTAATGAGGCTCCTAGTTTGTAAATGGGGAGTGATGCAAAGACAACCATAACCTGCTTAGTGCTATACAAATATCATGCTAACTGTATCCACGTAAGGGCCAAGGTACTTGCCAGCATCCTGACTATATCTAAAATAATCATTATATAAGGAGCCATCAACCTATGGCTCGAGTCGAAGGCTGATAACTAGGCAGAACAATTCATAGATGCCATGAACAATGCAAATCTCTCAAACAGCCACTACAAAAGAGACAGCATGCTCTTGGCATCCTGATGCATCATAACCTCACACTGGAGCTGCTCCCTAACCTGCTTCTCCCATGGTCAGACCACAATCTAATTCTGGCTTTCACCCATGAAAGGTGTGAACCAGCTAATTTCCTGGAATCCGTTAACCCCAATCCACTTTCAGACGCCCTAACAGATGCAGTAGATCTGGTGAAAGAGGTAGAAGTTAGAATATCATGTACTCTAGACATTATTGCCAATCAAATTTGTAAGAAACTGAAAGCCCCTCACAAGAGAGTAAACAAATTGTTTCATGTAGACCGAAACACAAAAAAATTAAAGACCAAAAGCTGTGAAAAAAGCAGAGAAAAACTGACTAGGTAAAGTCAAGCTTATCTTTTAGATTCAATCAAGAGGCTACCCTAACCTGATCATTAGGGAAAAGAAACAGTGATTCCAGAACCACATTACCAACGCTGCTAATAGTACGTTAGAGGTTCACAAACCTTTGAGGCAATCCCAGCAGTTCAGAGCTTTTGATACCCAACTAAGTCTCCTAGTCAAGTTTGATGGAAGAATTCAAAACATTTAAACCACTATCAAAACCATTCTAAAAAGGTTACAAGGTTATTAAAACATGCACCTGCATCCAGCATCATAGAGTCATTAACCTTTTCCCACTAGAAGACATCATCAGGTTGTCCAGATCCTTGATAGCATTAGGAGACTTAGCAGCACCATGATAGCATCCATCTCTACCTTGGCCATCCCCATGGCAAGAAACTTTAATGCATCCCTTTCCTTTGGGGTCAGAGCTCACGCCTTTAAACATGCAACAGAGACCCCTCTACCCATGAAGAGGACGGCAAATCCTAAAATTCTTGAACACTACTGTCCAGTCCACTGCTGTCAGCAACCCCTTTCATGGCCAAAATATTAGAAAAATTGGTCACTTTAAAATGAACAGAATACAGAAAATCCAGCTGAATTTGGATGACAGCCAGATAGGTTTCAGATCTCTAGGTCCTAAAAACGACTACTCGCATTTGGATCTCTGGCAGCCTCACATAGGCTTCCTATTTTTTACAACCAGGCTTTCCTGCACCCTGGCGCTCTAGTGCCCTCCAATCAATAAAAATTGTACAGCAGAAATGATGCAATAAATACAAGTTGTGCCAAAACATGTGCTTCTTCATATAGCAAAATGCACAATTTCATGCAGCGGTATCAGGGAGGGTCTGATTGTGTTATAAAAGCTTGCTTGGCCATTTGTTTTACTGAATATTTACAGTACAATTGTTTTTTGTGTTTGGATTTTTCTGCTGTTAATTCACATCTCTTAAAATCAGATGCTCTAAAGCTGGAGGCGCAAGCTTCCCATACATCGCAGCCGAACAGTGGAACTCCTTACTGCCCACCCTCAGAGCTGAAGCCTCATACTGGGCATTTGGAAGAGCCAAAAAACCTGGTTGCTCACTTAGACCCCTCCATCTTTACCTCATCCTCTGCACAATGTTTCTGCTACTATGTATTGCATGTTGTGTGGGAGCAAGGGGCCAATGGGCCCCTCTCTACCATCACTTCTCAGTACAAAACTTGGACCAAGTGCCTCTAGTGGTGGGTATGCCTCTCGCCCTTATGCGATACTCACGTTTGGTTATATTCGCATAGATGGGACCACCGAGCAGGACACAGGGCATCCATTTTCTGTACCCGCTTTTGACTCCATTTTGGTAACTAGGCCTCACTGCGATAGTACAAAATGCATCTCTCCCTTTTGCCCGCCGCTGTAGCTCGGAGCACATGGCCCCCATCCTCGTTCCCACACCAACTGGAAAACTCAGCGGCTCCATTCTCACGCTGAGGCCGGAGCTGCTTGCAACAAATAATAAATGTAACACATCCCTTTTCCTCTGAGATCACTGTCCTGCATGTGAACCAACATGAGCCAAGCACATAGCTCGTCCATCCCCACAAAAGTGTCCTTGCCCTCTTACCCTCGCCAGTTGAAACATATTGCCATTCTAACCCTGTGTCCTTGCAAGGCATCCCTTTCATGTGCCAGACAGCCAACCTCGCTATGAAGCCCACCCAACAGACCCCCCAACTAACATTAGACCCCTGTGCAGTATATCGTGCCCAATACTAACAAGTGCCACATATCTGAGATTCTTGTGAGACTAACCCTATAGTTCAATGACAGTATTATAGTGTTCAAGGCCCTTAAACCTGTGACCTGTGTAACCCAAATGTGTAGATGGTATAAACTCTTGAGTGATTTGTATAACGACATGATACACTACTGAGAGTCTTTTGATCAACTGTTATTTAGTGCATCTATTACTCAGAATGTAGTTTCTTAGCTTAGTGACCACCGTGTTTCACATCAACCTGACCTTCACCCATCCGGAGAACAAATGTCTGACGTCAATCCTCCCGCCAACCAAGCAACCAACCCGTAGGAAGAGATGATGCCCACGCCTAAGTCACCACCACGGCTGACCAATCCTGGTCCAACATAGCATCATATGTTAAAAATGTAGATGTACTATATAAATGTTTTGTAACCTTGATGTGGTCAGAGCGCTCTCAGAGATCTAGATAAACTTTCCTCAAACTCTCGCAGCCTGCGCTTTTGTGCCTTACTCCCTGCCCAGAGAGTGTCTGTTTTATTCATTTTTACAGGCGTTAGTCAGGGTGGGCACAAACATTTGGTGACCCCCTGCGACGTGATTGGAGAGGTGCCTCGAGGCCGGCGCCGAGCAGCGAGATCCGGGACGCCCCCCAGCGAAACCATCGCCTCCGTGGCCGACCATCCTGTGCGCACTATGAAGAAGGGTCAAGGGTTCCCGGTTGACAAATACTGCTCGCCGAGGCGGGCCACGGCTTGGTTGGGGTGCGAGCCTGACTGGGGTCGGACTGCGAGCGGCGACCCTCGGGTCACCTGACTGAACACGTGAGTGCCGGTTGCGAAGGTTACGAAGGAAAGGTAAGGGGGAAACAGGGGGGACAGGTGGTAACGGTAAGTAGGGAAGAGTAGGACCTGTGTGAGTGATGATGAGGCTTTTCTGGTCAATCCTTTATATGGCCATTAGGTTTTGGTAAGAAGTGAAGAGAAAAAGAGAAGTGGTATCCTAGCCCGAAAGGGGTAGAAGGCGGCGCCGCGTAGCATTGTCTCGTTCAGTGCAGAATAAATAAGTGAAGTTACAGAGAAAATAGTAGGAGTCTCGTATATTGAGTAGACTCGGAGTAGTTATTTAGAACATTCTTTTTCTGGGTACGAAAGGATTCTTGGAAAAGAGTAAGAGGGTGTAAGAGGTGGGGAGTGAATGAGAAGAGTAGGCGAAACGGGAAAGGGAGTGGGAAAAAAGAGCAACGGGGAGAAAACGCGCGCAGGTAGTGCATGTGCATGATAAGTGTTATATGTGCTTTTGTGTTTTGTCCATTTTTTGTAAAGCATATCCAAGTACTGTGATTAATTTGTGGTTAAAGTGGCAAAATATGCAAAAATTAACTGTTGAATTTGAACATGCAATAACTAAAAGGTTAACGTTGAAAAGGGGGTTGATATATATATATATATATATATATATATATATATATATATATATAATATATATCTTGATACATATATATGCATACAAATTACAAGTAATTGACAAAACTCATGGTATATTATCCAACTGGTGAAGAAGTGATTAAGGGGAAAGGGAGGTCATAAGGTAAGCACAGACAGAGGGAGGGAAGGAAACACATCATCATGGGAGGAATAACACCACTAGCACACATTTGTCAGCACCTTCCATTATACAGTGAGAAAATACAAAAATACCATGATCAATGGTTGACGGAGATAAAAGGGGACAGTGTGACACCAATCTGGCCAGAGGGTGGGTCATTCGGCAAAAGAGTATTAGATCTAGTATCTACACACTTGTTAGCAAGGTATAAGGGGAAACAATTGCAAAACAGAAGGGAAGTACTAGACCTGTGGTGAATCTTTGAAGAAGTTACGCCTGCAGCAGAGGTAAGTAAAGAGAAAGTGAATGAAACACAGAAAACACAGGAAGAGGTAAGTGGAACGCCAAAGGGCGACTGCACAACCACTACAGCTGAAGGCGACACAACTAAAATATATCCTCTAATGTCCAGACCAGCAGTAGGATATAGTGAGCCCCTGTACGTACCAACATGTCCAACTCCTACACCTACAACAGGAGCAGTTGCTACAGCACCACCCCCCTATGATAAAGGAGAGTTGTATGGCCCAACAAGCGCACACCCCCCGTGAATTTAGCACATATCACTGGAGAATTAGACCGCCAGCTAGCGCATGCACAGATGGAGATAACGTGGCTACGAGCGTTGTGCGACAGAAGCCAAATGCTGCCAGGGGGAGGAGAGGTGCCACCATTACCCATAGCGGATCTAACACCAACATTGAGCACAGCAGGGGAAGTGGCGCAAGCAATCTCAGAGCCAGCACGGTCAGTATCATCACAAGGAACACGCATACCACAAGGACAAGAGAAAGAGTGGCGGTCGGGGGAGTTCCTGTTTCATCTAAATGACAAACCCGTGACGATTATACGCCCACCCACCCCAGACAGTGAGAGAAGAGAAGGATGTGAAGGGAACAATGAGCAAGAATCAGAACTAGAAGAAGTGTGGAGTGACTTAGACGAATATGAAGAGGCAGCTGCCGAGACCGGGTCCCCATTGCCAAACCGCCGGTACCCAGACACACCATCGCCACCACTATGGCAGGGTAGGCTAAGACAGCGAGGGGGAAATATGATAGTAAGTAAGACAAAGAAAGGTGCGGTAAGTAAGGTAGGGAAGAAACACAAGTTGCAAATGCCATTGATACATAAAGGAGCAGGTAGGCCACATTACATTCCGTGGGCTCAAATGGATAAAAACAACTTGCTAAAGGTCCTCCCCCCACTGTTGGGATCGGGAGGGGCTGGGAAATGGATACACGCCTTTGAGTAAAACACAGCAGGAGTGCCACTAGCGATATCGGATGTGAAGAGCTTATTAGTGTCAGCAATTGGTGACCAAGTAGACGCAGTGTGGGAAAAGGCCGGATTTCCCAGAGTAACGATGAGTTGTGACTGCCACGATGGATCGGCGTTCAATAATGTTCGAGCACAGGTATGGGATGCATTGAGGCGAACGTTTCCAGATATTCCAGATTTACATTTAGTGATGCAGTGCACAATGGAGGAGAACAAGGATCCTACGCAATTCATACTACGGGTGCAGGATTTATGGAGAAGAGAAACTGGCACGGCGTGGAACAAGTCCACCGCCTTGTTTTATTTTATCATCAAGAAGGGGCTCCCGAAGGAGGTGCAAAAGGCCTTGGACAAAATAGCTGGGATAAAAGCCAAGGGCTGGCCTGAAATACAGAGCATAATTGTGCACCACTGCAGGAGGATCAAAGAGAGAGAAAAAGAGATAGCACAAAAAAGGCTGGCAGAAGAGGCGAAGCTGGTACAGAACAAATTACTGAAGGTCGCCGCCGTCAACGCCAGCGCAACCACAGACCGAGAAAACGAGGGGGGCGAAGGAGCAGGAAACAGACCAGCAACAATAGAAGCACTGCGGGCAACAGGAGGACAAGGGCAGTGTAACGGAGAAGAGCAATACGGTGGACAACAGTCGCAAGACAGACCAGCAAGAGGAAGAGGTGGGTACCGTGGCCAGAGAGGGGGGTTTGGAGGCATGGGAAATAGGGGATTTGGCGGCCAAGGAATGAGAGGCGGATCACAAGGGTCATGTTGGAACTGTGGGAGATGGGGACACTACTCTAGAGATTGTAGAATGTGGCCTTCAGGGTATTTCCAGGGGCAACAGCCCATGGAGAACGAACAAGGGTGGGTGTGTCCACACCCAGGTCGCCCCTACGGACTACCGATGGGAAGTGGGAGACAGCAAGACTACTGCTATAACGAACCTCAAGTACAGCAAGAAACCACCAGCACAACCAATGGCAAGACAAAATGCAGTGGGAAGTGCGACCAATAATTGTTATGCAACATCTGCAAACAGTGCGCCCGCACCGTACCGTGGCGTGACCGTGATCGGAGATAATGTCTTCTCCGTGCCAGGGCAAAAAAGACATTCAGATTAGGACAGCCCACAGGGAACACTTGCGTGTCCAGTCCTATCCACCACCCTATGTGCAGAAGAGGAACCACTAGTGGGGGCAGAGATAGGAAATAAGCAGTTTATCTTTATGGTAGACTCTGGAGCAGAGAAATCATGTCTTATGGAAGGGTGGTTTCTGCTCTCATGCAGGAATTTAGGGACGCAGGGGTTCTAAGGGTGGGGGGAAAAACCGTGCCCGCACCCTTACTGTACCACGAAGACGCACCAATAAACCTGCTGGGTAGAGATTTGTTGAGCAAATTGAATATGACGATCTCTTTTACAGAACGAGGAATAGTGTGCTCAACACCAGGAGTATGCCCAGTACGAGCAATGTTGATGATCAGCACAGTAATGAATGAAGTTGTGGTGCGAGGGGTACCCATTGATATAAGCATGTTCATATATGGTATCAAGGTGTTAGCACGAGTGGTGCCAGAGATAACGAGAAAAGAATGGAGGACACCATCAGATTTCATATTCCGCCCAATTACACACACAGACATTGTACCAGGCAAGATAATGTCCATAGACATTGAGGCAGTTCAAGTATCCAGCAAACGTATTGTGGTCATAGGACTGGACGCGCAGGGGTGCGAGTGGAGGACTGTGTTATGCATAGACCCAAACATAATGCTATGAGATATAACAGATGAGGAACTGTTCACTGATGGTGTTAGGGAGAATTCTCTGTTTAGGCTGAATTTCCTAACCTAGTGAGTCCCCCAGCAGCTTTGCTGGATTTCTGGAGTTTGTTTTTTCCATCCTGCCAAGAGTGAGACTCTTTTTCTCCCACTCTTGGACATGAATGTGTGTAATTCCTTTGAATGTCAATGTGTTCTATGGGCTATGGGGTCTTTTACTCCATAAGGTCTCATATGTTTTTCTAGGTGTGTTACACCGCACCCTACGTGCCGTAACACTGGGGCGTCCTAGCGGACCTCCGTCCTAGACTCCATACCCGGGGACTGACTACTGTCTCCCTGGGCATGTAAAGTCACCATTGGCTTTACTAGACCTAAATTTACTAACAGAACTAGTACAAACCATCCTATTGTGGACGTACTAGTAGGGGTAATTCGATTACTCCTGGGTCTGTTATTCGAGGGGGCACTGTCCCGTCCCCCCTCGTCGAGTTTTGGCTGGTGGCAGTGGAAACTACTTGTTATGTTCGACCCCGAATATAACCCTATGGGATTCTTCCCATTGTTGGAGATTGATACTTTTTCTCGTTAGTCTCTAACATACCACCGGTCTACTTATCTTAAATAAGTCTATCGGATGGTATTTTCTGCCAGAACTCGGTTTTTAAAATGGCGTCTGTGTTCGTCTCTGTGACTCCTAAACCAAAGGTCGAGCCCTTTGTTCCACTTTTGGCGGGCTTCTGTACAGAGACCCTCCAAAGTGGTGCCATTCTGTCTGGGTTACCACAGGGGTGTGGGAGGGGGTTCAGGCACCTTGGACCGAGTTGCCTTGCCAACTCCGGTCGCACTCTGGTGTGATTGGCCCAAGTGGTGAGCCTCCCCGCTCACCACTTAGCGTGTGTTGATTAACAGCTAGGATGAATGAATGGGGGTTTTCTGTATAAAAGCAGGGCTTTTGGGACTGGATCTTTAGATGTCGCCACAGGACCTAAGAATCCGATGAGGGTAAAGCTGAGCTGACCTGCAACGACACCTCCGGTGGAGCCCTGCTGAACCGACTCACCACTTCCCGACGACAGAGGAGATCTCCCTGCCGGAGAGTCTCTTCCCCTGACTGGTGGGAACAACCAGTCCCTTTTGCTTTTTCTTCGCCTCAGGACGCAGTGGTCGAATTGCCCATGCAGAGCACCTCGGCAACCGGATAGCCACTACCCCTGTACCGCAACCAAAAGTCTCTTCCCTGGTGGTGTAACGATCTTCACTTTCCTTCGACAACGAGATCATCTCTACTCTTGGCAAAGACCGGACGTGCATCCACCACCAGGAACAACTGCCCCCGCTGGAGCTGTCTCTCCACAATCAAGGTACTGTGTCTGCCTGGCTTCCCTTGTTGCCGGATAGAGTGAGGTGTCTTAATCCTCGCCTCTCCCTAGGGTCGCCTCCAAGCTTTCTCTAGCGTGTTGTTCTGAACTGGTCCAATCTGGCGATAACAATTTGCTTCAAAGACTCAAACGCATTTCCACTAAGATACTTTTGGGACACATCGCCTCGCCTCTCTCCGAGTGGGCCTGGCCTCTGAACTTTATAATCTATTGTGGTTCTTGTCTTCTTGCCTTGCATTTGTCCGTTCAGTATTGGGACCGTGTTGATTTCGTAACCTGCTTATTTTCTCTCCCGTCCTAACAAATACTAGTGTGCCATCTAGGTTGAGGCATACACCTCTGTCTGCAAATAAGTGATGCTGGTAGAACCTAGGCCTGTCGAACTATTGTTAGGGGGATTGATCTGTTTTCTTCGTAGAGTAATTGTAATTGAAGTATTTGCCGTGATAGTGCCAAAGTGTTTCCTATAGATGTGTCACTATAAATAAATACCTTTATATCTTTACACTGAAGCCTTGTTCCGTGTTTGCTTGTCTTACTGTGAAGAATTGCCCTATGTTATATACTCCACATACTGCTTAACTTTTCTTGAGGGAAGTCTGACTGCTCGGCCACAGCTACCAAGTGAATCTGTGTGGTACAGACTGCTACCAAGCGGGTTTACTGCCAAACACCTGTAGTCCTAAATATTTTGCAGTGGTCCCAGAGGGAACTGCACAGGTTTCCGCCTAACACTGGTGTACAGCTGTGGGATTTGTATCGAGTATACAGTTTAGAGTGCTTTTCGACACTTTAGGATAACTAACCACAAAGTTTAGCACTAAAAAGCAACTTTCAAAAACATGTCTACTATGGAAGCTTACAGTCAAGAATCCTTGTCAAGTGAAAATACTGAGAGTTTACGAGCTCTCTGTAGGCAAGAGAATCTTTCAGTAAGGGGCAAGAAGTTAGAACTAATAGAGAGATTGCTGGCGAACCAAAGTCTGGGTACTGGTTCAGAGGAACCAATTTCTCCAGCAAATGTAGATAACAGTGATGGTGTTGATCTAAATCGTAATTCTGATGATAGTGATGAAGAGGAAGAAGAGGCTAACGAAACTGTCTCCCCTGCTCCTCTACCTGCCTTACCAGCTGTACCTACGGGGCCCATACCAGGTCCCACATGTAACCCCGCTTATTTTGAACTCGAAAAAATGAAGCTCGAATTAGAATACAAAAGGTTCTTGGCTCAATCTGAACGAAACCAAGAGCTCGAGTTCAGACGGATGAATGCCCAGGCTGAGCAGAAGCAAGCTGAGTTAAGACTCAGGGAAATAGAACTTAATCACGAGTTAGAGATGAAAAAGTTGTCTATGGAAAATGCTTCTCTCTCCTCTGGTTCCTCTAGGAGCTCCAGTCCCAAAAGACCCCAGATGCCGAAGGAATTTGTGGGTATGTATGAACCGAGATTGGATGTGTTGGATTGGTTAAAACTGTTTGAATACAATCATGGGCTCCAGGACATCACCGGGAACGATTTACTTCCCTGGTTGTTCTCTAGGCTCCCTCCTGTTGCGACTGATGTGGTAATGGAATTGGGGGAGGCGGATAAGACGGATTACGAAAGTGTGAAACTAGCTTTGATAGCTAGATTTGGGAAGACCCCTTCCCAGTATCTTAAGAGGTTTAGAACCCTCAAAAAGCTTGATGGTACCCCTTGGGCTACCTGGGTGAGTGAAGGGTTGAAAAACTTAGAGGGATGGATTAAGAGTTACAAAGTGAACACTTATGAGGGTATGAAGAATCTTTTTATGTTGGAGTCGATTTATGATGCCTGTTCTCCTGAGCTCAGACAGCACTTGGCTGATTCGAAGGAATTGGATTCCCGGACGCTAGCTAAGGCTGCTTACTTATGGGTTGCCAATAGGGCTACTCATAAGGATTCTGGGGCAACTCAGAAAAAGGATGAGGGAAAACAGCCTAAAAAAGACTCAAAAGAGAATTCTAATAACTAAAATTCCAAAGAGGGCCGCAAACAAAACCAGAAGGGTAAGCCACAAGGAAAACCACAGCAGAATAGTGTGTCTTCTGGTGCCAAACCGGAAGGAGGCCAGAACAAGCCACGATTCCAGAAAGCATTCGGTAAATGCTTTGTTTGTGGCTCGACTGACCACGTGAAAGGAGATCCCAGATGTAAGGGTAAACCTTCAGGGGTCCAGCTTGTCTCCTTAGCCTTCGCTCCAGAGGAGGAAGTCCAAATGGCAAGTGGAAACTTTCTACTGCTAGCTGACGAACCCATTGGAGTCTCAGCCAGCGTTTCTTTAGTATCTCTGGGGCTGTGGGAACAGCAGAATTTAGATGTCTATAATTCTATCCCCGATAATACTAAAGAGTATTATAAGGACAGTGTCCAGGCGAATGGTCAGGAGACTCCTGCCATTAGGGACACTGGGGCCAGCATAACTGTGGTGGATAAATCGTTTTTTCAGGCTGAGGATGTTGCTAAGGCACCCAAACGCCTCACCAAGTTAGATGGAGGGCCTGTGCAGATGCTTCCCCAATTACCAGTTCTCATCCAGTGTAACGACATGACTATGAAGATACTTGTCAGCATACAGAGTGAGGTACCAGGACGCATACTGTTGGGTAACGATTTAAAAACTCTTGCAGTTGTATCGCATACTCCCAGACCTCCTAGTAAACGGTTACAGGAGCTAACCAGACCCGCAAGAGAGAGGACCATGCGCGGTACTCTCCAGGAGATGATGAAGAAAGAAATCACTCCTGCTCCACTGGAATTATCGGCCGCTGTCTCGAAGAAAACAGAAGCGAAAGGGAAACCTAAGACTTTTGCCCCAAAACCAGCAGCCGGCATTACAGTGCAGCCAACACGGACTTCCCCGCGGTTGTCCAAAGTTACACCCGTAACTCCACCTCCAGCTGAGGCTGAGAGGGAGGTACAACCCTTGTGGTAGAATTAGACTCTAAGGAAGAGCTAATAGAAGGCCAGGAACTCATTGGAGATCTGGATCCTGTTGACCATCCTGAGCTGCAGTCTTTACTGGCAGAAGGTGGACCCAGCAGGGCAGACTTCAGTAAGGGACAGAGAGAATGTCCAACTCTGGAAGGTCTTCGCCACCAGGCAGAAGCTCAGGCTGAAGGGCAAGAGCCTGGGAAATACAGGTTGCACTGGGAAGATGGCAGACAACCCCAGACGGGGTCAGTAGGGGGAGGCCTTTTTTGAAAGGGTACTAGGCCAAAAGTAGAACATCTAAACAGAAGAATGTACCCTTGCTACTATTTATTTTCATATTTTTTCTTCTTTAAAAATAATAAATTATTGTTTTTGAAAGGTTTCCGAATTGCGGAAATCCTAAGGTAAGATCAACCGCTGTTCTTATATATCCACCCAAATAGTGAAGTAGCTCTGTGTTTCAAAGGACAAATATTACGGTGATGCTTCCAGTGTTTGAGAAATAAATAGAAGGTAACCAATATAGTTTAGGAAGTATACAAGACAATCACTTTCTACTTCCAAGGACATCAAAATCATATATTTAAAGAAAACCGGAACACATAATCGGAAGTCAACAAGGTTATAATCTCAATCAAGGGTAGAACAAAATACAAGTACATCCACATAGTACATTGAGAAGACAACGTTTTTTTAGGAGAGAGATTACAGTGTACATAAGTGTTTTAACACAATTATATTCACAGAACAAAAACAAAAAAACACAAAGAACATTGCAAGGATAAAAAAGATATCTTGTATCAAAGACCCTGCAGCATTAATTGCTTGAAATTAACAATTGCAAAAAGGGACTATCACTGAACAGTATCCACAATTTGGGCAATGATATTGTCTATTTACTGAACCAGTATCATGTATATGTCCATTTTGCACTCTACTTTATGATTTAGTCACTTTAGTGTAAAGAAATGAATATAAACCCAATGTTCTTTGTGTTTTTTTGTTTTTGTACTATGTGGATGCACTTGTATTTTGTTCTACCCTTGATTGAGATTATAACCTTGTTGACTTCCGATTATGTGTTCCGGTTTTCTTTAAATATATGATTTTGATGTCCTTGGAAGTAGAAAGTGATTGTCTTGTATACTTCCTAAACTATATTGGTTACCTTCTATTTATTTCTCAAACACTGGAAGCATCACCGTAATATTTGTCCTTTGAAACACAGAGCTACTTCACTATTTGGGTGGATATATAAGAACAGCGGTTGATCTTACCTTAGGATTTCCGCAATTCGGAAACCTTTCAAAAACAATAATTTATTATTTTTAAAGAAGAAAAAATATGAAAATAAATAGTAGCAAGGGTAAATTCTTCTGTTTAGATGCACTGGGAAGATGGCCTCTTCTACAGTGAACCGACCGAGTCTGCACCTGGAGACTACAAACGACTTGTAGTACCCCAAGAGAACAGACCACAGTTCCTGCAGTTAGCCCACGAGATTCCTTTGGCTGGTCACTTGAGTTTCAAGAAGACTAAGGAAAGGCTCTCTCTCTACTTCTATTGGCCGAAGATGGGGGCCGAAGTGGAAAAACACTGCAGGAGCTGCCACACCTGCCAGACCTCTGGTAAGGTTGGCTCCAAGAATGTGGCACCTTTAGTGCCTCTCCCAGTTGTGGGAGTCCCATTTGAGAGAGCAGGGATTGACATTGTTGGTCCCCTTGATCCTCCAACCTCCTCAGGCAACAGGTTTATACTTGTTGTAGTAGACCATGCTACAAGGTATCCTGAGGAAATTCCTATGAGGACTGTTACAGCTCCGGCTGTGGCTAAGGCCCTCCTTGGTATTTTTACTAGGGTCGGGTTTCCTAAGGAAGTAATCTCTGACAGGGGATCAAAATTTATGTCCCACTACATGAAAGCCATGTGACAAACCTGTGGAGTTACTTACAAGTTCTCAACAGCTTACCACCCCCAAACCAATGGTTTGTTAGAACAGTTCAACCGAACCATGAAGAACATGATAGGTGCTTTAGAAGAACCCCTTAAGCGTAAGTGGGACCTTCTACTGCCATGCCTTCTCTTTGCTTATAGGGAAGTCCCTCAGGAGGGAGTAGGTTACTCTCCCTTCGAGCTTCTCTATGGTCATCCAGTCAGAGGTCCATTGGCCCTGATTAAGGAGGGGTTAGAGAGTGCTCCTTCCCCCAAGCCAGTCAGAGTGACTGACTACGTGATAGGTCTCCGGAGGAGAATGTCACACATGATGACGGAAGCAAGCGATAACTTGAAAGCTGGACAAGCATTGGTCAAGCACTGGCACGATCAAAAGGCTAACATGGTTGAGTTTGCTCAAGACCAGCTCGTTCTCGTTATGATCCCAACAAGGCAGAGGGCCTTGCAAGACAAGTGGATGGGACCCTTCAGAGTTGTGGGTAAACTCAGAGAGGTCAACTATCTGGTGGACTTGGGCAATCCCAAGGAGGCTCTGACAGTCTTTCACACCAACCGACTCAAACCGTATGTCTCAAGACCCGATGTAGGAGCGTTGCTTCATAGCATCATCCGAGGAAGAAGAAGAGAGTGAAGCTCTTCCGGATCTCCTCAGAGGCTTACCTTTAGACGAAAAAATTGATGGAGTAAATCTCTCCTCCAATCTGACACCAGAGCAACTAGAAGAGTGCAAATCTATGTTGAATCAGTTTGCCTCTCTGTTCTCGCTTTCACCAGGCTTGACCCCTTGGGGCCAGCACAACATACTCACTGGTGACTGTCTCCCGGTCAAAAGCAGAGGATACAGAATGTCAGAAAACGTACGAACCCACATCAAAGGTGAGGTCAGCAAGATGCTCGATCTCGGGGTAATAGAGCCCTCTACTAGTCCATGGTCTAGCCCAGTTGTGTTAGTACCAAAGGCCGGATCTAAAGAGCTTAGATTCTGCATGGATTATAGAGCTCTTAATGCAGTCACCAAGACTGATGCCCACCCTTTGCCAAGAACAGATGAGTTGGTGGATAAACTTGGCGCCGCCAAGTTCCTCAGCACATTTGACTTGACGTCAGGCTATTGGCAAATAGCCCTGACAGACCATGCCAAGGAGAAAACTGCATTTTCTACCCCTGTGTGCTTATACCAGTTTAAGGTAATGCCTTTCGGATTGAAGAATGCACCTGCTACGTTTCAACAGATGGTAAACCAGGTTCTGAATGGGATGGAGGACTTCTGCATGGCATACTTGGATGACATTGCAGTGTTCAGCAATTCCTGGGAAGAACATGTAACCCACCTGAGAGATGTTTTGCAGGCTCTTGGACGAGCCAATCTGACCATAAAGGCGAGTAAATGCCAAATTGGACAGAGTAAGGTAGTCTATCTTGGACATGAGGTAGGAGGTGGAGAAATAAGGGGGTTGATTCATGGAATTAATGTGCGCTGAAAATTCCCACGCAGAGGTGCCAAAACGTGTGAATCGCAGGAAAAGTGCGAAAATCGCAGTGCAAGTGCGAAAATCACAGGGAAACCAGCGCACATCGATTCATGGAAGTCTGTGCACGAGAAAAACATTGGATGTGCGCTGCAAATGTGCGCCGCACAAGCCGGCGCACAGGTCGTCCAACAGCGTGCGCCACGGCCACTGCGAAATCGCACATAGCGCAGCGCACATCACAAAAGTAGACAGAACACGGGGCGTAACACTCGGAATGGGGAACAACGCGTGAAAATATGGGCGTCACGGGGGAAGTACAGGGGGCAAGTGTGCGGAACGCCCACACGCTCGCCTACAACCCGTATTCATGGAATCGAATAGGGCAAACCAGCGCACGGTCAAAGACGTGCACAGGCCAAACAAGTACGCCACAAGAAAGCAGGAGGTAGCGTACCTGCGCCTGAAAAAAATGTGCGCCAAAATGTACGATAACAAAAAGCACCCATACACAGCCATGATGAATGGGCCATACAGTGGCCCTTTAGGACAAATGAGGTGCAAAGGGGTACCGACAAACACGGACACCCGCTGTGTGAAAAATAGTGTGTGCGTGTGTACCTGGTTGCACGGGAAGTCCCACACGCGATTGGCCTGGGTACGTGTACTTCGGGGTGCGTGGGAAGTTCCACACGCGATTGGCCTGGGTACGTGTACTTCGGGGTGCGCGGGAAGTCCCACACGCGATTAGCCTGGGTAAGTGTACTACGGGGTGCGCGGGAAGTTCCACACGCCATTGACCTGGGTACGTATACTTCGGGATGCGCGGGAAGTTCCACACGCCATTGGCCTGCGTACGTGTACTTCGGGGTGCGCGGGAAGTCCCACACGCGATTAGCCTGGGTACGTGTGTTTCGGGGTGCATGGGAAGTTCCACACGCGATTAGCTTGGGTATTTGTGTACTTCGGGGTGCGTGGGAAGTTCCACACGCGATTGGCCTGGGTACGTGTACTTCGGGATGCGCGGGAAGTTCCACAAGCCATTGGCCTGAGTACGTGTACTTCGGGGTGCGCGGGAAGTCCCACACGCGATTAGCCTGGGTACGTGTGTTTCGGGGTGCATGGGAAGTTCCACACGCGATTAGCCTGGGTACATGTACTTCGGGGTGCGCGGGAAGTTCCTCACGCGATTGGCTTCGGTACGTGTACTTCGGGGTGCGCGGGAAGTCCCACATGCGATTAGCCTGGGTACGTGTACTATGGGGTGCGCGGAAAGTTCCACACGCGATTGGCCTGGGTACCTGTGTTTCGGGGTGCGCGGGAAGTTCTACACGTGATTGGCCTGGGTAAGTGTACTTCGGGGTGCACGGGAAGTTCCACACGCGATTGGCCTGGGTACGTGTACTTCGGGATGCGCGGGAAGTTCCACACGCGATTGGCCTGGGTACGTGTATTCCGAGGTGCACGGGAAGATTCACACGCGATTTCAGCAGGGTACGTGTATTTAGGTGGTGCTGGGGAATGCTACACGTGACTTGGCCGTGTGGGTCCTCCCAGGTGTTCCCTCTACACCCTCCACGGCCCCTGCAGGCAGCCCACACCACAGGGGACTACCCTGCACCCCTGCTCATGTCCCACAGGCAACCCATCCACCATGGCCATGCCCCCCAGCCAACCCACATATCACCTTGCACTACTGATCACCAACACATGTCTCCCTGCACCCCCATCCCCCAGCCACCAGGGGCACCCTCCACCAGGCCCCCACCCATGTCTACCACCACCCCCTCCCCCCAGCAGTGCAGGGGCAGCCTCCACCAGGCCCCCACTCATGTCCCCCTGCACCCCCACCCCCCAGCAGTGCAGGGGCAGCCTCCACCAGGCCCCCACTCATGTCCCCCTGCACCCCACCCCCCAGCAGTGCAGGGGCAGCCGCCACCAGGCCCCCACTCATGTCTACCCCCACCCCCCAGCAGTGCAGGGGCAGCCTCCGCCAGGCCCCCACTCATGTCCCCCTGCACCCCCACCCCCCAGCCACCAGGGGCAGCCTCCACCAGGCCCCACCCATGTCTACCACCACCCCCACCCCCCAGCCACCAGGGGCAGCCTCCACTAGGCCCCCACTCATGTCCCCTATACACCCCCACTCCCCAGCAGTGCAGGGGCAGCCTCCACCAGGCCCCCACTCATGTCTACCACCAACCCCACCCCCCAGCAGTGCAGGGGCAGCCTCCACCAGGCCCCCACCCATGTCCAACTCATGTCTCCCACCACCCCCACCCCCCAGCCACCAGGGGCAGCCTCCACCAGGCCCCCACTCATGTCTCCCATCACCCCCACCCCCCAGCCACCAGGGGCAGCCTCCACCAGGCCCCCACCCATGTCCAACTCATGTCTCCCACCACCCCCACCCCCCAGCCACCAGGGGCAGCCTCTACCAGGCCCCCACTCATGTCTCCCATCACCCCCACCCCCCAGCCACCAGGGGCAGCCTCCACCAGGCCCCCACTCATGTACCCTATCACCCCCACCCCCCAGCAGTGAAGGGGCAGCCTCCACCAGGCCCCCACTCATGTCTACCACCACCCCCACCCCCCATCAGTGCAGGGGCAGCCTCCACCAGACCCCCACCCATGTCCCCTATCACCCCCACCCCCCAGACACCAGGGGCAGCCTCCACCAGGCCCCCACCCATGTCCAACTCATGTCTCCCACCACCCCCACCCCCCAGCCACCAGGGGCAGCCTCCACCAGGCCCCCACTCATGTCCCCTATCACCCCCACCCCCCAGCAGTGCAGGGGCAGCCTCCACCAGGCCCCCACCCATGTCCGACTCATGTCTCTCACCACCCCCACCTACCAGCCACCAGGGGCAGCCTCCACCAGGCCCCCACTCATGTCCCCTATAACCCCCACCCCCCAGCAGTGCAAGGGCAGCCTCCACCAGGCCCCCATCTATGTCCAACTCATGTCTCCCACCACCCCCACCCCCCAGCAGTGCAGGGGCAACCTCCACCAGGCCCCCACTCATGTCTCCCACCACTCCCACCCCCCAGCAGTGCAAGGGCAGCCTCCACCAGGCCCCCACCCATGTCCAACTCATGTCTCCCACCACCCCCACCCCCCAGCCACCAGGGGAAGCCTCCACCAGGCCCCCACTCATGTCTCCCATCACCCCCACCCCCAGCCACCAGGGGCAGCCTCCACCAGGCCCCCACCCATGTCTACCACCACCCCCACCCCCCAGCAGTGCAGGGGCAGCCTCCACCAGGCCCCCACCCATGTCCCCTATCACCCCCACCCCCCAGCCACCAGGGGCAGCCTCCACCAGGTCCCCACCCATGTCCAACTCATGTCTCCCACCACCCCCACCCCCCAGCCACCAGGGGCAGCCTCCACCAGGCCCCCACCCATGTCCCCTATCACCCCCCCAGCAGTGCAGGGGCAGCCTCCACCAGGCCCCCACTCATGTCTCCCACCACCCCCACCCCCCAGCCACCAGGGGCAGCCTCCACCAGGCCCCCACTCATGTCTCCCACCACCCCCACCCCCCAGCAGTGCAGGGGCAGCCTCCTCCAGGCCCCCACTCATGTCTCCCACCAACCCCACCCCCCAGCAGTGCAGGGGCAGCCTCCACCAGGCCCCCACTCATGTTCCCTATCACCCCACCCCCCAGCGACCAGGGGCAGCCTCCACCAAGCCCCCACTCATGTCCCCTATCACCCCCCATCCACCAGGGGCAGCCTCCACCAGGCCCCCACTCATGTCCCCTATCACCCCCACCCCCCAGCCACCAGGGGCAGCCTCCACCAGGCCCCCACCCATGTTTCCCAGCCAACATGTCACCACAATGTAGATCCCTGGCCCTTATGGTCAGCCTCCAAATGGCAAACACCCACCCGAATATTGCATCCTCCCACTTAGAAATGGCAAAAACATGATAGAAAAAACTTCCAAGAAACAAAGTGGGACCACTTCGTTAAGAAAGGCGCATCTCAGTTAGCCCCAAATAGGTTGCCAATATTTAATATATTAGAGATTAGGTATCCAGTTTATGATATAAAAGTAATGAATTTCAAAGAAATATTTTTAAAAGAAATATTTTAACAGGAATTGTTTTATTCACATTCCTGTGATGTTTGCCGCCAAAATTTTTTCATGTAAATCACACAATGAGTTTGCATCTCCAATTGCCCATAATACTCTAGTGCCAATGCATTTCGGAATTAATCCTTCATCTGGGCGGTATCATAGCAACAAGCAATTAATAAAACATGACTTATTACATTGTTAATAGTATATATACATACAACAACCATTGTTTAAGGGTTATTACAAAAAATCACATACCAATCCGCGAATCGCGTCCATTTGTAGAGATAAAAAAAAAAAAAAAGCAAAACGGAATACCAATTAGTTAACTGGAGATAGTGTGCATATTCTCTCTTACAACTATGCGTGCGTGTCATACCTTAGTCGTGCCGAACGCTGAAATCATGGTGTTGTGCGAGGATACAACACGATCTACAAAAAAGTTTAACAAAAACACTATGTCATCCTCAAGTCTTTCCGTAGATAAAGCCTGTGAAATCTAACTATTACTCCTGTACTTACTAAGCTTCTGTTGTGCACAAAACGTGACCGCAGAGTGAGCCGCTTACAACGCGCTAGCGTTAGTTTAGCTTTCGTTTTAAAGGTCACCATGGAGACGGTGCGAGGCGTCGTGGTCCAGAATGGAGCACGTACGCCTCGCGCCCCACCCTCGGGTGCAAGCCAGGGGGCGGGGATGTCTCCATGGTGACCAACCCATTCGAAGTAGACGCGCGTGATTGTAATCTCATGTCTACTGAGCCAGAGCAATTAGGGGACTGGCAGTATGTATTCATTTAGCAAATCATAATAAAGTGTGCAAGGTTAAAGGTTCAAAATGACTTAATTTGAGTAGTAAGGCATATAAAATAAACCATAGTGTTCAACTCTAGAACATGTATTCTATTACTATGGTGTTATTTAAGCAAAGAGTGTTCACTATTAAGAAGACAAAAACCAAGATCTTGCGTAATCTTAGAAAAAGACATGGCAAGAACTATAAAATGCGGTTAATTAGCGGAACAATAGCAGCGGTTGTTTTCATAGCAAATATCAATCTACTGTGAATAAAATCTAGAGTTAATTCTCTTTTACAGACATGATATTATAAGAAACACATAAAGTTTATTTCTTCATTGAGCCCCCTTGGAGTCAGGGAACTCAAACGGTCTATCCAAAAGGATTCTCTTTGATCCATTTTCCTTTGAAAATTCTCGTGGGTGTCTCTTTTCGAAACCACTTCTAGGATAACAAAGCGGATTTGAGCCAGGTTGTGTCTCTTCTCATCCCAATGTCTTGACACCGCTGAGTTCAGATTGTGGTTCCTTATGCATGATCTATGTTCATTCCACCTAAATTTTGCTGCTCGTAATGTCTGACCCACATAGTACAGTCCACACGGACACTTGATGGCATAAATCACATTAATTGAGGCACATGTAGCGAAATCTTTCAATCTGATTGTCTCTCCTGTATGGGGATGTTTCACTGTTTCTCCTTTCATCACATAACTACAATTGCTACAATTCAAACAAAGAAATGTTCCAATTCTTTCTGTGAGTTTCTTCTTAAGTGTAGGTTTTGTTTGAACAAGTCTGTCTTTTAGGCTTTGACTTCGCTGATAGGCAAATGTGGGTACTTCATTAAACAGGTGTTCTACTCTCTGATCACATAATAATATGTTCCAATGTTTTTTTAATGATACACTTAATTCGGTTACTTTGACGTGAGTATTTAGACACAAAGACCAGTGGTGGAGCCGACTTTTGCTTAGTTTTCATCTTCAATAGGTCTTCTCTGCTTTGTGTGTCTACCCGTGACGGAGCTGTATTTATTTCTTCTTCCGAATATCCCCTCTCAAGGAACTTTCTCCCCATTTCTTGAATGGCTAAGATTAAGTGTATCATTAAAAAACATTGGAACATATTATTATGTGATCAGAGAGTAGAACACCTGTTTAATGAAGTAACCACATTTGCCTATCAGCGAAGTCAAAGCCTAAAAGACAGACTTGTTCAAACAAAACCTACACTTAAGAAGAAACTCACAGAAAGAATTGGAACATTTCCTTGTTTGAATTGTAGCAATTGTAGTTATGTGATGAAAGGAGAAACAGTGAAACATCCCCATACAGGAGAGACAATCAGATTGAAAGATTTCGCTACATGTGACTCAATTAATGTGATTTATGCCATCAAGTGTCCGTGTGGACTGTACTATGTGGGTCAGACATTACGAGCAGCAAAATTTAGGTGGAATGAACATAGATCATGCATAAGGAACCACAATCTGAACTCAGCGGTGTCAAGACATTGGGATGAGAAGAGACACAACCTGGCTCAAATCCGCTTTGTTATCCTAGAAGTGGTTTCGAAAAGAGACACCCACGAGAATTTTCAAAGGAAAATGGATCAAAGAGAATCCTTTTGGATACACCGTTTGAGTTCCCTGACTCCAAGGGGGCTCAATGAAGAAATAAACTTTATGTGTTTCTTATAATATCATGTCTGTAAAAGAGAATTAACTCTAGATTTTATTCACAGTAGATTGATATTTGCTATGAAAACAACCGCTGCTATTGTTCCGCTAATTAACCGCATTTTATAGTTCTTGCCATGTCTTTTTCTAAGATTACACAAGATCTTGGTTTTTGTCTTCTTAATAGTGAAAACTCTTTGCTTAAATAACACCATAGTAATAGAATACATGTTCTAGAGTTGAACACTATGGTTTATTTTATATGCCTTACTACTCAAATTAAGTCATTTTGAACCTTTAACCTTGCACACTTTATTATGATTCGCTAAATGAATACACACTGCCAGTCCCCTAATTGCTCTGGCTCAGTAGACATGAGATTACAATCACGCGCGTCTACTTCGAATGGGTTGGTCACCATGGAGACATCCCCGCCCCCTGGCTTGCGCCCGAGGGTGGGGCGCGAGGCGTACGTGCTCCATTCTGGACCACGACGACTCGCACCGTCTCCATGGTGACCTTTAAAACGAAAGGTAAACTAACGCTAGCGCGTTGTAAGCGGCTCACTCTGCGGTCACGTTTTGTGCACAACAGAAGCTTAGTAAGTACAGGAGTAATAGTTAGATTTCACAGGCTTTATCTACGGAAAGACTTGAGGATGACATAGTGTTTTTGTTAAACTTTTTTGTAGATCGTGTTGTATCCTCGCACAACACCACGATTTCAGCGTTCGGCATGACTAAGGTATGACACGCACGCATAGTTGTAAGAGAGAATATGCACACTATCTCCAGTTAACTAATTGGTATTCCGTTTTGCTTTTTTTTTTTTTTTTTATCTCTACAAATGGACGCGATTCGCGGATTGGTATGTGATTTTTTGTAATAACCCTTAAACAATGGTTGTTGTATGTATATATACTATTAACAATGTAATAAGTCATGTTTTATTAATTGTTTGTTGCTATGATGCCGCCCTGATGAAGGATTAATTCCGAAATGCCTTGGCACTAGAGTATTATGGGCAATTGGAGATGCAAACTCATTGTGTGATTTACATGAACAAATTTTGGCGGCAAACATCACAGGAATGTGAATAAAACAATTCCTGTTAAAATATTTCTTTTAAAAATATTTCTTTGAAATTCATTACTTTTATATCATAAACTGGATACCTAATCTCTAATATATTAAATATTGGCAACCTATTTGGGGCTAACTGAGATGCGCCTTTCTTAACGAAGTGGTCCCACTTTGTTTCTTGGAAGTTTTTTGTTGGATTAGGTCCTAGTGCCACAGGACCGTTTTTGAATCGGCAGCTCCAGGCAAGAACATTATGATCAACTCACTGTATAGTGAATTCAGTATATTTTTTTAATATAAGCAACTATCATAATATGTGGTGCCCTCCTCACCCTCTTTTTCTTAAAAACATGATAGAAGCCCAATTGCAAGTTTGGAAATGAACACATGTCCCTCACATACACCCAATGGGTGTCAGTGAATGTCAAAACCCATATCATGATATGCATGAAACCAATGAGATGATACTACACATTGAACTTTGAAGAAAAAATATGTATTAAAAACAACATAAATTGAATCAAAAATAAACAAACAATAATAGAAATTAAAAAAAAAAGAAACAGCAGGTCCGTGAAATAATGCTAAACCACAAATCATAATGCAAAGGAAAGGAGTCCAAAGTCACAGTCCACAAAAGTAAATCCAATGGAAAATTAAAATCGAAAACCATTGCTCCATGGCGAAATCATAATAAAAATTGAAAATCCAAAGGTCAACTATGTACAGATAAACAATCCAGGGTCCATGATCCCAACCGAATAAATGAAACCTATCTAATAACACTACCTAAAAAAAATAACTATATACAAAAATGTGGCCCATTGTCCAAAAGGTCCAAAAAAAATGCTAAACCAAAGGAAACCTAACACTAACTATATAACTATTTACAAGGGCAGCGGCTAGTCCGACGGCTCACTTCGGGATGTTCCGGGCCAGGGCATCATCGAACTCCTGCTCAATGTCCCGGAGGCGCTCCTCCTCCATGGCCCCGAGGGTCCGCAGGGCCGTCCACATGTTCCCCCCAAACTCCCTGCGGATTGCCTCGAGGCACTCGGCACGCCTCAGGGCCCTCTGCATGGAGTTCTCTGCCCTGACCATCGTGAGCCGTGCCTCTTCCGCCCGCTACCGCTCCGCATCTATGGCGTGGCCCAACCGCTGCCACACGGAAGACACTTCCCGTCCTGGGTCCTCCTGCCCTCCGGCCGATGCCTGCCCCTCCGATGTGGAAGGCCCCGAGCCATCATGGCTCCCACCACGTTGCTGCTGCTGCGCCTCTGCCCGTGCACTGCCTCCTGCTGCCTGCACATCCTCCGCTGGCTGGGGTGCAGTCGTTGATGAGGCCACCCCTGCTGGACGTCCGACTCCCGACTGTGGCAGAGATGCCTCCTCCACCAGCCTGGCCGCACCGTCAGAGGCAGCTCCACAGGGCACCCAGGTGACTGATGGGTGGGAAGATGGCACGGAGGACGACTGGCGCATAGGGGGTTCAGTTGAGGAGGGGGTCTGAGCAAGCCCCATCAAACGGAGGAATCCGGCCTGGGTGACCTGTCCCAGTAGGCCGACGCGGTCAACGAGCCATTCGAGATGACGTGCAGTCTCCCCATGAAAAGACTGCAGGTCACCTCGCATGGCCCGTTGACGCAACGCCACACCAGTCAGGACAGGCTCAACTCGGACCCGGATAGCCACGTCCGCAGGCAGAGGAAGGCCAGTTGTCGTGAGCTCATCCCCTGCCTGAAAACGGGTCTGGACGTAGGCATCCCTGCTGGTGCAAGATGATGCAGTGACAGGATCAGGGACAGGATTGCACACAGGCACCTCCGCGGCAACCTGTGCTGCCTCCTGTCCCTGGTCCTGCATTGCACCCCTAGCACAAGTGGAATCCCCACCTCCAGACCCCGTCTCTGTTGCTTGCATGGCCTCCTACTCCACCAAACCCCCCACCAACCTGGATGACTCTGTGCCATCTTCCCCCGTTGGGCCCTGTGGGGTCCCAGCTGCCACTTCTGCTGCCAAGGAGTCCAACTCCGACCTCCGCCTCTTGGGCCTCCCCCCGGCAGCTGCAGCCTGGGACGCGGCACCAGACTCCTCACTCCCCGACGAGATCACAACCTGGGAGGGGAGCCGGGCCTTGCGTCTCCGGCTGGCGGTGCTATCCCCGCCGCTGTGCTCCACAGCACCTTCTCCGCCCTCTTCATCAGTTGACGCTGCAGACAGGGAGAAATAAAACACAGGCATCAGGGCACTGTACAATGGACACATACACACATGACAGTTGCACATGAGTGGCATTGGTAAACCTCAGACATGGCATCACAATGGGCAACACACATGTCATTTCAACTTGCACACATGAGCCATACCACAGCCACATCGCAACTGCCAGCACCATCCATACAAATACAACAGCATGAGCAGGCAAAGGTGAGCCAGACATCACATGCAACACAGGGAGTGCACTACACATGCACGCACACCACCACACTTGCATGCATGTGTACACCTCAGCCAACTGTCGCAGTGTTCCGATGGGCATCCATGTCACATCTGCCAATCAGGCTTCCACATCCCGCTGTCACATGCATCCATGTTGCATCACTGTTGCACCCTTGTCAAATACACACACATGCACATGTACACAGTGCTGATACATGCAGCTGAGAACAACATACATGTGTGACATCACGAACATGCCCACTTGCATACACATTCATCCAAACATGTGTGCCCACGCAACTGCATTTGGCATGCAAGCCGACACACACAAGCACCATCCATGTCTCAGGGTCCTGTACACCCCCACCCATACTCGGCCCCATACAAACAGATGTGCAACCGGCACACTACTGGCACATCACCACACGCACATCTTACAATCATGATGCATGTACACTTACCGCTCGACTCCAGACGGGTCTGCCTCTCAAGGACCTGGACATGGAGCGCTGGGGATATGCGTTCCAGGACCCTCATCTGATCTTCCGACAAGTGGCCCCGGCGCCCCTTAGCATCCGCTGCCTTCAAGAGGTTCCGGGCCTTGCTCAGGGTCCTGGCCCTGAAGTCCTCCCAGCGCTTCTTGACATGTTGGAAGTCGCGGACTGCCACCTCCTCCTCGTTGATGGCAGTCACGATGTCGGTCCAGATCCGAGTGCGTCCTTCCTTGTCGGCGCGCACCCTTCCGTAGAGGGCATCATACTGCCCCAGGACTTGCTCCACCAGGACACCAACTTCCCTGGCACTGAAGCTGGTGCCCCTCTGCCTCTCTGGCCGGGGGTTGTCAGTGGTGCCAGATGTTGCAGTGCCCGACATGACAACCCCAGAGGCAGGAGTGGGTGGGCAACTGGGTCCTGGGGCTGGGCTGTGGAGCGATGGAATCGCAGTCGGGAGTCTTCAGTTCCAGCAGGGGTGGTCACAGCAACAGCACCCCTAGCTGATGTGCAGGCAGCAAATGGCAGGGCACGTGGGCAGCAGGCAGTCAGGCAGCAGCAGATGGCAGGTGGGAGCGTGCTTGGGGCTCTGGGGGGCAGTAATTCGGCCTTGTGGGCAGGAGCATGGTCTTCCGTGTGCTTACGCGTGGCCAGCTTGATACGGAGTGATTTGGCACGTGAAAATCCTGCACGTCTGCGTGTAAATCGAGGAAAGGCCCTTAGCGCGTATGCACGTCAGCACGCATATGCGATTTCATTGGACCTAAGGCCCTTAGCGTGTGAGCGCGTCTGTGACGTGACGCGCGTGGGTGTTTCCCTCATAACACGTGATGACAGAGCACACGTGGTAAAACTGCACGTCCGAGTGTCATCACGTGTAATCGGAGGGAAGTGAGCGTACACGCGATTGGCCTGGGTACGTGTACTTCGGGGTGCGCGGGAAGTTCCACATGCGATTAGCCTGGGTACGTGTGTTTCGGGGTGCGTGGGAAGATCCACACGCGATCAGCCTGGATACGTGTGTTTCGGGGTGCGCGGGAAGTTCCACACGCGATTAGCCTGGGTACGTGTGTTTCGGGGTGCGTGGGAAGTTTCACATGCGATTGTTGGAAATCCACGTGTGCTCTGTCATCACGTGTTATGAGGGAAACACCCGCGCGCTTCACGTCACAGACGCGCTCACGCGCTAAGGGCCTTGGGTCCAATGAAATCGCATATGCGTGCTGACGTGCATACGCGCTAAGGGCCTTTCCTCGATTTACACGCAGACGTGCAGGATTTTCACGTGCCAAATCACTCCGTATCAAGCTGGCCACGCGTAAGCACACGGAAGACCACGCTCCTGCCCAAAAAGCTGAATTACTGCCCCCCGGAGCCCCGAGCAGCCTCCCACCAGCCATCTGCTGCTGCCTGCCCGCCTGCTGCCACCGTGCCCTGCCATTTGGTGCGTGCACATCAGCCATCTTCAGGGGTCCATTTTCTGTGTCCCCCCCTGCTGGAACAGAAGACTCCCAACTGGGATACCATCGCTCCACAGCCCAGCCCCAGGACCCAGTTGCCCACCCACTCCTGCCTCTGGGGTTGCCATGTCAGGCACTGCAACATCTGGCACCACTGGCAACCCCCGGCCAGAGAGGCAGAGGAGCACCAGCTTCATTGCCACCGAAGTTGGTGTCCTGGTGGGGCAAGTCCTGGGGCAGTATGATGCCCTCTTCGGAAGTAAGCGCGCCAACAAGGAAGGACGGACTCGGATCTGGACGGACATCGTGACTGCCATCAACGCGGAGGGGGTGGCAGTCCGCGACTACCAACATGTCAAGAAGCACTGGGATGACTGCAGGTCCAGGACCCTCTTGAAGGCCCGGCTCCTCGTGGAGGGGGGCCGGGGCCGCATGAGTACCATCCAGATGAGGGTCCTGGAACGCGTAGGCCCAGCACTCCACGCCCAGATCCTTGAGAGGCAGACCCGTCTGGAGTTGAGCGGTAAGTGGCCAAGCATTGCTGTGTGAGACAGGGCATGTTGCAGTGTGCTGGTTGTCTGATACTTGCCTGTATGTGTGACATAGGCCATGTATGCATGTGTGTGTGCAGGGACGTCATGCATGTGAGACCAGTAATGTGTGAACCACACGGTTTGGTGCATGTGTTCAAATGCAACATGGTTTGCCCTATGCGGAATGGCCACATGAAAGCATGCCAGTCTCTGTTCCTGGACATGGGTGGGGGTGAGGGATGGGTGCTGATGCCATGTACATGTATGCTGTCCATGTCTGTGTGTCTGACCTGCGTGTCTGTGACTTGTGAATGGCAGGGATGCATGACACATGTCTGTCGCAATGTTCAGGTTCACTGATGCAGCCTAGTCATCCTTGTATCCACTGTGTCTGTGGTGTACGAGGCAAGATGGATGAAACTAGGGTGAAGTGTGTGCATGTGATAGGCATGGCCCATGATGCATGTGAGTTCCAAAACAACAGTGTATGTTTCAAGAATCACTTGGACATGTATGCTAATGTCCATAGCATGCGCCATGCCTGTTACCGCATGTGTTTTACCTGCACTGAGCCATGTGTTTTGGAGGGACATGATGGAAGTGATCTTTGACAGTGCCACTCATCTGCTATTGCTTCCTGTCTAGGGGACCATTGTACAGTACCCTGATGCTTGTGTTCTATGTCTCCCTCTACACAGCGCCACGTGAAGAAGAGGGCGGAGACGGCTCTGTGGAGCAAAGCGGCGGGGATGCCCCCACGGCTGCAGCGGAAGGGGTGGGTGAGCCCCCAGAGGGGCTTGCAACGGCGGAAGACGGGGTGGAGCCATCCAGGTTGGTGGTTTCCACAGAGGAGGAGGAGGCCGCTACTGAGGCGCACATGGGGCCTGGTGGGGGCATCCCTGCTGGTGCAAGTGTTGCAGTCCAGGGGCAGGGGCAGGAGGCAGCACAGGTCGCCGTGGAGGGGCCTGTGCATGTCACTGTCCCTGACACTGTGACTGCACCACCATGCACCAGCAGGGATGCCCCATCCCAGGCCCGTCCGCAGGTAGGGGGGAGGTCCATGTCATCTGACTCCCCTCCACCTGCGGACGAGGGGACCCCTGGCCGTATGGGGAAGGTCCTGATTGGTGTCGCGTTGCGCACAGGTGCAATTTGTGATGAGGTGCGTGCTTCCCGGGAGGAGCATGCACGTCATCACGGAGAGCACCGTGCCGTCGTGGCCCAGTTGGGATTGGCCATGGTCGGGGGTTTCCTACATATGTCGGCCAATCTGGCGACCCTCTCCTCCTCTGTGGAGACTATGCACCAGTCGTTCTCCATGCCGTCTTCCGGCCCAGATGCCACCAGGGCCCCCTGTGGACCTGCCCCGACCAATGCAGCCGGCTCGGTGGGGATCCCATCCCTGCCACAGTCGGGAGTCGGAGGTCCAGCAGGGGTGGACACACCAGCAACTGGACCCCAGCAGATGGAGGATGTGACGGCATCATCGGGCAGGGAACGTGCACGACGGCGTCAGTGGATTCCATCAGCCTGGATACCGTCGTGCTGGCACAGGCAGTTGCGTCGGAGGCAGCGGCAGGCTCGACGTGGGAGGCATCATGGCTCAGGGCCATCAACATCAGGGGTGCAGGCATCGGCCGGAGGGCAGGAGAACCCTGGAATGGGAGTGGTTGGGCCAGCAGATAGGTGCGGAGCGGCAGCGGGCAGAGGAGGAACGGCTCACAATGGTCAGGGCGGAGAACTCCATGCGGAGGGCGCTGAGGCGGGCTGAGTGCCTCGAGGGTCTTCGCAGGGAGTTGGAGCTGGACACTGCTTTATCCCCGCGAGACCTCGGGGCCAGGGAACATGCCCGCCTCCAAGCCATTGAACAGGAGTTCGATGATGCCATGGCCCATGACAACATCCAGTGAGCCGTTGGACTAGCCCGCTGCCCATGTAAATAGTTATGTAGTTAGTGTTAGGTTTCCTTTGTTTTTGCATTTTCTTTGGACCTTTTGGACAATGGGCGACATTTTTGTATATAGTTATTTTTTATTAGGTAGTGTTGTTAGATAGGTTTCATTTATTTTGTTGGGATCATGGACCCTGGCTTGTTCACCTGTACATAGTTCACTGTTGGATTTTCTTTTCTTTTTACAATTTACCCATGGAGCAATGGCTTTCAATTATAATTTCCCATTGGATTTTCTTTTGTGGACTGTGACTTTGGACACCATTCCTTTGGATTCTGATTTTTGGTTTTGCATTTTTTCACGGACATGCTTCTTTTTACTTTTTTTACATTCCCATTTCTGTTAGTTTATTTTTGATTCAATTCATGTTTCCTTTAATACATATTTTTTGATCAAACTTCAATATGTAGTATCATCTCATTGGTTTCATGCATATCATGATATGGGTTTTGAGATTCACTGACACCCATTGGGTGTATGTGAGGGACATGTGTTTGTTTCCAAACTTGCAATTGCTGTTCTATCATGTTATTGCCATTTCTGAGTGGGTGGATGCAATACTCGGGTGGGTGTTTTGCATTTGGAGGCTGACCATAGGGACCATGGATCTAGATTGTGATGACATGTTGGCTGGGGAACATGAGTTGGACATGAGTGGGGGCCTGCTGGCAGGTGCCCCACAGTGCTGGGGGGTGGGGGTGCAGGCGAACATGAGTTGGACATGAGTGGGGGCCTGCTGGCAGGTGCCCCACAGTGCTGGGGGGTGGGGGTGCAGGGGAACATGAGTTGGACATGAGTGGGGGCCTGGTGGAGGCTGCCCCTGGTGGCTGGGGGGTGGGGGTGGTGGGAGACATGAGTTGGACATGAGTGGGGGCCTGGTGGAGGCTGCCCCTGCACTGCTGGGGGGTGGGGGTGGTGGGAGACATGAGTGGGGGCCTGGTGGAGGCTGCCCCTGGTGGCTGGGGGGTGGGGGTGGTGGGAGACATGAGTGGGGGCCTGGTGGAGGCTGCCCCTGGTGGCTGGGGGGTGGGGGTGATGGGAGACATGGGTGGGGGCCTGGTGGAGGCTGCCCCTGCACTGCTGGGGGGTGGGGGTGATAGGGGACATGAGTGGGGGCCTGGTGGAGGCTGCCCCTGGTGGCTGGGGGTGGGGGTGGTGGGAGACATGAGTTGGACATTGTTGGGGGCCTGGTGGAGGCTGCCCCTGCACTGCTGGGCGGTGGGGGTGGTGGGAGACATGAGTGGGGGCCTGGTGGAGGCTGCCGCTGCACTGCTGGGGGGTGGGGGTAATAGGGGACATGAGTGGGGGCCTGGTGGAGGCTGCCCCTGCACTGCTGGGGGGTGGGGGTGGTGGGAGACATGAGTCGGGGCCTGATGGAGGCTGCCCATGGTGGCTGGGGGGTGGGGGTGGTGGGAGACATGAGTGGGGGCCTGGTGGAGCCTGCCCTTGGTGGCTGGAAGGTGGGGGTGGTGGAAGACATGAGTTGGACATGAGTGGGGGCCTGGTGGAGGCTGCCCCTGCACTGCTGGGGGGTGGGGGTAATAGGGGACATGAGTGGGGGCCTGGTGTAGGCTGCCCCTGCACTGCTGGGGGGTTGGGGTGGTGGGAGACATGAGTGGGGGCCTGGTGGAGGCGGCCCCTGGTGGATGGGGGTTGGGGTGATGGGAGACATGAGTGGGGGCCTGGTGGAGGCTGCCCCTGGTGGCTGGGGGGTGGGGGTGGTGGGAGACATGAGTTGGACATGAGTGGGGGCCTGGTGGAGGCTGCCCCTGCACTGCTTGGGGGTGGGGGTAATAGGGGACATGAGTGGGGGCCTGGTGGAGGCTGCCCCTGCATTGCTGGGGGGTGGGGTGGTGGGAGACATGAGTGGGGGCCTGGTGGAGGCTGCCCCTGGTGGCTGGGGGGTGGGGGTGGTGGGAGGCATGAGTTGGACATGAGTGGGGGCCTGGTGGAGGCTGCCCCTGCACTGCTGGGGGGTGGGGGTAATAGGGGACATGAGTGGGGGCCTGGTGGAGGCTGCCCCTGGTGGCTGGGGGGGGTGGGAGACATGAGTGGGGGCCTGGTATAGGCTGCCCCTGGTGGCTGGGGGGTGGGGGTGGTGGGAGACATGGGTTGGACATGAGTGGGGGCCTGGTGGAGGCTGCCCCTGCACTGCTGGGGGGGTGGGGTGGTGGGAGACATGAGTGGGGGCCTGGTGGAGGCTGCCCCTGCACTGCTGGGGGGTGGGGGTGGTGGGAGACATGAGTGGGGGCCTGGTGGAGGCTGCCCATGGAGGCTGGGGGGCGGGGGTGATGGCAGACATGAGTGGGGGCCTGGTGGAGGCTGCCACTGAACTGCTGGGGGGTAGGGGTAATAGGGGACATGAGTGGGGGCCTGGTGGAGGCTGCCCCTGCACTGCTGGGGGGTGGGGGTGGTGGGAGACATGAGCGGGGTCCTGGTGGAGGCTGCCCCTGGTGGCTGGGGGGTGGGGGTGGTGGGAGACATGAGTTGGACATGAGTGGGGGCCTGGTGGAGGCTGCCCCTGCACTGCTGGGGGGTGGGGGTAATAGGGGACATGGGTGGGGGCCTGGTGGAGGCTGCCCCTGGTGGCTGGGGGGTGGGGGTGGTGTTAGACATGAGTGGGGGCCTGGTGGAGGCTGCCCCTGCACTGCTGGAGGTGGGGGGCTGGGAGACATGAGTGGGGGCCTGCTAGAGGCTGCCCCTGGTGGCTGGGGGGTGGGGGTGGTGGGAGACATGAGCTGGACATGAGTGGGGGCCTGGTGGAGGTTGCCCCTGCACTGCTGGGGGGTGGGGGTAATACGGGACATGAGTAGGGGCCTGGTGGAGGCTGTCCCTGGTGGCTGGGGGGTGGGGGTGGTGGGAGACATGAGTGGGGGCCTGGTGGAGGCTGCCCCTGCACTGCTGGGGGGTGGGGGTGGTGGGAGACATGAGTGGGGGCCTGGTGGAGGCTGCCCCTGCACTGCTGGGGGGTGGGGGTGGTGGGAGACATGAGTGGGGGCCTGGTGGAGGCTGCCCCTGGTGGCTGGGGGTGGGGGTGATGGGAGACATGGGTGGGGGCCTGGTGGAGGCTGCCCCTGCACTGCTGGGGGGTGGGGGTGGTGGGAGACATGAGTGGGGGCCTGGTGGAGGCTGCCCCTGTACTGCTGGGGGGTAGGGGTAATAGGGGACATGAGTGGGGGCCTGGTGGAGGCTGCCCCTGCACTGCTGGGGGGTGGGGGCGGTGGGAGACATGAGTGGGGGCCTGGTGGAGGCTGCCCCTGGTGGCTGGGGGGTGGGGGTGGTGGGAGACATGAGCTGGACATGAGTGGGGGCCTGGTGGAGGCTGCCCCTGCACTGCTGGGGGGTGGGGGTAATAGGGGACATGGGTGGGGGCCTGGTGGAGGCTGCCCCTGGTGGCTGGGGGGTGGGGGTGGTGGGAGACATGAGTGGGGGCCTGGTGGAGGCTGCCCCTGGTGGCTGGGGGGTGGGGGTGGTGGGAGACATGAGTTGGACATGAGTGGGGGCCTGGTGGAGGCTGCCCCTGCACTGCTGGGGGGTGGAGGTGATGGTAGACATGGGTGGTGGCCTGGTGGGGGCTGCCCCTGCACTGCTGGGGGGTGGGGGTAATAGGGGACATGAGCGGGGGCCTGGTGGGGGCTGCCCCTGCACTGCTGTGGGGTGGGGGTTGTGGGAGACATGAGTGGGGGCCTGGTGGAGGCTGCCCCTGCACTGCTGGGGGGTGGGGGTGTTGGGAGACATGAGTAGGGGCCTGGTGGAGGCTGCCCCTGCACTGCTGAGGGTGGGGGTAATAGGGGACATGAGTGGGGGCCTGGTGGAGGCTGCCCCTGCACTGCTGGCGGGTGGGGGTGGTGGGAGACATGAGTGGGGGCCTGGTGGAGGCTGCCCCTGGTGGCTGGGGGGTGGGGGTGGTGGGAGACATGTGTTGGACATGAGTGGGGGCCTGGTGGAGGCTGCCCCTGCACTGCTGGGGGGTGGGGGTAATAGGGGACATGAGTGGGGGCCTGGTGGAGGCTGCCCCTGGTGGCTGGGGTGTGGGGGTGATGGGAGACATGAGTGGGGGCCTGGTGGAGGCTGCCCCTTCACTGCTGGGGGGTGGGGATGGTGGTAGACATGGGTGGGGGCCTGGTGGAGGCTGCCCCTGCACTGCTGGGGGGTGGGGGTGGTGGGAGACATGAGCGGGGGCCTGTTGGAGGCTGCCTCTGGTGGCTGGGGGGTGGGGGTGCTGTGAGACAGGATTGGGAGCCTGGTGGAGGGTGCCCCTGACTGCTGGGGGGGTAGGGGGTGCAGGGAGACAGGAGTGGGGGCCTGGTGGAGGGTGCCCCTGACTGCTGGGGGGTGGGGGTGCAGGGAGACAGGAGTGGGGGCCTGGTGGAGGGTGCCCCTGACTGCTGGGGGGTGGGGGTGCTGGGAGACATGCATTGTTGATCAGTAGTGCAAGGTGACATGTGGGCTGGCTGGGGGGCATGCCCATGGTGGATGGGCTGCCTACGGGACATGAGCAGGAGTGCAGGGTAGTCCCCCGTGGTGTGGGCTGCCTGCAGGGGCCGTGGAGGTTGTAGGTCGAACACCTGGGAGGTCCCACACAGCCAATTCACGTGTAGTACTCCCCAGAACCCCTGAAATACACGTACCCTGCTGAAATAGCGTGTGGAACTTCCCGCGCACCCCTGAAATACACATACCCTGCTGAAATCGCGTGTGGAACTTCCCGCGCACCCCTGGAATACACGTACCCTGCTCGCACGGGGCCAATCGCGTGTGGAACTTCCCACGCACCCCTGAAATACACGTACCCTGCTCGCACGGGGCCAATCGCATGTGGAACTTCCCGCGCACCCCTGAAATACACGTACCCTGCTTGCACGGGGCCAATCGCGTGTGGAACTTCCCGCGCACCCCTGAAATACACGTACCCTGATGGAATCACGTGTGGAACTTCCCGCGCACCCCTGAAATATACGTACCCTGCTGAAATCGCATGTGGAACTTCCCGCGCACCCCTGAAATATACGTACCCTGCTGAAATCGTGTGTGGAACTTCCCGCGCACCCCTGAAATACACATACCCTGCTCGCACAGGGCCAATCGCGTGTAGAACTTCCCGCGCACCCCTGAAATACACGTACCCTGCTGAAATCGCATGTGGAACTTCCCGCGCACCCCTGAAATAAACGTACCCTGCTCGCACGGGGCCAATCGCGTGTGGAACTTCCCGCGCACCCCTGAAATACATGTACCCTGATGGAATCGCGTGTGGAACTTCCCGCACACCCCTGAAATACACGTACCCTGCTGAAATCGCGTGTGGAACTTCCCGTGCACCCCTGAAATACACGTACCCTGCTGAAATCGCATGTGGAATTTCCCACACACCCCTGAAATACACTTACCCTGCTCGCACGGGGCCAATCGCGTGTGGAACTTCCCGCGTACCCCTGAAATACACGTACCCTGCTGAAATCACGTGTGGAACTTCCCACGCACCCCTGGAATACACGTACCCTGCTCGCACGGGGCCAATCACGTGAGGAACTTCCCGAGCACCCCTGAAATACACGTACCCTGCTCGCACGGGGCCAATCGCGTGTGGAACTTCCTGCACACCCCTGAAATACATGTACCCTGCTGATTTTGCGTGTGATACTTCCCGCGCACCCCTGATGCACACGTACACAGGACAATCGCGTGTGGAACTTCCCGCGAACCACTGAAATACACGTTCCCCGCTTGGCGTTTGCTGTTTGCCAGCCCTGTGAACCGGTGCAGGGTTAGCGCAGGCCTTTGCGATTATTTGGGGATTTTGAAGGATTTTCCTTGCACGAGGGCGTTCTTGGGGGCATAACTGGCGCTGCTGCAGGGTCGCTGCGCCACGCTGCGCCACGGCTGGTTTTGGATGTGAAAATCCATGAATACGCTGTGCGCGGAAATCGATTTTAGCTCACGCGGCTGGCGCAGACATTCGCACGGGCACGCTCTGCGCCAGTCGCGTGCGCCACTTTTGTGCGAATTTCTATGAATTACCCTGAAGGCCTTTGCTCAGTAAGATTGAAGCTGTGCAAAATTGGACAACACCTACTACTCAAACCCAAGTGAGAGCCTTCCTAGGCCTCACTGGGTACTGCAGGAATTTCATAGAGAACTATGGGACCATAGCTTCTCCACTGAATGTCATCTCCTCGCCCAAATTCCCTAAAAAGGTTAGATGGAACGAGGAGTGCAATCAGGCTTTTGAAAACCTGAAAAAGGCTATTTGCCAAGCCTCAGTACTCAGAGCCCCTGATTACCGCCAACACTTCATTGTGCAGACAGATGCTTCAAATGTAGGAATAGGTGCCGTACTCAGTCAACTGGATGGGAAAGGTAGGGTGCACCCCGTTTTCTTCATCAGCCGCAAGCTGAAGGATCCTGAAACAAGGTGGGCAACAATCGAAAGAGAGTGCTTTGCTATCGTGTGGGCTCTGAAGAAGTTTAGGCCATACTTGTATGGTTCTACTTTTGTCATTCAGACTGACCACCAACCCTTGAGATGGTTAATGCAAATGAAAGGGGAAACCCCAAAACTATTGAGATGGTCGATCTGCCTGCAAGGGTTTGATTTCACCATTGAGCACAGGTCAGGGTGTCACCACCAAAATGCTGATGGTCTCTCTAGGATGTATGTCATCGACTAGAGGTATGAGATTCATCCAGGAGTGGATTAAATCCTCCTGTCCCTTAGTCTGAGGGGGCGAGTGTTAGGGAAAATTCTCTGTTTAAGCTGAATTTCCTAACCTAGTGAGTCCCCCAGCAGCTTTGCTGGATTTCTGGAGTTTGTTTTTTCCATCCTGCCAAGAGTGAGACTCTTTTTCTCCCACTCTTGGACATGAATGTGTGTAATTCCTTTGAATGTCAATGTGTTCTATGGGCTATGGGGTCTTTTACTCCATAGGGTCTCATATGTTTTTTCTAGGTGTGTTATACCGCACCCTACGTGCCGTAACACTGGGGCGTCCTAGCGGACCTCCGTCCTAGACTCCATACCCAGGGACTGACTGCTGTCTCCCCGGGCATGTAAAGTCACCATTGGCTTTACTAGACCTAAATTTACTAACAGAACTAGTACAAACCATCCAATTGTGGACGTACTAGTAGGGGTAATTCTATTACTCCTGGGTCTGTTATTCAAGGGGGCACTGTCCCGTCCCCCCTCGTCGAGTTTTGGCTGGTGGCAGTGGGAACTACTTGTTATGTTCGACCCCGAATATAACCCTATGGGATTCTTCCCATTGTTGGAGATTGATACTTTTTCTCGTTAGTCTCTAACATACCACCGGTCTACTTATCTTAAATAAGTATATCGGATGGTATTTTCTGCCTGAACTCGGTTTTTAAAATGGCGTCTGTGTTCGTCTCTGTGACTCCTAAACCAAAGGTCGAGCCCTTTGTTCCACTTTTTATCGGGCTTCTGTACAGAGACCCTCCAAAGTGGTGCCATTCTGTCTGGGTTACCACAGGGGTGTGCGAGGGGGTTTAGGCACCCTGGACCGAGTTGCCTTGCCAACTCCAGTCGCACTCTGGTGTGATTGGCCCAAGTGGTGAGCCTCCCCGCTCACCACTTAGCGTGTGTTGATTGACAGCTAGGCTAAATGAATGGGGGTTTTCTGCATAAAAGCAGGGCTTTTGGGACTGGATTTTTAGAAGTCGCCACAGGACCTAAGAATCCGACGAGGGTAAAGCTGAGCCGACCTGCAACGACAATACCTCCGGTGGAGCCCTGCTGAACCGACTCACCACTTCCCGACGACAGAGGAGATCTCCCTGCCGGAGAGTCTCTTCCCCTGACTGGTGAGAACAACCAGACCCTTTTGCTTTTTCTTCGCCTCAGGATGCAGTGGTCGAATTGCCCGTGCAGAGCACCTCGGCAACCGGATAGCCACTACCCCTGTACCGCGACCAAAAGGTGGTGCCTTGTGACGGAGCACTCCGAGGCTGGTCTCTTCCCTGGTGGTGCAACGATCTTCACTTTCCTTCGACGACGAGATCATCTCTACTCTTGGCAAAGACCGGACGTGCATCCACCACCAGGAACAACTGCCCCCACCGGAGCTGTCTCTCCATAATCAAGGTACTGTGTCCGCCTGGCTTCCCTTGTTGCCGGATAGAGTGAGGTGTCTTAATCCTCGCCTCTCCCTAGGGTCGCCTCCAAGCTTTCTCGAGCATGTTGTTCTGAACTGGTCCAATCTGCCGATAACAATTTGCTTCAAAGACTCAAACACATTTCCACTAAGATACTTTTGGGACATATCGCCTCGTCTCTCTCCGAGTGGGCCTGGCCTCTGAACTTTATAATCTATCGTGGTTCTTGTCTTCTTGCCTTGCATTTGTCCGTTCAGTATTGGTACCGTGTTGATTTCGTAACCTGCTTATTTTCTCTCCGTCCTAACAAATACTAGTGTGCCATCTAGGTTGAGGCATACACCTCTGTCTGCAAATAAGTGATGCTGATATAATTTAGGCCTGTCGAACTATTGTTAGGGGGATTGATCTGTTTTCTTCATAGAGTAATTGTAATTGAAGTATTTGCCGTGATAGTGTCAAAGTGTTTCCTATAGATGTGTCGTTATAAATAAATACCTTTATATCTTTACACTGAAGCCTTGTTCCGTGTTTGCTTGTCTTACTGTGAAGAATTGCCCTATGTTGTATACTCCACATACTGCTTAACTCTTGTTGAGGGAAGTCTGACTGCTCAGCCACAGCTACCAAGTGAATCTGTGTGGTACAGACTGCTACCAAGCGGGTTTACTGCCAAACACCTGTAGTCCTAAATCTTTTGCAGTGGTCCCAGAGGGAACTACACAGGTTTCCGCCTAACAGATGGTGAGAATGATGTAGAAATAATAATGGAAATAAGCATACCATGTGATATTATGGTCCAATACAGAGAGGTACATAACCCATTGATGGCTAGCGTTAAAGCCCCACTGTCTATATTTGAGGAAGACATGACAAAAGTAGCACCTGAAATTTGGACCACCGGGCCCCACGATGTAGGGCTGCTTCATGAGGTGACACCAATAAAAATAAAACTCAAACCAGGTGCAATGCTGCTGAGAGTAAAACAATATCCCATATCAAAAGAAGCAGAGGAGGGAATTAGAGAGCCCATAAATGCACTCCTGAAACAAGGCATCATAGTGCCATCAACCTCCCCATGTAATACAGTGATTTTCCCGATCAAAAAAGCGAAGGGAGGGGCGTGGAAGATGATCCAAGATCTCCGCCCACTCAATGACGTCATTCAAAAAGAGTTCCCATTAGTGCCTAATACGGCATCAATATTGTGCCGTGTGCCAAAAGAATCAACATGTTTTACTGTAATTGACTTGAAGAATGCTTTCTTCTCCATACCACTCGACCGAGGATCCCAGTACTGACAGCGTTCACAATAGGGAACAACAGATATGAACACCGCCGACTCCCGCAAGGGTATTGTGAAAGCCCCAGCATTTTTAACAGGGTGTTACGGGAAGACATTGGAAACATAGATGTAGAGAGCACCATCATTCAGTATGTAGACGATTTGCTCGTCTGTAGCCATACAGAAGAAAAGTGTCGAAAAGACTCGATAGCACTACTAAATGTGCTAGCTGACAAAGGATACAAGGTAGACAAAGGGAAATTGCAATACTGCCTTGCCAAGGTTGTATACCTCGGACAGTTAATCTCAAAAGATGGGAAGCGAATACTCCCAGACAGAGCAGCTGCTATACGCAACATAATAATACCAAAAACTGTGAAAGACATGCAAACATTTCTTGGTATTTGTAATTATTGCCGAGCATGGATCCTTGATTACGCGGCATATACACGCCCCCTACTACAGGCATTAAAAGAGGCACAGAAGAATAGGGTGACAATAAAATGGACGGATGAAATGATAATACAGTACTCGAAATTAAAAGACCTCATCGCTGACGCCCCAGTCCTCGCGAACCCAGATTATGAGAGGGAATTTTTCTTGTTTTCACACTGCAATGGGACACTGATGACAGCAGTACTGACACAGAAGACATCACTAGATCACAAACCATTGGCTTACTACAGTGGGACACTAGTTCCAGTAATGCAAGGTCATTTCGCGTGCGAACAGGCCCTCGCAGCTGCGGCCTTCGCGATTGAAAAAACCGGCACCATTATCATGGCATGTTCGGCTATATGCGGAGCATTCCATGTTCGCCATCCTTGAGCGATCAAAATCAACACTAATGACACAAAGAGCAACAGCATATGAACTAATAATTTCAAGCCACAAAGTACACGCTGTGAGGTGCAAGACAGTGAACCCAGCAAGATTTATTACAGAGCCATGCACGACAGAGGACATACAAGAACACGATTGTGCCACATATGAGGGGGAAGGTGACGACATCCCTAAAGCAAGTGAGAATACCCTACAGGAGGGATAAATATATTTCATAGATGGGTCAGCATCAATAAACCCTAAGACAGGGGAAAAACACGTTGGAATAGCGGTAGTGCGCATGGAAGAAGATGAATATGAGACAATTGTGCAAAGGCGCCTCCCATCCCATTATTCAGCACAGGCAGCAGAATTAACTGCCTTGATTGAAGCCATGCACAAAGCCAAAGGCTGTGCGGTGACAATATACTCAGACTCAGCGTATGCAACTACCACGGTGCACTCAGGGCTGTCACGTGGCGTAGAAGAGGATTCAGGAGGGCAGACGGTTCTCCAGTACAGCATGCAACATTGTTGAATGAACTGATAGATGCATTAGCAGTACCATCGGTAGTGGCAGTGGTGAAATGCCAAGCCCATACCAACAACACAGATGCAATCTCATTGGGAAACGCGGCAGTCGACGCAGCCGCGAAGGAGGCCTCGTATTTTAATGTGACACCAACACTTGAGTGCATCACAAAAGCAACCACCACAGACCCACGAGAGGAAGCATACAATAATACCCCAATAGCGCAGATAATGGAGTTACAAAAACGAGCGTCCCAATAGGAGCAAGAACTGTGGAGCAAACGGGGATGTACACAATCAGCCACAGATCTCATTTGGAGACAAGAGACGAAAGGAAATGTTGTAATGCCCATAGAGTTACTAGAAATGCATTCCAACAGTTGCATTTCCCCAGCCATACAGCGAAGCAACACATTGCTGCAAACATTCAGGAACACTGGTTCGTCCCCAATTTACAAGAGCACCTGTCAAAATTCATTATAGAATGTATAACATGCCAAACATATAATTCTGGAACAACATTAAGAACACTGCGTGGTACCTTGCCCTGACCAACAGGACCATTAAGAGAGCTCCACATAGACTATGCTGATATGGGAGAGCGGTGTAACGGAGCAAGATAGTTGATTGTGGTGGTGTGCCCCTTTTCAAGGTGGGTGGAAGCGGGCCCATGTCCCCACCCAGACGCCAAATATGCGGCCAAGTTCCTCGTGTGGGAGGTGTTTTCACGATGGGGGATATGCGATGTGATTAGATCAGATAATGGCACACACTTTGTGAATGACCTCTTTAAGGAAGTGATAACTTTTGGGGGTGAAGCACAAATTATGCTCAATTTATCTCCCAATGGCGAATGGGATGGTAGAAAAGATAAACGGATTATTGAAGAGTAAGTTGTCTAAATTGTGTAACACATTAAAAAAGAACTGGGTTTATTGCTTACACTGTTCCAACTCAGGACGCAACTGTGTAAAGACCACCATTTGAGCCCCCACGAAATTGTAACTAGGAGGAGAATACACACGCCAGTATCCCCGATTAGAAGAGCATTGGATGCACACAGGGCTGCCACAGTGCTGGGGGAAGAGTTCAAGGAATACCTAACCCAGTTAACATGCGCAGTACGCAGCATAGCGCGACAAATAGTGCTGCCTTTTACTGAAAATGTGATGACTGATACTACTATACCGGCCACAGATAGTTCAAGCGGGCCACTAATGCCGGGGGCACATGTGTATGTCCGCAGCTTTGTGAGAAGGTGGAATTCACCCAGGTTTCATGGCCCCTACAAGGTCATTTTTAGTACACCCACCGCAGTGAAGGTGAAAGGATTGAAGTATTGGGTGCACTTATCCGATGTGAGGAGGGCACATAGTAGTACAATCCCCCAGGAGGAGCAAGTCAGTGCTACTGGGACAACAAATGAGGTTGAAGGAAAATAACAAAAGAGTCAGTAAAAGAATATGCAGAGATAAAAATGATGATATGTATTTTGCTCTGCACAGCTTACTTCCTCCTTCTTTCTTTTCTGTCTCTTCCCCCCTCTCCTCTTCAATTGGCCAGCATATTGTCTATATACCTCACCTATCTCTCCCCCTCTATCTCCCACCTTCATTTTTTGATGGTTGTCTCTACAGCAAAAGTACATGAACAAGAGAGTAACAGAACAATCCTGACTGAAAATAATGATTAAACGTGAAGTTGAACAAGAATGTAAATATATGTATATATTGTGATGACTTAACAAATTTATATCGCCCCTCCAGGTGAACAATGGCCCAACGAGCCACGATCGGAGAGAGCGAATTAATGTTAGATAGCGATAGGGTCGCCATTAGGGCTAAAAGGTTCAGTGATGTTGAATGCGTTTTCAAATGTGCTGCTTTTTTTATGTCAGTAATGTTGTTTTTTGCAGCCTGGTACTATACCCTTTTATCCCTTGTTGATGACATGCAAAGGGGGGGAGTGGGGCTAACATGATAAGAGAAGGATCGCAAATGATATGGACTGGGGTGAAGACGATATGGCAGGAGTCACATGAAATGAATGTTAACAAAACAGATGGAATGCAACCCTCAGAATATATCACTGTGGGATCAACAAGTGTGTCAGTGTTACATTTCGATGTAAAAATGAGTAATGCTTATGGATATAATGAATATGATGGAGATTATTATTGGACAAATGATTTAATTAACACTAGTATTAATGCACAGACAACCATACACCCTACCTCACACAATATTGCTGCTACTGATGATGATACATATGCCATATTGAATAGTAATGATACAACATGCGCTGGGATGTTTTCAATACATTACAAAAGGCTGAAAAACAATGATCAGGAAGGGAGGAGGAGGAGAAAAAGGGGGGCGGGAGGGAAAAGATACGACATCTATCACGACCTGGGGTTAGATGAAATAGAAGATCCTGCCACCCTGATCAATCAAATAAATGGTATTCTGACATGTGTGCCACGGCGAAGCAAGCAACAAATGAGAGCTGCTACATCTGTTCACTCATCCCGCATGCATCAGGAACACCGAAAATGTTAGTACCACAGGAAGTGCCCTTGTCGGAGGCCCAATGTTTAATTCATCTGGTTTTATGCAGAATAAAGAGCACATTCCAGGCACACACTATCACATTGGAAAAGCTGGAGAATGAGAAAACATGCACAAGCCGGCGCCAAGGAGTAATTTGCCTCGAGGAACCATTTCTTGTAATCAAGGGGACACGATTTGCAGAAAATAAATGGCAGGAAGAAACAATAGAATGCAAAGCCGAAGCGCTTCGAGGCCTACCAAATGACACTTTCCAATGGATAAAAGGGGCATGTGACCCCATCTGGTCGCAATATGTCGCAAAGCTAACATGGGTCACAGCATTAGAAAACCTATCAAAATACAAAAAGAAGTGCCACATGAACTGTGTTTCCATGGGGAAGGGAAAGTGAACATGGGGGAAGCAAGGAGATGTAACAAAACGGTGATAATTCCTGACATGAAGAAAGGCACAGCTGCACTAGTGGATATGTATTGGGTTTGCGGCAAACAAGCTTACCTGCACCTCCCCGCATCATGGAAAGGAACTTGTGCTTTAGCGACAGTCCACACAGCCCTGATGGTAATACCAGAGAGCCACATCCAAGAGGCAGCAGAGCAATCGGCTGGCATATCGGCAGCAGAGAAATCGGCTGGCATAACGGCAGCAGAGAAATCGGCAGGCATATCGGCAGCAGGGCAATCGGCTGAACCATCGGCAGCGCCCCAACTAATGAGAACAGAAGCTCCAGCATATGAATTATTGTCAGAATATGAACTAAAGAAAAGATTGACACAAAGTAAAAGATCCTCAATTACATCTCATCCGAATCATCGAAACTCCTTGCTGAGACAGAAATACAAGCTGTTTTCATCAGCAGAGAGATTCTTTACCTCACTTCTCGCCCCTGGACTACAAGCACGAGCAAACGCCAAATGGTTGCAGATCGTGCGCTGGGAGCTCATTCAATTGGCTAACGACACTGAAGAGGGGTTCAACGTGATAAAGATAGAGCTATGTGCGTTGCGCCTAATGACAATGCAAAATAGATATGTCCTCGATCTCGATGGACGGTGGTGTTTGCCGAAAAATTGGGGGTGCATGTTCACATTCATGCCAACTGAAGATGCTGATAACGGGACACTCTCCCATGTGATAAACGCAGTGCACAACTTAGGGGAGAGAATGAGAGCGGAAGGAGGAGCAGAAGAAAATACATGGTTCGACAATTTGTTCAGCTGGATACCATCATGGGTAAATGTGGCAATGAAAATACTGATTCCCATCATCGTTTTTGTGCTCCTGTTCTTTTGTGTGTTCCAACTGGGACTACCGTGTTGTGAGAAAAGCATGCCAACCTCGGCTATGATGATGGTGACAATGGGCCGACCGACAACGGTAGCTACCATGATAGATGCACAAATGCAAACAGGGGAATACACAACACACCACAATACAGAATAACAGCAATTTACAGGCAATATGGGGACATAGTGGATAATTTGCATTACACGACAATAAAGGAACCAAGATAGTTGCAATGGTACCAATGGGTAGATCTAGATGGGGATGGAGGTATTTACTTAATATGTACCCCAGATGAATATGCCAGAAGATTGTTCAAGTGCGGCGCTTAGTGTTCACAGCTATTGGTCATGGGGGAATTTCAATGTTTTCAAAGGGGTTCCGGTAGTATTGGTTTGAATCAAACTTTGGTAGTGGCTTGATTACGTTAATGTGCCCAAAAATGTGAAATAGCACACTGTTTTTAAAATGTTCATTTGAAAAGTTCCAACTGGAACCCTAAGTTTCATTATGGATGCTACCTATGGTCCACTTCTAAAAACAGATGTTGGCAAGTTTTAATGTGGTCTGACCATCTATGTCACCAAAGGAACAGCCTTTGCAGCAGACAAATATACACTTATATAACATTCAATTTAGAGGGTTTTTTTTAATACTCAAACGTATAGGGTCCTAATAAAAGTAAGCAGGTGTGAGGACCCTGTTATAGTGGGTCCCTTACTCAGAGCTGGAATGTCTGACCTAGGAAGAGCTCTGGCATGTCAGCATGACAGCATGAAAGATTTAGGCCCACATTGGCTAAAGTCCTAATCTGTAAAGGGCTGAGCAATCTTGTCTCTTAAATGTAACTTCGTAACATGAATAAATAAATACATTCTACAAAGTGTGTACTTCACTTTGATGCATATGATGTTTCAATGGGATATAGTGTATAGAACCTAAAAAGCAATCCACAATAAACATACCGGCTGGAGCATACAGAATGCAAGGAGCCTACAGTCGTTACCTAAGCAGCTACAGATTGTGGGCAGAGAAGACTGACTTATCAGCACAAGTAAAGTGTTAAAGAGGATTTACCATCCTTACAATCCATTACTACCAATAACAATAAGAATGTAATATTCCCCTGGCCACATCCTGCTCTGCCAGACGCCCCTGTGCACCATCTGGGGGTCCTGCCTACAACACTAAGCTTCCTGGGCCTACAACACCCAGGACACTGCCTGCAAGTGGGGAAGCAATCTGGAACACTGGAACTGACGCCCAGAGCAGCATATGACACACTGCTTCCTAATTCAGTCACCCTTGAGCGTCAAGCCCAGACATCTGTAGCCAATGGTCGAAAGCAGCAAAGGGCAACTGTCTGTTAGCGACTGTTGGGGGAGAAAGTGTAGAGGAGTAAGTGCACGCATTCTCCCAAGTCAACGCTCCCTCACCCCCACCCTATTGGAATGACCAACGAGGAGTCACAATTGGGAACGCATGCATAAGTATGCAACATATTCATACCACGTTGACTATATGAAAAACGATATGGACTGGCCACCATGGGGCACACGGATGAGTCCTGCCTTTGTGTGAGCTCCAACACCTCAGGTCCTTGTGACGAGTTGAGGCCCCGTCTCACGACCCCCCCAGACATAAAATGAGGAGCTGATCTATGAATACCCCCCCCCCCCGACACCCAGGAGAAAGCGCGGACAAAATCGGACACAGGAAAGCTGAGAAAACACTGTCCAAATAAACGTGCTTCCCAGCGCATGTGAAGCGAAAGTGAAACTTGGGCCGAACGACGCGGCTACCCAGTGGTGGCCTTCATAAGAGATCGAGGTCTGGATAACCGACACGCGCAGTGCCCTCCCCGACCTCTGATTCCACTCATTTCTCCCTGTCTGATTGTACACGCTCTGCCGTGGGCGCGCGGAGGAGGCGGAGGCCGCGGAGAGAGCCCCCAGCGGGACTTCCAGCATGCCGTGTCACCGGAGACCGGCGGTAACCTGCAGGCGGATTCAGGTGAGGAGCCTCCCCGCGAGCCTACGGAGCTGCAAACTTTGTTAAGCAGTGCTCCTCAATCGTCTCCACGTGTGTGGCATCGCACGGGCACGGCGTCTGCGATCCACCTGCTCGCGCCCCCCCCCCCGCTGGAGGTCCGCCATTCCCAGGGGGCTCCGAATCAACGTGCCTGAAGAGGGGACAATAGTGGCTGAGGTGCCCATCCACTATCATACACTGGGCCCCTGGGCCCCAAAGCCTGCCAGAGCCCTCATTAGAGACGCTCCCTGGGCGCTCCCACATAGGCGGCAGGCCCCCCCTGCTGAGGAGGACTGACCGTGGCACCACAACGCATACCGCAACAACCCTGAACTGGGAAGGCTAACGACGCCTTGGCATCCTGCATCAACGTGGTGTTTAAATGCCTCCACTCGATACGCTGACTCAGCCCCTGTCCCTCATGCTGATTAATGAGAAGAGGAGCAACACCCCATATTGAAGATTATCATAACCCCCATATTGAGTGGCACCAGGCAGCACACCGCCCTGAAATGAAAGTCATAAGTGATCCGTCCTAAGCGTTCACACATCAGCTCGACACGAGACCTCGCCGGCCCGTTTATGGACACCCCTGTTCACCGCACTCCACTACTGCCCTGTTGCCGCACACTTCCCCCTATGGAAGGTACCTGAGGCCTGCAATCTCTGACGCTGCCCGTATAAAACAATTTCTGCACGGACTGCAAACTGGAACGGGACACCGTTGACCCTCTCCCCCCACAGGGTACAATTTCAGGCGTGCTCACCAAAGGACTGACCCCATGGCTCTACAGAATGTTTATTGAAGACCCCATTGGCCTCACATCAAGCCGTATGTAGAGCTATAATATTCGAGTCTGCCCTGTTCCTAAGGTCCTACGCAACTCCGAAGAGGGTAAGGCCCCCGATCCAGGGGCGTGTGCCTCCTCTGACCCCGGACCCATCTTATGGACGTACAACACAAGCTAGCTAGATTCTCCTCTGCCCCATCCACCCATTCACCCGTAACTCAACCACCATGTCCACAGATACCTTGGAAGCTGGTGCTGCTGCTACCAAAGGGGACATCGCCGCTTTACTAAGTGAGATAAAAAACATGGGGGCCAACCTTGGTGGCAAAATTGATAAAATCACCCAGAGAACGGACGGCTTTGAGGAAAGGCTGGAAGGTGTTGAGAACAATCAAGCCTCGATTGACACCCTTGAGACTCAAATGGACATGAGGATACGAAATATTGAAAAAAGGGAGGAGGAGATACGGCTCAAAATGGACGATTTAGAAAACAGAGAAAGAAGGAATATCCTGTGCTTTTTTGGAATTCCAGAGCGCGAAGGTGAAATCGAGAAAGACCTCAAGGACACGATCCATGATATCATAAAAATCTTAACAGCAGATGAGGAAATTGACGAATCCAAAACTGAATCAATACATAGGGCGGGTGGATCGCCTGGCGGTCCACATTCGGTCCTGGCCAAATTCCACCGATACCAGGACAGAACTAGGATCCTTGAGAAGGCCTGGTCCCGAGGTCCACTTACAATAGGAGGTGCTCAAATTACGATTTTTCAGGACTTATCCTCACTCACGTTAGCACTAAGACGCCTCTGCAGCCCATTGACGAAATGGCTCAAAGAGCAGGGCACATGGTACAGATGGGGATATCCCTTCTCGCTCACCTTTGAGCATGGAAGTAGGAAAATCGTCCTTCGATCAGAGGAGGAAATCAAAGATTGCATCGCTGACCTCCTGGGTACGGATCCAAGAGAGAACGAAGGTGGCGAAAATGAGCGGGCTGGAATGCAATGGGAGCACCAGGGCCCTAGGCGAAAGAGAGTGAAAGGATCAAGGAAATACAGACGCCCCAACAACAGTGGGGAAATGTACTAGCATCATCTGGACTATCTCGATACACCAAAGACAATGTGACACTAGGAAATCGCATATTCTTTTGGCCGCCAAATGTGAGCAAGCCCCCCAAAACCTGCCACTGATGGCAGCACCCGACAAGTCTAAAGGCAGGGGCCTCCTCAGAATTGGGACCATTAATGTGAAGGGATTGAATTCACCAACTAAGTGGTCACTGGTGCATAGAGAATTTCGCAGATCCGACATAGACATTCTCCTCCTCCAGGAAACGAAATTTGAAAATGGAAAAGAGCGGAGCATTCTGGGGCGGCGGGGAGGCATGGAATTTTGGGGCTCTGGTCCACTCAGAAAAGGAGGGGTCGGAATTTTACTCAAGAAGGGAATTAGATTTGAGCTGGAAAAGAAATGGTCTGATGTAAGTGGACGGGCCCTCCTGATAGCGGGGAAAATTGCGAAAGTCCTGGTCACAATTGCCACATTATACTCACCCAACAGCGGACAGGCCGCATCCCTTGGGAAAACGATCCCTAAAATAATGCTAGAAGCTGCAGTGCACATTATTCTAGGAGGTGACTTCAACCAATGGGCGAACCCATCCATGGACTGGAGACCAGGTAAACCGGAAACGAAAATTCAACATAGAGGAGACCGAACTGAGTTGTCGGCCATTATGGAACTATACGAACTAAAAGATGAGTGGAGAACTCTGCACCCCAGAGAAAGTGGATTCATCTTCTACTCGAACACCCACATCACATTCACACGTATAGATTATATATTTCTAACGGCCGACCTCACAAGCACCACGTGTTACCCCGAAATCATTCCGATAATGTGGTCAGATCATGACATGGTATTAGCAGATATCAACTGGGCTGACCTACCTGTTACTGGGCCTACCTGTTACTGGGGGGGCTTGGCGATGCAATGAGTCCCTCTGGAAAGATATGGTTTTTAAAAGCGAGATGGAGACTGAGATTGACGAATATTTTAAAACAAACAATAATGGGGAAGTCTCCAAACAAACGATCTGGGAAGCTGGGAAGGCCACATGGAGAGGCATACTAATACGCGAGGGCTCCTCTAAGAAGAGGGAACGTAAGATTGTAGAAAATAGACTGCGTAATGAAATACATCAGCTAGAGGAGGAAGTAAGGGAGAACACGGAGATTGACCCTGATAAAATAGACGCAGCTCAACGCAAAAAAGAGGAGTTACGGCTGTTAGAACACAACCAAGTGGTACGCAAATTGCAATTTCTCAAGCAAAAATTTTACGAAAAGGGGAACAAAGCTGATGCACTATTAGCAGCCAGACTTAAGGAACAAAGGGCGAAACGCAAGATGAAGGAGATAATAGAGACCCCCACCCCCACGGCTCACCCTCCCCGCCCAATACATGAGTGCTTCACCAGCTTTTATGAAAACCTCTATACTTCCAAAATTACCTCTGCCCAATCCGACATAACTTCCTACTTAGCCTCAATCAATATGCCCACAATAACGCACACAGAAGCTTAGCTCCTTGATACTCCAATAGCTGAACAGGAGATCCAAGCTACAATCAAAAGACTAACGTTGGGGAAATCTCCAGGTGAAGACGGTTATACTGCCGGCTTCTACAAAACCTTTAGTGGGCAACTAACACCTTTCCTAACAGAGCTCTTTAATGAGATAATAGACACTGGAGTCGCACCGGACACATAAGAGAGCGCTGATAACAGTGATTCCCAAAGAAGGGAGAGACCCCAAACACTGTGGATCATACCGCCCCATCTCCCTCCTTAATCTCAACGCCAAGATCTATGCTAGGGTACTGCCTGCAAGATTGGAAACCGTAATGCCCTGCTTGACCCACCCTGACCAGGTCGGGTTTATTCTCGGGAGACAGGGAGCTGATAATATGCGCAAAACATTACACCTCATTCATGCAGCACACAACCTCCCAGGCAACCCTGTCCTCCTGTGAATCGACACAGAGAAAGCCTTTGATAGGGTGGAGTGTGAGTTTCTGAGAACAGTCCTACAGAAAGTAGGGCTAGGCCCGAAAGTTCGGGAAGGGAAACAAGCAATATACACCTCCCCCAAGGCGTCGATATTTGTAAATGGGGAATACTCCAGATGGTTCGAACTGAAACGAGGGACGAGGCAGGGATGCCCCCTCTCTGCGATCCTGTTTGCACTCTCCCTCGAGCCACTGGCACAAAAAATGAGAGAGGACCCCAATATAGAGGGAATGCGATTAGGGGCGATAGAATATAAGGCAGCACTGTATGCAGACGACATTCTTTTACACATAACAAACCCTACAGACTCCATCCCGCACGCGCTCAACCTAATAGACGAATATGGCCGGTTCTCTGGGTTCAAAGTAAACAAATCCAAGTCCATACTCTCCAGGGATACCCTGAAGAGAACAATGTTAGGTTCCTCTCACTAGGCCCCAAATTGGAACACACAACACTGCAATATCTGGGTATACTGATCACTAGAAACCTGAATGACCTCTATGAAGCCAACTTCCCCCCACTTCTCTGGCGATTTGAGACAGACCTAAAAAAATTGAGCAAACTCACGATCTCTTGGCTGGGGCGCATTAACGCCGTCAAGATGGTATGCCTCCCCCGATTCCTGTATCCCTTTAAGATGCTGCCAATTGAGATACCTAAAAGGTTTTTCACGGAAGCCAAAAAGATCATGTTGCGATTCATCTGGCAGGGGAAAAAACCGAGAACCTCATATAATACATTGGTACTCTAAAGAAAAGGGAGGAATAGGGCTCCCTGATATGAGAACCTACTATAAAGCTGCTCAGTTGCGTGTCCTAATTCCACACCTTAGGGACCATAAGAACCTCCAATGGGTACAAATGGACAATCACTACCTGTCCCCCGCCACGGTTTCGGAATGGCTATGGACCCCATACAAAAGGGTACAAAGGAAAATCAAAGGCCACCCCATACTGAGCACTATATGGAGCATATGGCGAACTGGCAAAGAGATGCACAAAATCACTACCTGGCCATCCCCGCTTAGTCACTTGTGGTCACCCGGCATAAACAATCATATTCCCAATGTGGGGCGGTTCCAATCATGGTATGAGGCGGGCCTGGAAAGGGTAGGGCAACTGCAAAGAAAGTATTTGTTCATCACGCTACCAGATCTGATGGAGGCCTTGGGTATAGGCACTCTATCTACATTCCAGTTTATCCAATTAAAAGGGGTACTAACAAAGACTGAATGGAGAGAAAAGCTTAAAAGAGACCTTACCCCTTTTGAGAAACTCTAGGACTCCAGATCTGAAATGAAAGGCCTTATATCTGTGATGTATCAGGAACTAATAGCGGCAGGAGAGGGAACCACAGACCCCCTCAGAGCCAGATGGGAACAAGACTTTGGAGAAGAGATACTTCCTAACCAATGGGACTTAATGTGTAGAGCTGCATCACAAACCTCCATATCTAACCAATATAAACTCCATGCAGTTAAGCTCTTGCACAGGTGGCAATATGCTCCTCTTAGACTTTCTAAAATGTCTCAAACAATGAGCCCGAGATGCTGGAGAAAATGTGGCAAAACTGCTAATTATTGGCACATGTGGTGGGGTTGCCCGCACATCAAAGTGTTTTGGGCCGAGGTCCTGGGATAGATCAAGGAAGTAGACGAGATTCAAAGGGAAGTCAACCCCTACCTCATATTGTTCGGCCTCGAAAGGGATGAAGACGACTGGTTCAGGGTGAAAGGCCTAGTTTCCCAACTATTGTTGGCTGCGAGAGCCCTATTAGTGATTAAATGGAAATCCCCAACAGTTCCACGAAAGAGCGAATGGATCAACTTGGCCTCGAACATCTACTTGATGGAAACAATCACTGCCTCCTTACACAATAAAGCGGCCAAATGCGAAGCCATACGGACGGACTTCAGGAATAAATACATTGCACCTGCCTCTGATTCCCAATTGGAGGAGCTCTCAAGGCCCTGACTCAAGATGCAAAATCCAAGGACATCAAAGTGGGAGAAAACTCATGTTCAGTGGTGACGGTGCTGCCAGACACTGGAACTGTGTTTACTGTGCCTTTCTAGTACTCACGTTGTGCGATTATTCATAAGATGTATGCTAATCCAAGTAGGGGAGGGGGGTGGGAGTGGGTTGAAGCTAACAGTTGAGGTGATACACCCAGAAACATGGAACTACTGCCAAATTATGGGACTCAAATGACACAATATGTTCTGTTTTAATCGAGCTACCATGTGCTAAGGGAGGTGTATTGCACACTGTATACTCTTTTGTGTAATGTTTGCTTTTTGTCTTATTGTTCTTGTAAAACTAATAAAACCAAATCTAAAAAAATTAAAAAAAAACGATATACACTTAGGCAGCCATTCAGAAGATACCCCCACATTGAAATAGTGGAGGAAACCTATCAAGAATGATTTCCCTTGTCAAGTTGTCGGGGAGCAGCCATGAATAAAATGATGCGCAACATGGATGTATGTTAAGCAAAGTCAAATAACAGCAAAAGAATGTCCCAACGAAGATGTATGAATCTATGCTGAAACAATATGAAAATACTTAAGAATGACGATATAACTGAGGCATTAAGAGAAACATGTACTCCATGATGCAATATTTACGAATACAAAGAAGAATGAAATGTTCATGGGTCTATAACTGTAAATACGCTGAAACGCAAGGTAGAAAGAATACATAGAAGCTTGCTTACGAGAGGTATATATTTAACGTTTAGGACTACCATCAGAACAAGATGGATGACGGCTCATGTCAATCAACCCAACTACCTCAGAATGCAAGCACAGATTTTTAATATGGAAAGAGGATGAACAACTTGCTTTCCTTGCAAAATAAGGGAGTACATTGGCTTTGAACCAAGTATGCTATTTCGAGAGATGAAGGAAAGGCACAAATGGAGTCTACGAGCAGACAATGCGCAAGGATATATTTTCCAAAGAGTAGGAGGTACAAGAACTTTTACTGATGCCAAATATTGGATGATTAAAAGGCATAGAGTCCATATGGGATGGAGTGAGCAAGTCGCTAAAGGCTAAAATGAGAACTGCAACCAGCAAAAGTGGAATCAAATGAGGTTAAACGCACCATTGATATGGTTAAATTCACAGTCTTGTAACATGTGATGAAGAGCTCGCAAACAAGGGCTTTTCATTAGACCTGGAGCTAAGGTACCTACACTCCCTCGAATGTCCTGAGACAGTGAAGACTGGCAAGGTCAGTATTCAAGCAGAAGACACTGGCATGAGGCCTACCGATGAAAGAGGGTGACCTAATTGGGAAACAAAGGGAAAGCTGACGTATCTCCAACCACCTGGGTTTCGTTTCTATGTACGTGCTGCTAACAAGCTGAATGTCCAAGGTTGGATTTGGGTTGCCAACCAATTAGAATAGCCTACCATGCACTTTTACATACAATGTTGCAAAGCATTAGTCTGCTGCCACATTTTCTGCTATGACGAATACCCTAAACCATGTGATTAGAAATAGCTCAGAGTGTGTCTTACAAAACAAAGACAGCCAATGAGGGAATAACACACGTATTTCGTATAGGTTAGACATGATCCACTAATCCAATCCCACCCCTCAATAGGTTTTTGAAGTTTACCACATAGGATGACATCATAGATGACGCATCTAGCATTATGTAAGATACACATAACTGATAAAACAGTGTGATCTTACATGAGACGAATTGATGAGTGTTTATTGGCCCTGCTTTACTTCTTGAGATTAAATCAGTATTTTACCATTTCCTTTGAGTCTGTCCAGTTATGGGGTCTGAAGTATTTGTATTGGTAATTCCATTTAGCACAACAAATGCTTCAAGATGCTATTGCACATTTGGTAGCAGTGCGGATGGTTCTGGGCTAATCGACCTAGATCCCAGACCTAGAACCCAGACCTAGGTTCCTGGACAATCAACGACTCCGGCCATAAGCCAGATGAGCGCAGAGTTCCCTGTGGTGAATGGTGTGCTAAGCCAAAGTCATGTAATCGATATATATGGTCGACAGGTCCCCCTTTGATGAAATTCCTGTTCGGTCCACGCAGGTGTCCCACGGATGAAAGGAGAACTGGTTGATTACAGGAGAGTCGATGCCTGGAGACTCGAGCTGAGTACCAAACTTAAGCAGACCATTGTAGTTGGTAAAAGCATATAAGAGGAGGGATTGTAAATATGTCATGTTGTAAACAAGAGGCATAGAGAGTAACCAGATTTGTGGGGATTATATAAAGAAGAAGAGATAAGGATACCTCGAATTCACGGGCTCAAGAGAGACGGAAAGGGCACACACTGTGGTTCCATAGCAGAACATTAAGGATTCCTACTGGCAGAGCCAGGTAGAAGAGTGAGTGTGAAGAGTGTGAAACCCCCAGAGGGGATATAAGGAGAGGAGAATACATCCATTAAGGTAGTGGGGGAAGACGTACGTACAAGGGAATATATAAATATTGAAAGTGCACATATATAAATGATATAATATGATTGTATAGAAGATAAATTGTTTAAAACAAAGAGCAAAAATGAAGAAAGAATAGTGCAAGATAAATAAATAAAAAACAATTTCTTTCCTTACACTTTTTTGACAAAGGATCAAAGTCTATCAAAAAGTTAGAATTAGACGAAACCAAAATAGTAGTAAAAAAGACAGTCTAAAGATACCAAAAAGCCAAGAACGATATAAAAATAATTAACGGAAAGTATAAATTAAGGAGTTAGAAGAATAGTGTCAAATAAATGTCTTTGAAAATGAAATTAAATGAAAATATTGGAAATATCTTGATCTTCTGGAATACGAGTGACGATTGATGGTGCCTACTCAAAAATACTGAAACAATATATTTAATTCATTTGGAAGTAAGAGAAAATATTTTAGTAAGTATTGACAGCCAGAATCGGCTTGTCGTCATGGAGGAGACAGCTCTCAAACACCTGGGCAGGACACTACCAAGATATACAACTAGGATTATGCAATACCATTCCGAAATGGAATAAGGGCACGATCAACAAAACATTTATGCCCTGGCCACCAGGAGGGTCATTGTCAAATATAGTATTACAAAATCTGACCACATATTTGTATACCACATATATAGGAAAGAAGCTAGATAAGAGATTGGCAGTATTAGAGCTTTGGAAAATGCACCAGAATGATAAAGAAGATCCAGTCTATAAGGCATGGATGCTTAGTCAGCATAAAGGGGAAGACACACCGCCTTCAGCTTCTGTTTCCCCTTCCTGAGAAACAAGATGTAGAGAATAAAGAGGAGGCGTTTTACCCTCTAAAGGAATTAAAAGCAACAGTGGGGTATGTTAAAATTCACCAAACGAATCCCCCGCCTATACTAGTGAAGAAACAGACAAAGAAAGTAAGAGTAGAGAATGCAAAAATATACAGACATGCGATGAAAGTAAACAGTGTGATGAGAAGAAGGATAGACAGAATAAGCAGATAGAGATAGAATGAGAGGCAGATAAACAAAGGAGAATAACAGATACAGCTAAGGTACAGCAATAGTACAGAATTAATGGATGGGAACACAAATACTACTCAAATTAGATGACAACGATATTGGTGGAGTTTGATAAAGAGAGGAAAGGGAAGAACAAGACAAAAAGCGAAAGAGAGGGAAGACGAGAGGTTATATAAATAAGCAGGAGGTTAGAAAAGAAACGAGAAGAAGTCGAAGCCCAAAGATTGAAAGCACGTAGGTTACAAAGAAGGTGAGAGGAAGAGGAATTGAGGGAAAAGGAGAAGGGAGGAACAAATGAACAGAAGCAGGGGTTTTAAAAATGATTACATTTAATATTGATGTTGTAGAAGTATGATACCTATAGAAAGGCAACAGCAAACTGAAGAAGCAAGAGGGACACAACCGTCTCATGAAGGGTGTCAAGGACCATTAGATGTGCCAACCTGGAGAGAGTATAGGAACAAGAAAGGGATGAGGGATAAGGAAGGGTATAGAACTGGAGAACTGGAGACGGTAAAAAAGGAGCATCCTTTAGGGGAACAGGAGGAAGCTTAAATTACATCAGAGCAGACTATCATAGAACTAGATCCTTAAGTAGGTTAGATCTTGAGGATGTGGAAGAGTACAATAGCCATACGAGTTGGGATATAATGATGTCATATGGTTAGATCTAGATGACCCACTAAGAAAAACACCAGAACCAATATTATATACTGAACAACTGCAAGTACGATCACATAGTACAGGGGATGTGTTGCCACCCTATTTGAGCAGACTAAGGGCATTTCCACAGGGAAAACATGCAGGCGATGATAATGCTGCCTTGAAGACAAGGAGTGTTGGTAGGTCTGATAAAGGATCTGGGTTTTCACAATTCTCACTATTAGAAAAAAGAGGGTGTTCGACCACAATATATACCATGGCCCACAGATGGATAAGGATAATTTAAAATGTACACTGCCGAGTTTGACTTCCGGTGCAGGAAAATCGATTAAGGAATTAGAGAAAAGGACATCAGGAATGACGTTAGCTATAGGTGATATAAAAGGCCTATTATCAGAAATTCTAGGGGAGAGATCTGATGACATTTGGAAAAGAGTAGGGTACCCAAAAGTAACCACAGAAAACACATGCATGATGGAGAGCCATTCAATGATTGCAGAGCAGACCTATGGCAAGCGCTTAGAGTGCAATATCCAGATACATCAGATATTGAGGCGATATTGACTGGGAAGATGAGGGAAGATGAAGACGCTTTGCTTTTATTCAGGATATTCAAGATAAATGGAGTGCAGAGATGCATGAACTGTGGGATAAAACTGTAGCGCTGTTTTACCATGTAGCCAGTGCAGATACAGTTAAAGAAACAGGTGGGAATGGAAGTAAACTACGTGATGAGAGATCCGTAGCTGGACCGCACAATAAGACTAAAACAAAGCAAAAACGAACGGGACAAGAAATCAAGCAAGGAAGCTAGGAAAACACATGCCCCAAACAAAAATGGACACATAAACTAAACGGGACAGCCCAGGCCTCTGTGAGAATCAAGACTTGAAGCTAATGAGATCTTGACAGAAAAAAAGAAAAAAGATTGGGATATTGTTCCAAGGTTATCCAAATAGGAAAGCAGAACTATGACAAAGTGTTAAAGCTGAAACAACGAAAAGATTGAATGCATGAATGGTAGATGAAAAGAAATTAGAGAGTAGAGATGAAGTATCGAATTTTATCAAATAAGAAAAGTATGTTTTAAATAGATGAATTGATGATCTATGCATATGCACCTTTGAAGTACAGTCCAATTGAACATGTGTATGAGGTGAATAACCACAGGATATCAATGTTGGAAATTGTTTTGCAATTAATTAAAACTTTTCTATTGACAAAATATGTAGACAATATGTTTCTCGTGTTATTGAATCCACTGAGAGAATAATATTCTATAAAAATAATTATTTTATTGTGAACTAGCCAATACAGTGTGAACCTATAATGACATAGGGCCACCCAAACACATTAGAGTATCGAATAGGGAATGGAAGCAAAACCATGGCCAGAGATAGGGCAGAAAGCAAGAAGAAGCAAAGTTGGTGCAGAATAAAAGATCAAAGTATGCTATAGAGGGAGCAGTGTTAACGAGTAATGAGGGAAGCACAGCACAAGTAATGCATGTCCCACAGCAAAATAATGTAGTCAGTGTTCAAGATCAGAATGGGTATAATTATATGCCAACTGGCAGAGGGAATGGGCCATGAGGAGGACAACGAGGAGGATTTCCAAAGCCTCGAGGACGTGGAGGGTTTAATGATGGACAATCATTAATATGTTGGAATTGTGGAAAATTCTAGCATATGGCTAGAGTATGTAGAAGTAGAGCAGCCATGCCACAGCAGAATTGACAATCTTCAAGAGAGGGGATAGGATATGATCCACTATATAACACATATTCACAAGGATATTATGCCCAAGATCACAAATGCCAAATGAGCCATATGCCCCACAACCACAGCAGTTTCAGCAAGTGCCAAAGCAGACACAAGTGTCACAACCATAGCAATTCAACAAATACCAATGCAAACACAATCATTACAGGCACAGCAACAGCAAGCACCTATGCAAATGCAACAGGTACCCACTGAACAAACGCAATATATTCCTATGCAACAGACAGGTGCATCACAATGGCAGATGGACACGGGAGCTACACAGGTAGTCAAATCCAAACTAGGGAATGTGACTGTGGTAGAAGGAAATTCTTTCACAGGCACGGGATGAATTTATACCCACAATAGGACAGCCCGCAGAACAACTTGATATGTTCAGTACTATCTGTAAAACCTGACCCCCAAGAGGAACCAATAGTTAAGGTGATGATAGGAAGCAAGACATACTCATTTCTTGTGGATATTGGAGCGACTCGCTCATGTGTCCGTGAGGGAACATTTTCAATATCAGGCATTGCCATGAATCCACAGGGATTAACTGGGCAGACGACTTTTGTTGCATTTACAGATGAATTACCTATTTCTATAGGGGAACACGGCATGTCTATGCCTTTGCAATATTCTAAACAGACTCCAGTGAATATATAAGGACGTGATTTAATGACAAAACTTAACATGACGATATCTTTTACTCACAAAGGCATAGTGTGTTCAACCCCGGTGAAACATTATATAAATGTGAGGACATTTATACTAGGCTTTGCATGAAGGAAAGCTTTAAGGGGAGTCCCTCTAGGCAAGGAAGTGTTTTTGTATAGAGTGCACATTTTATTATCATGGCTACCTAAATTGCCAGGTAGAATAATAACAATGCCTGATACATTTTTGTTCAGGTCAGAAATTCCAATGGATGATGAGGAAGGGTAAGTTATCCCTTTGGAATTAGAAGCAGCAGTGGTGAGAGAAGAAAGGGTGATACCTCATGGGACGGACGATGAGGGAAGAGGATAGAGAACAGTGATAGCCCTCAATGAGGGATATAGGCTGAGAGACTTGACAGATGAGGAACTATTTGGAGATGGTTATTCAGATGACGAATTGGTATTCTTTATAAGTCTCACTTATTGGATCAAAGTTGAGAACATAGAGGTGCCACAGAGAATGGTCTTGGTAGAATGAAGTCGCCATTTTTTCAGGAAGACTTGGAAAAAGTGCCAAGTATCTTATGAACCACAAATCCATATGACGTGGGCCTATTGAAGGGAGTAAAAGCAGTACAAATTAAACTTAAACCAGGAGCTATTTTTCCACGTGCACAACAGTATCCGATGTCCAGAGAAGTGAATGAGGGGATATTCAAAACTATATCCGCACAAATGAAACAAGGCATTCTGAGACCATCAGATTTGCCATGCAAAACGGCCGTGTACCCTCTTAAGAAATCGAGGGGGGGGTTGTGGATATTTACCCAGAACCTTTGCCCTTTAAACCATATAGTCGAAGCAGAGTTCCTTTTAGTTCCAAACCCTGCGACAGTATTGTGCAAAATCCGATCAACAGCCAGGTATATTACTGTTGTCGATTTGAAACATGCATATTTCTCAATTCCCTTAGATGGAGACTCACAGGATTTGATTTCCTTTTCATATGGAACAATTCACCTGAAACATACTAGATTACCTCAGGGGTACTGTGAGTCCCCTTCCATCTTTAACAGAGTCCTTCAGATGGACTTAGGAAATGTTGAGCTTGAAAGTGCTATTATTCAATACGTGATGACATTTTAGTGTGTAGTGAGGCAGAAGAGAGATGCAGAGAAGACTCTGTCAAACCTATGATGATACTCGCAGAGAAAGAGAAAGGGTATAAAGGAGACAAAGAAAAATAATTATTGTCAAGAAGAAGTATTATACACAGGACCATTAATACAATATTTGCATATCCGTCCACATCCACAGACTGGTCGGAACATCTCCAATCTTGGTTTCTAGTAACAAGTCCGAAACTTATGGCGGTCTGATTGCAGGTAATTTTCCCTTCCCTTTTTCCAACTAGCCGCCTGCTCTTTGAGCAAGGCTAACACTCTAACTTAGCCTTTCACAGTGATGCATGTTGTCCCTCTTTTTTCAGGCTTGAGTCGAGCACCTCCTTAGAGCCGAAGAGATTCTCAGTGACAAGTCCAATAGATACGGCGTTCTCACTTAAGGTAATCATCCCTTGCCGCTATGACTAGCGTCCTGCTCTATGAACAAGACTAACATTTCTACCCAGCTTGTTACATTGATGCATATCAACTCCCCTCTTATAGGCACGGGTCGAGCAACCATTCAGGATCCGATTTTGCCCATACTTGCACGGCCGACCTCATCAGCAGGACGGCCGGCTGCTAGACCACGCACATAACCGCTTTCATCCATTCCGCTCCAGAATACGCACTTCCTCATTGCAGGTAGGTTTTTACATAGGCGGCTGGGTACGTTGTAGGACAGCAGATCACTTTGCAGCACCATGCTTTTCCCCACATGTGGTAAATGCAGAGACATAAATGCAAAGGCATAGATGAGGCGATCACCAGACTAAGATCCCCATGGGACTTTCAGACTGGCAATAGTACGGTTCACTAGTATGAGGACACAGTCTGTTGTGGAATTTCAGTGTGTATTTTTTTAAACATGCCATATTTAGCATTGTTTATTCTAATTCAGTAAGGTTCAGTAACAACTTATGTGACACTGGTATTATTTTGTTCTCCAAAGGGCCACTGATTCACTTCACTGGCTGTATAGCAGTACTCACAAGGAGGGTGCAAGTAACCAACAAACCCCCTGCCATATCCCGGATGTATCCAGTACAATGAGAAGACTGTGCTGACGAAAGTGGGTAAATCCATTTAAACACCACTGAAACCGGTAGACCCTATACATTAAGGAATCACCTGTTCTTGCTTTCACACTCATCTCTGTGTGCAAACTTATTTTGTATTCCACTGTCCCATTATTGAGACAACACATGTGCACAATCTACAGGTTCACATGCACAAGTTGGGTTAATAGACAAACCGGTTTTACTATACAGATAATTTTTAATCTTTTATCAACATCCCCACACACCGACATAGGTTCTACAGGTCATTAAAACTTGTTCTTTACCATAAGTAGACTGTGTTGGTGTGTGTTCATGCTACCTAGCTTGTTTTGCTGCTAAGTCACCCCACACACCGGATTGTACAGGCAGTGTGTTTGACTACTATTGGGTTACAAGAGATTTCCTGAAACTCCATAATTACAGTTAGAGGCAAGTGTATACTAGAAATTGGAAAATTGGTTTTGGAACCTCGATTGCAATGGCACTGGTTGTGGCAGTTGCCAAAAATGTTATTGGTATACCTATGTAACCTATTCCAATGAATGTTGGACACAGTTGTGTGATAAACGTTGCTTGATCTATTGGTGCTTTGGTGCAATTTTCCTCTTACGTACACACTGGGTCTTCAGGAGTCTTGTCCCTCAGGAACCTTAATGCCAGGCTGCAGGAGTGAATACAACCAACCAGGAAGATGCAACAGATCAGCGCAGGGGTCCACCATTCCTACAAGCTCCTACAACACGCATACTAGAAATTGGTATATACTTCCTTTCTGTATTCTATCATCTTTTAGATAAGCGGCCCACCAGCGTCTCCCAGTAATTAGAGGGTGTATAGGCAGTGGTAGTTAGAATTCACCTATATCCTTCTGTCTCCTGTGCATACACTCTGCAAATTAAGGTCTGTTGCATCTCCCATACTTGTAAGGGCCCCCACAACTTTGTGTGACTTTGTTAGTAACATTCATAGATTTGGTGTAGTGTTCCAATTGTTTGTGTTATAATTTCGCTGCGTGGACGTAACCCTTGTAACTATAGGCACCCTATTGTGTGTTTTTGGGAAAAGAGGGACACCTGAAAGAGCAGGAGATATTATGGGAACTATGCAGCTAAACACAGTGAAACAAATGCAGTAATTTTTAGGTCTATGCAATCACTGCAGGGCTTGGGTATTTCATTACAGTACACATATTCACCCACTTTTAAAAGTGCTGAAAGAAGCACAGGTGGCTAAAACAAAATTGGTATGGACAGAGGACGTGACAGAAGGATTTAATGAATACAAATATTTTTTTTCGGTCAACACAGCTCCTGTATTGGGTATTCCAAATTACACTGAAGAAGGTAACTTTTTTCCCCATTCAAATGGAAAGTCATGACAGCAGCCCTTGAGCAACGCAGCTCCTGTATTAGGTATTCCAAATTACACTGAAGAAGGTAACTTTTTTCCCCATTCAAATGGAAAGTCATGACAGCAGTCCTTACACAGAAGACGACATTAGGACATGTTCATAAACCATTGGCTTACTACAGTGGGATTCTACACCTGTGAAGAATCTTTGGTGGCTGATCCATTTGCCATAGAAAAGTCTTCAAGTATAACTATGGGGTGTTCTGTAACTCTATTTGCAGAGCATGCATTATTTGCAGTTCTAGAAAAACCCAAGAGCACGTTGACCACTTGAAGGGCATTAGGGTATGAGGTAATTATCTCAAACCCTGTGATACAAATTGTAAGGTGTAGTATATTGAATCAAGCAATGTTCATAGCCAAACCAGTGGGAGAAGATGATGATGTGCATGATTGTGTTACTTACACTGAATGTTATAATGCTATTCCTTGTGTCAAACAGAATGCTCTAGTAAGAGGAGCAGTGATTTTCATTGATGGGTCATGCAAAATCAACCAGCAGACTGGAGTGAGACATCCGGGATTGTCTCAGGAATGTGGGGTAAACTATCCAAGAACAATTCTTCTCACCCAGATTCCCCTTCCTCCTCACCTGTCCGTGATTCCTCGGATGAGTCTTCTGAAGATATCTACCTCGGACTTCTCCAGGCGTGCTCTGGTTTTTTTGGACGAGTCTTAGGAAGGGCCCTGCCGGAGGCCACCCTGCCTAATAGCAGCCGGCCCGGCAGTGGGGACCTCCAGGGGGACCGCCCCACAACCAGGGAAAGCAAGGCTGAAAAACCCTGGGACGATGTTAAACTGCGGTTTCTTGAATGCAGTCAACTTCTTGGGACGAAAAGGCTTAACCAGTCTTTCCAGAAGGAGCTGAAGAGGATTCTTAGAAGGTGTTGAAGAGGATACGCAAATGCGTGTCAACAGATGCATTGTAGGAACACAAGGTAAGTGTAAGGGGAAAACTCTGAGAAGGCTTGGAGAGGAAGAACGCTCCGAAGGAAAACGGAGCGCAGAGTACGGCCAGAATGGCGGCTGATAGAACCGCTAGGAGAAAGGGAGGAAGGAGGCACGAAGAAGGCAAAGCAAGGAATGGCGGGAAGGCAGCAGGAACCACCAGGACAGTGGACGGAGAACAAGCGTGTATACCCAAAGAAGGAGGGTTGCAGCGCATCGTCGCTTAGATGTGATGCGTATATGTACGTGATGCGCCATAAACAACTAGAGTGCTGCATTAGTTTCCGCTCAGTAGCCCTTCTTCCATTTCCACCATAGTTTCCAAGGACGGCGGATCGTGACAGATTGGCAGTAGTAAGGGTGACTCGAGAGGGCATCTTTGAAGTATTAATGAGCAGATGATTACCATCAGCCTATTCAGCACAGGCTGCAGAATTAGCCACACTTATTGATGCACTATGAAGTTTTGAGGAGAAGGAAGTGATGGTGTACGCTGACTCTGCCTATGCACGTACTCAGGCCTAGCACGTTGGAGGAGGAGGGGCTTCCTCCACACAGACGGCACTCCAGTGCAACATGCAGGGCTATTAGACAAACTAATTGAAGCCTTAAGCTTCCCAGCAACCATAGTCATCGTGAAATGCGCAGCGCATTCAAAAAGTACAGACTTAATCTCTCGTGGGAACGAAGCTGCAGACACAGAGGACAAACGTGCCGCATGTTATTCAACTATGTGTGAAGATGAGTTAAAAGATTTGAAGAAATTGAAATTGAAAGGACGATGCATGTTAGTTAAAGAAGGATTTAATATGATGTCCATTGTACAGTTAATCGAGATACAAGGATGAGCAACACAGGAAGAAAAGAAGCTATGGAAAATGTAGGGGTGTTCTTTATGCCCCACTGAGGCAAATTAGAGGCAGGATAGCACAGGAAAACCATTTATGCCTCTAGATTTATTGAGCGTAGTATTGAAGCAGCTCCACTATCCCGCTCGAGAGAGATTCGAGAGAGTCTATCTGCGACTATAGCAGAAGACTGGTTCATACTGAACCTCAGTGAGCATATGGCACAGTTCATTTTAAACTGTATTGTATGCCAAAAATTCACAGCAGGGTACACCCTGCGAACGGTGGGTGGAGTAATCCAGATACCTAATGGCCCCTTCCAACATTTACACATAGACTATGTGGAAATGTTGCAAACATGTAATGGCTATCGATACATGATATTTGTAGTTTGTCCCTTTTCTAGATGGGTTGAGGCAGGTCCATGCATGCATCCTGATGCTTTGTGTGCTGCAAAGTTTTTGGGCCGCAAAGTGTTTCCAAGATGGAGGGTGTGTAAAGTTTTGCAATCTGATAATGGACCGCATTTTGTGAATGAACTCTTTGAAAATATAGTCTTACTATTAGGCATTAAGCATAAGTTTGCTTCACCCTATCACCCACAAGTCAACGAAATATGTGAGCGATTAAATGGATTTCTGAAGGAAAGGGTGGCAAAGCTTAAATTACCATTAAAGAAAGGATGACTACATTGCCTACCACTTGAATTATATGCATTGAGGAACAAACCTGGTACAGATCACCATTTAAAGCCCCATGAGCAGGTGGTGGGACGCCAAATGAGAACTACTCTCATTTGGCTCTCAACACCCCCTCCCTGCATCCCCAGACTAGGGCGAATACAGACACCCACAGTGTAGCAAGGGCACTAGGTGACAAAATGCATGATTATTTAAAATGATGACTCAAATAATTTATTTTATTTCTCAACAGATCAAGCATCAACAGGAGGGGTCAAATGTAAACAAAGAGGACAATTTGCCTAACAATTTGGGAAGCGGAAAGTTTCCCAAATTGTTTCCCACATTAAAGTCATTGCCAGTATATACAGGGGACCAAGGGTTAGTATGCAAAGTTGTGCTACTAGTTGGAGTGCCCATCGATTTGAAGGCCCACACGAGGTGGAGGACATAATCCCTACTCTGGTAAAACTGAAAGGAAGAAGGGCTTGGATCCACCTGCTTGATGTCATCCCTTATAAAATTAAGCAACATTGACCTCTCCTGCACCCGTCTCCAGTGAAGCAAGCGCCCACAGTGAAGCATTTCCAGTGAAGCAAGTCCCTGCAGTTAAGCAGGAGAAGAACAACAAGGGATGACCACACAATCAATGGTCAAGAACTTGGAAAAAGAAAACAAAATAGATTAGAATTGATATATGGATTAATTCAGCTGTAGTAATCTTGAAACATCTTCTCCAGACTGGAATAGAGCAAACTATGAAACAATCAAAGAGGGAAAAGAATATTTGAGCTTGTATGTTGCCAATCATCCATACATTCTTACTTGCTGTTTTCTCTTACATACTTCAAACGTATCCAGCATTAATATAAAGAAATACAAACCGTGTGACATTTTTCAGAGATCCAAAAAATGGCTTCATCGTTTTAAGAATTGTTTTGGCAATCATTTTGCAGTTTTTGTTATAAATGTATGACTTACAGTTAACACGATAAAAACTGATACACTAGAAATACAGTGGTGACAATGGAAATGTTCCAAGAGGTAACATCTGTGGCTCCAAGAAAAGGATGTACCAAACGTATAACAATTTGTGGAATCTTTGTGGCATTCTGTTTTTGGTTATTCTCCATATAACATTGGCATTCACAAATATAATAAGCAGTGAGAAACCAGAAAATAGGACATCCCCCACCATTCCCATTGTTCCTATTTTCCAGATTAAGAGACCAAGAACCTCATTATGTTCTGATATCAAAAAACCCCTTTCTCAAGTACAAATAGATGCTGAAGAAGATAATGAAAGTATCAACTCATATTTAGATAGTTCATTTGGCAAATAATGTAGGGTATCAGCACATGAAAGAGGTGGGAGAGAGAATGTCAGAAGAAAGTTACTATGTCTGTTCTATAATACCGTTTGCCATAAAAGCAACAAGAACATTTATTGCAAGAGAAATGTCTCCACACAATACAAAATGTCTCAGTCATCTAGTAGCCTGCACTACGAGAGGCCAATTCGAATGGAAATGGGCAACTTTGTGATGGCGATCGAGACAGACTTTTCCATACAAATATACATATGTAAAGATGAAAAGGATGGAGAGTAGATTAGGGTGGAAAAATAAAAAACTTAAATACCCATCCCAGTTTGGAGAGAAGATACAAGTTATTGATATGAAGAGAATCAATTGCTCCTACATGACTGAAAAATCAGGAGACCCAGGATGCTGAGAAAGAACACAGCTGTTGGTGTATGGGCATGTAGCAACTAGCACTGGATGAGAAGATGGCCGAATATCATGCCCTGCACAGCTATTGAAGAAAGAAAGAATCTGCGAGGTGCAGAAGGTGAATGGTGAATGCTTATAATCATGGGCCCAGCATGCAAGACTACTAAACGTTGTTGAGAACAAAGCAGGATTAGTGCATATATTGCACGTGAAGAATGGGACACCCTGCTTCAAGAATGATGGCAAGGTCTATCTTAGAAAAAACACAGGATGTGGAGAAACAATTGAAGTACCAGGAATAAATTCAGGAAATGCAGTTCTGCTGGATCCATACTGATGTGGAGCCTACATGCAGTTACTTAAGGATGGGTAGGAGTGTGCTCCATAGTAAATGTACATCTCCCAGCAATAGTGATTCCCCAAATGACCTCCATATTGAACAGTTCCTGAAAATGAATGAATATAACATCACGTGATCACTTCATCTTTGCCGACCAAAGAGAGAGAATTACTTCTCATCAAAGACAATAGAGGCTTACGACAACATTCCTGATGAGTACAAATTATTCAGCAAGACTGCCATAATAATGAAATCTATATTCATACCAGGACTTCAAGCTGCAGTGAATGCCAAGTGGTTCTAGTTTACATGAAGGGAGCTGTTGCAGACAATCAATGCAACAATAAATGGATTCAATGCAATAAAGGAAGAGTTGAGAGCCATCAGGCGATGACCCTCCAGAACAGGTATCTTCTAGATCTGATAACAGCAATGGAAGGAGGCGTGTGCACCAAGGTCAGACCTTCTTGCTGTACATATATACCTGCTGACGGTGGAGAAAATGGGACATTGACAGAGGCAATAACGATGCTGATGACCTTGCACACACAGATGGAAGATGAAGCTGATAAAAAATCATTGATTTGATGGAGTCCTATTTGATTGGCAAATGCTTTTAATTTACTTGGAACAATATTACTATTAGTAATGTTGGGATTCTGTCTCATAAGCATCATCTGGAGACAATGCCAGAAAATAGCCAAGAAGGCTCTTGGAATTAAAATAATTATTGACATTAACAAACATACTGCAGAGCAGATTCAAACAGAAGAAGGTACCCGAGAACATATAAAGAAGCGCTCTCTTGCACCTCCAGGAATAAAGTTCTATAATCCCCAGGATCAGAAAAAATATTTGGGATGATGGATATTCTTTTGTGCACCAGCAGGAGATTGTCATTCAATGAACTGAAGTATGGATGAATATATAAAGAATGCTGGCCAACTGAGGGAGGTAACAAAACTATGGATTCCAAAGAAAAGAAAATATGATGACATGATTGAAGAACATAAAGCAGGAGTTACAGAAGAGGAGGCAGAGAGTCTGGTCGAGAATGCGACTTGTGGGGGGAATGCAGAGTAGCAAGTGGACGAAATCTCCCTAGTCAACGCCCCCTCAACGACACCCTATTGGAATGACCGATGAGGAGCCACAATTGGGAATCCATGCACATGTTTATGCAACATGTCCATACCACTTCGACTATATGATAAGCCATATGCACTCAGGCAGCCATTCAGAAGGTACCCTCACGTTGAAATAGACAAGGAAACCTATCAAGAAGGATGTCCCTTGCCGAGTTGCCGGAAAGCAGCCATGAATAAAATGGTGAGCGGCATGGATGTACGCTAAGAGAAACATGTACTCCATGATGCAGTATTTATGAATAAGAATGAAATGGTCATGGGTCAATAACTGTAAACACGCATAAATGCTAGGTAGAAAGAATACATAGACGCTTGCTTATGAGAAGTATATATTCAACATTTAAGACTACCATCAGAACAAAATGGACGACGGCTCATGCCAATCAACCCAACTACCTCAAGATGAAAGCCCAGAGTTTTAATATGGAAATGGTCTCAGGAGGCTAGCCCAGGGCCAACACGCTTGGAAGCAAGACGATGTGGAGCAACGCAGGTTCAATCCCTGGGGCCGCTCTTAGAAACCTCTGGGTATTAAGCGCATTATAAATAACCAATTAAATAAAATAAAGACAATGAAGCTGTTTTCCATGCAAAATAAGGGAGTACATTGGCTTTGAACCATGGAACTATTTCGAGGGTGGAAGAAAAAGCATGAAGGGAGTCTACGAGCAGACCATGCGCAAGGACATATTTTTCAAAGATTAGGAGGCACGAAAACATTTACTGATGCCAAATATTGGATGATTAAAAGGCATAGAGTGAATATGGGATGGAGAGAGCAAGTCTCTAAAGGCTAAAAAGAGAACAGCACCCAGCAAAAGTTGACACAAATGAGGTTAAAAGCACTGTTGATATGAACAATTTCACGGTCTTGTAACATGTGATGACGAGCTCGCAAACAAGGCCGATTCATTAGGGCTGGAGCTAAGATAACAGTGTATCTTGTAAGGAATGCATGGCATCAACAGTAAGAAAGACACCAGTGGTCACAGTTCAAGGGTGTTTATTGAATTTCAAAAGGGCATGATAAATGCCTATCTACACCTAAATCTATAGATGAGAGGAAATTACGACCATCCAATAATAATAACGCAGTCCTAGTGGTGTCTTTGTCAAAATAAAAGGCCTACAATGAAAAAAAAAACTATTGCCAATCCTTACCTCTAAATACACGTAGTGTGGGAAATAATGATATGACAAGAAAGAAGTGTTCAAAATGATACATCAGGTGGTTCAGGCCGTTGGACTCCCTTCCCCACATTTTCAGCCGGCAGTTCACTCGAGCATAGCACAGTCTCTGGCTTCTTTAGCATGAGGGTATAGTTGAAATCATTAGCATTGGGGCCTCCGGATGCGCAAGTCTCCTTGCTTTTAAAAGTCTATTTGGTCAGAGGGCCTGATGTAATCAACTAACTAAGTCCTTTCCTCCTTCGATTTGCACAAGTATTCACTTCGGGTGGTTCACTATTCACCCAGGCTCTCCCTCAGCTGGTCTCAGATCAATTTTTTCATAATGTTCATCACCTTAGATTCCCCTTA